>NC_138585.1:27725484-28055740 GCF_964289735.1 Phaethon aethereus | reverse complement strand
AGAAGCAGCAGATAACGGCATGATACAGTATTACCTCTTTTCACTCCCTAGGGCACTCTGAGGTGCTTTTTAGAGTCCAATATGTGATGAAGGCAGCACGTAAATTCCACAGGGAAAAACAGCTCTTGCTCATTTCAACTTCCACTACGGATCTCGCACCGCAGGCTCGCCTGGGGCCTCATGCCAGTGTTTGGACTTTGGTTCATAACCATGAATTTTTAGAAGACAGAAAATGCTCATATTCATCACCTGCTTAACAGACACCTCACAAGGAATGGCTAACAATCTTTCTTTCATTAAGAGCATTCAACCTGCAGTAGCTGTTGTGACACTTTGTCCCTTAAACAAACACCAATTATGCAAAATAAAGGCAAAGCTTTGCAGTTCTCCTTTAAACCCATGTTCTTACATGAGATAATAGCTGTCCTTTTGCTGGATCCAATTTCAGTGTCTGCCTTTCTAAAAATGCCAGTTTTGGGCAACTCTCTCTCACAGCTCTTCTTTAGTGTTGAACCCAGCTCTAGCCAGAAGTCAGTGCAGACCCTCCCAGTATGGGCACTAACAACAAGGTTTGTCATGGCAGAACCAAAATGCTTCCAAGCTGAGAAAATCAGTGATCCTGCTGTTCTTGATATGCCACTATCAGCGTGGCAAGGAACAGGCAAATGAAGTCTTTGCACCTGGAACAGACCATAATCCTGCAATCTGATAACTGAAAGCAAACGCCAACTTTTGTGTCAATGGTGGTACTTTCAGCAGGACACACCTTTAGGTGAAAGAGTCACATAGCAAGATTGGAGCACTCTCTAATTAATTTTAGACAGCATGTCCTTAAAGGCTATGGTTTTTGATACTCCTCCCAAGCTGCGGAAAGTTCTGTTGGATTCAATACAGTGCACAGCAAATGTAAGAGAGCAGAATCAGAACCTCTGTGCAAAGAACTACACGAGCTGAGGTTACAGACACCTTTAACGAGTCTTTCAATTTCAAGTGCTAATGTATTAAGACTCCACCTTCACTTTTTCCTCAGAGCTCCTGAAAACTACTAAATTTCTCAGAATTTCTTCTTCCTAGTAACTGTCCACCATCTAAAGGAAAGGGATGAACAATATAATATTTGCAATCTTTTTGTTTGAAACTAATAGGAAGCTTTGTGCCCAGATTGAAATCTGCATTTATCTGTGGACTTACCACTCATGTTTGGTTTTCCAGTTCTCTTCTTTTCCCCTACCCAGAAGGTAAGCATGACAAAAAAGTCACCAGATGCTTGCAACTACTCTTGAAAATGAGGTATGTTGGAGAGAAAATTCCTATCATTAAGATGAATTAACATAATTCACACCAAATTCTTACCATATACAGATCATGCAGGTGCACACAAAATAATCCTAATCCTAATCCTACTAATAAAAAAGCCA
This sequence comes from Phaethon aethereus, assembly GCF_964289735.1. Classification (NCBI taxonomy): domain Eukaryota; kingdom Metazoa; phylum Chordata; class Aves; order Phaethontiformes; family Phaethontidae; genus Phaethon; species Phaethon aethereus. Next base: position 28,054,322 of record NC_138585.1, on the reverse strand, counting down.
TGATTAAGAAGACAATTGAGAAATTATTGCATGATGCAAAGAAAACCACATCCAGAGACCTGAAACAGCTCCTGGCAAGTAAAGGAGAAGGCCAGGGCTCCTTTCAGGCTGCGGGAGGCAAATATGTAGTGATACGACTGTGTTGGAGGGTTCAGTGTGTTCGCTTGACTTTATCCTTGCCTTTTAAAGTAGTGCAAATGGATGAAGTACTTGGTCTGGTCTCAGATCAGGCACAGCTAAGAAATGGGGAGCTCTGAGAGCCCCATTTCATCATGTAACCAGCACTTATTTTTGTTAGGGATGGGCCCAACTTAAACAGTTTTAGGAAGGGGTTCAGACCCACAGGTTTGCTTTGGCGCAGTGTAAAGATCAAAGCTTCTGCAGCGAGATTCATACCTGGGTGCAAATAAGTGTGTGGTTACTAAAATATACAACGCTACGTATGATTTTTACTAAAAGTAACTATACTACCTATAGGACTAATAGCAATTTCAGCATAAGTAAAAATGATTCTTTTGGTTTTGCAAGGTAATTCTTGTTATCAGAAAAAAAATAAGGGCAAATCCCTATTTTACCTGCCGCGGCGTCCGCTCCGATTTGCTCCTGCACCACTCCCAGTCCGCGAGTTCGGGCTCACGGCTCTCCTCATGAGACCGCCGCCTGTCCGGCCCCTCCGGGGAAGGCGACGGGCGGCCCCCGCCTCCCGCCCGGGCTGCCGGGGCGGCCGGCGGGCGGGGCCCGCCGCGGGAGCTGTCCGCCCGGGCCGTGGTGCTGAACGCCGCCCTCCCGGGGCCACCGGCATCGCCCCTTCCTCTCCGCGCTTCTTCCCAGGTGCCGCAGCCGTAGCTCACCAAGTTGTGACAGGACGTAGATTTACCATCACCGTCGTGGTGGTGCTTTTCATGGGATATTTTGTAGATTCCATAGCCTTGCTGGAATGACAGGTTGAACTCGAAACCCCTACGTTTGGCTAAGCAGAAAGGGAAGAAAAGTCGTATTAAAGAGAGTCAAAACCAAGAAGAAAAATGAGATTACACACACAGTGAAAATGACATTCTAAAAGATGGAATAAATTATTTAACTACAGCTAGAAACAGGCAATTCTCTATCCATAAAAAGAATGAACTGTCAAGGAGAAAGACTTCTCAGATAGTATGTTATTACACCATCTTCTTAATGAATTCAGAGATTACACATTCCAAAATTAATGGATTTCCACAAACTGGTAGATTATCTGCCGTTTTCAAAACCACACGATATATGGTGTTTTGTGGGATACACACAAGAAGAAAATATCTAAATTTTGTAGTACTCTTTTTTTTCAGAGCCTGTTTCTGCTATATTTCTAGAGGTGAAAAATTGTACAAAATGACAAAACATTTCAGAGAATACATAACTAACCTTCAATATCAATAGTCAAGCAAGAAAAACAGAATTCTACAATAACAAATAAATATTTTAAGTATTTACACAATTTTTTTTGTATTCTCCATTCTAAATTCAGTGCTCCAACTAATCTTACACAGTAATTGAAAATTAAATAAAAATTCTCGATCATTATTTATACCCTTTCATTCTTCCTCCTTTCTAACAGAAATTACCTGAGATTGTTCATCCTTCCCCTTAGCCTCTTACCTTATGTAGTAACTAAAGAAGTGCCTTTTATTTAACTAATCACCTTCCCACCAAAACTAAATTACAAAATAAAAGGTATGGGGACACATTTATACAACCTCTATTTCTGCTCAACAGTTGTATTTAATTATGGGTGAAATTCTGACCTTCGCAATGATTGCATTAAAACTTGAGAATAGTCTTTAGTACAAATATCCAAAAGTCACAGATTTATTTTAAATAATTTCATAATTGCTAATTTTCCATCTGTTGTACATTTATCTCTCTAAATAGCATTATTAAATACATCTGAAATAAACTACCTTCTTGATGAACTGCACTCATCCTCTCTGGGAAAATGGTTAAAATGTCATCAGATGAAGCACAAGTGATTCTGCATTTGGGAAGTGTGTTCAAAGCAAGTTAAAGCCATGAATGAGAATGGCTTTTCTCCAGGATTCAGGAGCTTTATTTCTCCCTGAACATGCAGTGCATGTCAGGAATTCATCCACTGATGTCAGAGGACTTTCACCCCAGAGAATGGGAAACAATGCCCAGATCCTCAGAAGTATTTAGCTCTTAACTTTTGCAGCTGGACTAGATGATCCTTGTAGGTCCCTTCTAACTGAACTTCTATTCTATTCTATTCTATTCTATTCTATTCTATTCTATTCTATTCTATTCTATTCTATTCTATTCTAAATTCTAACTTTCTAAAGAAAACTTGCCAGCACTTCCAGTTCCCCTTGGACGAGGCCTCAAGGTACAACTGTATGAAATGCTAGCACTGCAACTCTCATTTCTGAAAGATTAATGCACAAATCTATCATTTTAATATATGAATATAATTGCAGCATTCTAAATAGGAAATTTTAATTATTTTTCTGATAAGTTATTCTTGATATAATTATGAATGCAAAGTAAAAAAAAAAAAAAACAACTCTTGCTCTATCTTCTCTCCTTGTAGGTTTCCTTACTGATATTTTTACCAGAACACGTTTATTATATATTAACAGAGATCTAGCAGATACAGATGTATTTAATATCCTGTGGCAGATTTCTATCCTTCAAACTTTGCACAGTTACCTACTGTTGAACAGATGAGTATTTTTAAGTTCATACATTTTCAGTTGTCCCAGAAAGCAAATAAGTATGAACATATATGCATACACTTGTGTGTAATTAATGTAAATTCATCACTAGTAAAGATGCTGAACTTATATTAGTAGGTATAATAAGCTTCGATAAGACAATTTAATAACAAAAGCTTCTTTCAGAAGAATACTGGGAACATATTTTCATTTGTAATTCAAAATGCAATCTCTCCATGCAGATACGTGAACATTGGAGACTGAGGTATTTCCTAAGTAACTGTGGCCAGGAAATTTGCAGGGAAGCACTATGCAGTCTGTTAGTCACAAATATGACAATGTTATTCATGTTCGCAGAAGCCTTAATGTGGTTTGCACTAGAGATGCATTCACAGTGATAGCTGTATTTCTTTGTCCTCTATTTCTCTGACTGAGTATTCCCACATTATCCAGTTCTTTATGAAAAGAACAACAATTGTGTAACCGCAGACAGCCTCTGGCAGAGGCAGCATGAGCAGGGATTCCTCCAGCTGGTTTTATATGGAGGCCCAGAAAAAAACAGGGCTTTAGAAGATTCCAGGAACGTTACCAGTGAAGGTCCGGTGTCCTCTGTTACACCAAGGAAAACTTCATAAACATGCAGGGAAATATGTTTAGGCAAAAACTATGTAGGAGTTCCTCAGCTTTCAGCAAGTGGCATGAATGCACCGAGATGCAGGCCACTCCCATAAACCACGTCCTTTGCTATTTGCTTATTGGTGTCGCTGTGATTTCTGGTTAGTAGCTACAGCACAGGGGTACAAACAATAGCTCCTCTCCTTATAGTTTGCCTGCAATTAGCATGCCTTTTTCCCCCCACGCCATTAAACGTGTTTAGCATATTCCATGTATTTGATTGGTAGAAGTCAGATCTTGGTAGATACATCTTGCCCAGGGTAGGAGAGGAGAGAGAAACTAGGATTCAGAGGCCATCAGACTCTGCTAAAAGAGCTGGCAGTGACCTGGGAAAATCAGCCAAGCTTCTGTGCCTCAGCATCCACTATTTCCATCCAGCTGTCTCACATGAATGTTGTGAGTTTCATATATTGTTTTGAATAATGTCTATATAATTCAGGTAAGTGATTTCAAGGAGTACAAAGTACTATTACTGGCACCAACTTCCTATCCCGTTCACTACAAGATGCATTCCAGCTGTGCGTCACCCTTCCATACTTACTTTTGAGTTCTTCAGAAGACACTGCGTATGAATTCCTCCTGCAATTAATGATGCAGCCACAGGGCAGGTGGATCCAGTGTTCTGACAGGACAAATACTGGGGTGACTGTGGCAGCCAGCAAAGTCAGCAGGAAGCTAAGTGTCTCAAATGAAAGGCTTTGAAAACCGGTGATGTGCTGGATGACCATTTGTATCTGAAAGGCAAAGCATTTTGAAATTTAAATCGCTTCAGGCACATGAGATACTTCCAGGAATAAACAGAACATCTCACCATGAATATGACACAAGTAAAAGACACAGGTTGTCATTAATGTTTGCTCAGCCTAACAATTTCGTTTCTAACGGAGTGGAGAAAACACACTGAGAGAGGCTCTCCTCCTCATTCTGCATTTCTCAGAAAAACCCTTGCTTAAGCTAAATATAGCTGCCTGAGCACTACTAAAACAAGCAACTCGCAATCCAAGCAACTTAGAAGAGACTGTTAGCTCAGTCTCTCCTGCATGGTACCGAGGAACCCCAACTCCTGAGAGGGAACAGGAGAGATAACTTGGCACCACACAGGGCTGCGCTGCAGATGCTCTGTAACGCTCCTTCCATTGAGAGAAGCTCAGGTGCTCAGTCCATACACACTCCCGGGACAGGGATAACAGTGCCCCAGACCCATGTTCCATGTTCTCAACAGACTCCTTTCTAATTATACATGCATGTACCTGTTCCCAAATACACTAGTGCATGCACAAGGACAGCCCTCCTTCCCACCTGCCCCCCGCCCCCAGTGCTACAGAGATTACAGACATGTAAGCAAACCTCATTTTTCTAACAAACCCCTGGTTTTTAACCAGTCTGGCAAAGGACGTGACTCACAGCTAGGAGGAGGGTTTGGAAGAGCTAGCTTAGTACAATTCCCAGGCCCCACACTGCGGAACAAAGGCTTGTCAGACAGCTGGCAATGCAGAGGGGTGGGCCTCACTCACCCCTGTATTCAGGTGATACAAATGATGTGAAGACGGAGTAACACGCTGATAAATCAGGCTCTGCCAAATCTGCTGAAAGCCAGTTACATTCATGTAGTGACACAGACCTGCTTAAGAGGACTTTTGCCGGCACAAGCTACACTGTAAGGAACAACTGCAATGGCTATTGTCCACCTGTTTCAATTCATGGCACACCAACTCACATGCCATTTAAATATAAGTAAACATTGGAAAGTAAAGCAATCTGACAATTTACCATCATTGGAAGCCAGAGAATGACTTTTGTCAATGCAAGAATGAGTGAGAACCGTTTCTGGGCAAAGCCCACCGTGAAGCTCCTGCTCTGTATGCTGTTCATGCAACGGGGCTCGGGTGCACCGCTCTCAGCCACATCTTTCCTGAAAACTGCCTCTGAGCTTGGACATGTGTTTTGGAAATGCTTCAGGGTTTTATCCACAGGGTCCACCGGTGACAGAGATGGAGTAGCAGTACTGCAGCCTGCAGGTGTCCCAGGCGTGATGTAGCCCCGAGAGATTTCCTGGTAATCAATGTGTAATAGCTGCTGCTCATCTGAGCACAACAACTGGTAAGTTAGAGGAACAGACAGCACTGTGAGGAGGCAAAAGCACAGTGAGTAGACAATAAATAAAAACAAGATGTAGGAACTGGCACAGTCAGTGAAGCAACCCCAGGAGGTGGGGATGTACTTGCCCCAACCACAGAGAGGCAAAATACAGATCAGCAAACTGACAATCCAAATGGTCAGAATGGCCCATACCATGCTCACTCGCTGCTTGGAAGTGCTGCAGCTCATTGCCTCGGTTTTGTTGATGGTGTAGAAGTTGTAAGAAACTATAAGAGACCCTTTCAGGTTGCTAGAAATGCCCTGGAATAAATATATAAGCGCTGAGGTGGTGCACAGAGGCTGGGGGACAGCATCACTTGACCACTGGATGAGCATGAAAATAATCACTGGCACAATGCTGATCAAATCATCTATTGACAAAGAGGTCACAATCACTGAAACCGTGGTTTTGTTTTGCATCTTCAGCAGGGAAACTAGTGAATAAATGCTGCCCAGAAGTGCTGTGAATGCAATGATAAAAGTCAAGCAAAATAGAAAGACATTCAAAGTTCTCTGCTCGCTAGGCTTATCCACAATGCCATGATTTTCAGCAAAGAAGCTTGTCCCATTGAGTGACAAATTATTAGGCGTTACCGACATTGTCCTTGGCAAATTTTTTTTTTTGCCTTCTCACTGACTCTGCAAGTTTTCACTAGCTGAAAAGAGAACCGTTAGCTCCACATCACAAGTTTCTTTGTTTTCCTAGATTCTCTTCTGTGGCATCTGATGAAGAAATATTCAGGTGAAGGCACCCTTGATAACCAGAACGACTCATGCTCTTGAAAAATCAGGCAACAAGGAAGTATCAAAGGTGCTGAAAAAAATGCAGTTCTTCATAATCCTTTCAGTACTGGAAGATGGTTAATTTAGGCTCTTCAGGTAACAACATGCCATTCACTTTTGACGGATATCAGGCAGTGTGCCTTACTCACGAGTTCAGTTGCAACGGAGGCAGAGTATCAGGTATGCTCAAGCTCTAGTAGCTCAGGGAAAAACATAGTAGAAATGAGAGGCTGTTGGATTCGCCCTGTGCTGTTCTGAGCTGCAGGAGGGAGGAGTCAGATGCAAGCAGGATAGCGGAGCCGAGGGGAGTGAGTATTTTCTCAGATGGAGCTGCCTCTTAGCTGAATCAGAAGACTGAAACAGTGTCCCTGCTAAGCCACACCTCCGATGCCGACACTGAAATCCAATGCAAATACTCAGATCTGATGTCAGCCGTAAATGTCATTCCCGTAAAGCCCATGGCTGCTCCAGGGCCGTGCATCGCGAGCTAGAGTGCTGCTTTTATTCTTTCGCACTTCTGTACTCCAAGCTTAGCAAGAAGGGGAAAAGCCACAGGAGCCTTTTATGAAGATGGAACAGAAGGGGGGTGTGCCTGCTCTGCCCGTCGGTATTCCCACTCCCACTGCAAGTGTGCGTGTGCATGTGCACACGCCGCACACGGATGCTAGCCGTGCAGTTACTTAGTGACGACCTTTCGTTAACGACAGGTAGCTGCCATGCGTGTTAACCAGGTGTTGCCTGCCTAGGCGGTGTCTCAGCTCAGTCTGGGGTTTATAAAACTTTCATTCCCTGCATGATTCAAATTTGTGCCACATCAAACGCTGTCTGCTCTAGCTGAGTACACGGACAGAATCACAGCCAAGTGCATTTTGGCACATTATGAATGTTTTCTCTTGAGAAAGTGCAGCACTGGTGAAACTTATAAGCTGACAAGATTTCCAACACTCTGACGTTAAGTGGACAGGCTGGTTCAATGCAATCTTCCCGGAGGACCCTGCCTCCCTTTTCTCTTTAGCACCACTTTGAGTTCAAACATGCGACAGGGATGCAGGACAACGATTTTCTGATTAAGGGTAGTATTGTAAGGCTGCTGCAATTACTTGCTAGTCTGGGTAATATTACAAATCCACTCAGACATTCGTGTTATTAGAACCCGATCCTCGCTCAATTCTACCCACTTTGAGACGCATTAGCTGTGCCAAGCCAACAGCTGGATTGCTCGGGTATTTTCCCTCCTGCCAGGGCCGGGCAGGGTTGGAGGCAGCGTTCGCAGGTGCTGGAGCCCCAGACGGGACAGACAGTGGAAGAGAATGCATGGCCACAGCTGTCTCGTGTGACAAGAGTCCGCAATACAAGGATCGGAGTTAAGGGCTGTGACAACTTATCTCAATAACCCCTCCTTCATTTCCGATCTCCCAGCCGCCCTGCCATGGCACTGGGAAGGCGTACGCCCCAAACAGCCTAGGTCTTCCAGTCAATGCCACGTGCCCCGTACAGCCATAGAACTGTCCTCATCGCAGGACCTGTCGTAAAGCCATGCTCCCCTTACGCAGCCTGACCGGGAGCCTTTGCCTCTCCATTCTCCTGTTCACATCGCAGCTGCCTCTGGTTTGAGGATTCTGCATTAGTTATCAGGACCAGCTGTCAACCCTCATGTCAGAAATTTGCAGGAGAGAGGAGCATCCACCCTGGCTTCCACATAAAGTACAATCCTGGATCTGGACCATGAACCTGGCCTTTAACTGTGCAGGATTTGACTTTGCTTTCGTGATTTATCTGTCCTGCTGGACTATTGATTGTTGATCTGGGCTGTACCAGCTAAAGGCCAGGGCTCATTTCCTTCTGTTTACAGATCACAGCCACCTCTGCCCCTGCAAGTCAACTTTAAATTAAGGACAGTGTTCTAAATCTTAAGATTAACAGCGTGAGCCTGGTCAGAAGTACAGCCAAGAGATAAGAAGAGAAAGAAGCAGCATTCACCCTTGTTTGGACCTTTATTTTTCAGCCTGGCTTCCTCAGGAGACACATGACCACACTGCCCGAGTGTGGATATATGCCTGCGCATGTGTCTCTTCCACTCCCAATCCCTCAATTCCTTTTAACAAAATGGTTGTATTAATCTCAATCTGACAGTGTCAAAGCTATTCAGTTCCCACAAGCTTTATGAAAATGAGCAGCTGATCAGAGGAGACAGATCACAGCAGGCTCCCCAGCCAAGAGACACGCTGCAGCGGAGTTCCCTCTTCCCTAGAAACTAGTGAACACAAAGCAGAGGCTCTACAAATACTCCAACCATGAAGAAAGCTTCAGCTGAAACTTCAGTTAACCTGGATCTTAAGCTGTAGGAAACCAGCTTCATTTGCTCTGGCACGTCTCCCTGCTTCCTGATATGTGGCCAGTTACTTTCATTCTTAAAGCCCTTGTTTCCATTGCCTGCGTCATCTTCATTTGCTCTTGCCGCATTACCGCCGGGTGTTTAGAAACAAATTTAATGATGCTTGGGAAATTTATTTTCCCTACTTTAGGAAGTTTTTCTCCTGCATCCTAAATCATTATACCTACACTGGATATCCAATAGCCCTGACAGCAGATATCAACCACAAATTTTCTGAAAGTTCCCTCAGTACAATACGCTTCACACACTTTACTGATCTTGCTTTATTGCTGTGCATATACAGCCTCTATGCCTCTCTGTAGCTTTTTGGACACTTTGGCAAGAGCAGTCCATTCTGTGCCTTCGCTTTGTATTTGGCATGAATTGCTCATCAGTGTTTTTAAGAAGAAAGTCACTTTTATTTATTGCCATACCCATACAAGGCAAATGATCTATTACTCACTTTAGTTTCTCTTCCCACAGAATGTATTTTATTATATGAACTGCACCTTGCCATTCTCTGTGGCAGCTTTTACCATAACTTACAATATGGTGAAATGTTCTTTCTTCTGGTCATTTCATAATTACAAAACAAAGGTCTTAGGAGCAATGAATTCAAGCAGCTTCCCCTCTTTTTTATCTTTCTTTAACATGACTGCTAAATTCTGATAAAACATGTACAGAAAGATCAGTTTCATCTTAAAACTAAAGACAGAATTTGGATGTAGTAAGAAACAAGCAACTCTACAAAGAGAAGCACGATTTTGCACACAGCTGTGCCTCCAGGTAGTTAACTTGCAAGCCCAGTAAGGTCTAAGCTCTGAAACTTCCTTGTGGCTGGGGCAAATGAATCTGAATTACATTCTCTGATCTCTTCTAAAGAACGGGTTTCTATTGCAATCTTTCCAAGCTTACAGGAACACTATCTTTGCAATTGTAACTTCAATCCCAAATTTCCCTGAAACTCATGAACAGACTCAACTAGCGCTGGGGGTGACAAGGACAGGTAGGCAAGCAGAGAGGCAGACAGTGTCATCACAACCCCCCTTCTCCCAGATTTTCTAAAGAAACACTGCTAGAATGGAATAATGCAGGACTGCCAAAAAGCCATGGGTAATGATCTGGCAGAAACCAAGAGAAAGAAAAAGACACCTTCATCTGCTGCTGTGTCCTTGGTTTGGACTGTGTCAAGGTAGGCATGAATTTGCAGATTAAGATGCTTTCTAGCTATTTTTTCTCTGCATTGAGCCGCCTGAATTATAGAAGGTTCCCAATACAAATACTATCCCTTCCAATATAGGTATATATTATTTACCCTGGTGTGAATTCTCTTTGCTAAGGAATGATCACAAAAAGAAAATACATTAGGCATGGAAATCTCCTCTCTGGCCTCATTTCAAACAGCACTGCACAACGATGTCTCTTTAAAGGAAGAGTCAGCACTACTTGACAGTCTAGGAAAGGATTTCTAAGAGACACACTGCGTGTAACAATTCAGAAATGCGTGTAAAGAGAATCAAATATTCACCATTCATAAAATACAATCAACAAATAGGGTATTAAAAATTTATCCTGTTTAGTGTATGAGTCACATTTTCATACCTTGCACTAAGCTAAGCTTTGACTTATGGTTTTGCTTCCTTCTATCACTCAAGAGAGACAAGGTTGTTAGAGCAGCTGTACAAATATTTAATTTCAGAAGGTGATATATCTGTGCCAGGCATAAATGTATATATATAAAACTCCACAAATGCTTTGTAATTTATTCCTCAATAGCACGTAAAAGAAAATGTTTTATTTTTTCCTAGAATTTTTTTAACAGACTTTTAAAAAGACGGCCAACTAAATGATCTTTTTTGGTCTATCGGACTCAGACATCACTCTCAGATACTAGATGGTTAAACTGCAGCTAATTATTTCATCTAGTTATTTGCCCCGGATGAATTAAATCAATGGTGGCATCTAATAAAAGGCAGATACTCTTATACTTAATCCATTTCCGCTGCAGCTGTATTGCTGTGCTGTAGGAAAAGGGTGCTTACTGATTTGGAGCAATTAGAGTAATGTAAATCAGGAGTAATTCCATTAAACCTAAAAATATGATTTAACTTATGCGCTCATTATGGGCAGGACTGCACCAGCTCTAACTCAAGTGAACCAGAACCTTGCTGTGCAGATGCTCCTTTCGAGACCAAGGGGTTATCGTTACTCGCAGTAGCATGTCACAGCCTGTCCCTCCGTGAGGTAGAGCCCTCTCTGAGCAGATGGGCCAGGATTAAGCGGTGCCCATTGTCAGAGCTCGCTAACTTTAGTTTTTGCCCTCGTGCTGTAAATAGAGACAGTAGATTGAGACTGCAATGAACCGAACGTTTTTGGAGGATTACAGAATTAATAAGAGACAAATGGAGCTACAAGTGAGTAAGCCCTGAGGCATCCACTGGGTGAGGTGTAATCATGGTGTGCGCGTCTTTCCCCGAGACTTTCAGAAGTCTATAAACAGCACGCCAATGCAAAACGAAAATAGTGCCAGCACTTCAGTGAGGTTGGCAATAAACAAGATGGCTGAGAGATGAGAATGAATCCGTTCGGGTTGCGCTGTAGGCACGCTACCAGAGATGATTATGTGCTGTTATTCACGAAATGTCCAAAGAGGGACCAACTAGAAGAGAAACAAGCGATTATAAAATAATAATTCCCAGATGGCAACACTGAAAGAGTAGAGGTATTAAGTATGCAGTGTATACAAGGAGGAGAACGGGTCAGTTCTAGTCAGGAAGGTGTTATTTCTCCAGTGGATGGCACGACAGAGAGATGGTAGCAAAATCTGCAGCTATCAAAGCCGAGAGAGGTGCAATTCTGGACAGCATGGAGAGTAAGACATTCTGCTAGGTGTGGCGTAATTGCTCTCTTGAGACAAGACACTTCAAAATGTCACTTTTATTGAGCAGCCACTGGCTCACCGAATTGATAGGAGGAGACAGACAGCTAGCAGGGAAGCAATTCCTCAGTACACCTCCTCACAGTTACTGTTTGCTTTCTAATAGAGAGCACAGCAGGCTATGAATATAATTCATGGAACGGCGCGGTATGAATGCTTTTAATTTTGCAGTGCAGCTCTACTAGCAGTAGAACAGCCATAATGCAGCTGTATTAGCGCGATCATACCTAATCACTGAACAAATCCAGTAAATGTGACATTGTGCTCGGTAATCACTCCCATTTGAGACTCTGCAAAATGTATGTAGCATATTGGAGAAAAAGCAAATGTTGTGCAATCTAGCAGGAGCTGGGCAGTGGTAATACCACACTATTGTGGAAAACTGCACTGAGAGAGTTAACTGGAGGATCCAAACAGCTGGGAAGAAACAATTATCCCTTTCTGAAGGGAGGAAAAAATAAAAGGCGGTGGCATATGCCTTTGAGTGACCCAGCTATGACCCCATCTGGAAGCAGCAGGAAAATCAGCTGTATGTGTAGAACTTTCTCCAATAGTAATTAAATTAATGATTGCGAGAGCCATTTGTAATACTGTTTGCACATCTCACTGCCTGCTGTAGAGTCTCCAGAGGTCTGCAGTAGGTTGTCTTAGTTCTCGTTTCTCTTTCCATAGTTACTTCCTCATCATCTTCTCTCCCACTCACCTTCAAGGAAGGCTGTATGAGCAGACCAGGAAATTCAGCCCCAGGAGTTAGGATGAAACAGAGTTTTAATGAGTGAAGAATGAAAACTCAGGAGCCAAGTTCTGCCTCTAGAGGACCAAGACTGTGTATTTGCTGGTTATCACTGCTTTCACCTGTACCAAAAAAAATGATTACATTTCTAGTTCTGACTTGTTTGTTGAAAAGATACTAGTAGTCACCAAATAATTTTGCAAGGAAGCCATTGTTTTAGGTGTTGCTTTACTCCGAAACCACAAATATAAATGCTATCATGGATGATATCCAAAGAATGTGGACAAAGCATAGGACACAGCTTACAGCATGTAAAACCAAAACCATCTTTTTTTTTTTTAAAAAAAAAAAAAAGGGAATACCGTCTGTTCTGCACATATGTTGCAGAGACGATAAGGGGCTTTACTTTAAGGGGAAAGATGATTTTTATGCAGCAGACTAGCCCTCCTTCTCCCAATAAGCAGAGTGGCAGGAATGTGCTGCTCTTTCCCAGAGGAGGAGCCCCAAGGAGACGAGCAGCTCTGCAGGAAGATGGCAGCCTTTTGCTAGCCTGAATGAGAAAGAAGAGGCTACAGGGAAATTTCTTAAGCTCAGCCATCAGGGAAGGCTGCTTAGAGTGTAGAGATTCTCCTGGGACTTCCTTAGGAAGACTTCTATTCTGACTTGAAGCTTTGGAAAAGTTTGGACAAATAGGAAAAAAAACAAGAGTCTGGGGTAAAGCTGAAAAAAACCCACAAGTGATATTGTAAGAGAAATATAAGAGATAAAGCAAATTTGGTTGATTTCAGATATTCTGTAAGACCATTGAAAAAAACAGTTTCTTTTCTATAGCTTTAATAAATTTGAAAAGATATGAAAAGTCATGGGGGCTGAGAATGCATGTGCTGGCTTTAGCCACTGCTTTCTGTGATAGCTGGTGTCCCTAAAAATCATGCTGCATAACATAGCATATCCTCCAACTTCTTCCCCAAAGGGTAACCAAATGTGCATGTGTATTTGAAGTGTTTTCAGAGTACTGAATAAAGAAAGGGCTGCTAATTAGTTCTGAGTGACAGTAAAAAGGTCTATTAGCTTTGCTGATGTAAAGGATGACTGAGTTTGTATTGGAAAGGGTGGGAAAAGGTAGTAAAAGAGGATATTGGAATACAAAATGAAATCTTTCCTCTTATGGAAGAATTTTTCTGTTTCTAATGGAAAGGTTTAACTGAAGTATGAGCTCATCAAAAGGACAGTGTTTTCATCAAATCTGAAGCATGGCAAGGAACGAACACTGCAGAGTCCAAAAGAAATCAGTTGTACTTTCCAGCTGTCTCTCACTAGGGGTGGTACATGTTTGAGACAGAAAATGTTCACTTCAGATTATGATGGTTTTTAGTTTCAAATTCTTCTAAACAAATGTAACTTTTCAGTAATTCAATTTTTGTCTGTATAGTATTATAAAAACCATTCTGCAAGGCTGAAGGTCACCAGATCATGAGGCAGTACAACGTGAAGAGACATTTGGCTTTCTCTCAGTCAGCTCCCTCAGGTACACGAAGCAAGGCAGCTACACAATTTTGCACCCTCCCAAGACAATTACATCCTGCTCTGCTGGTTACCCATCTCTAGCTCTGGTGTTTCTGCACAGCATTAATATTCTTGGTAATGGACACTATTGTTCTTCCCCCATTAGTTCCATAAAACCTTTGCTAAAACATAAACAGTTAAACCCTAAAGCTATCTTGTGTTACTTGCACTCCTCAGGAATATTCCCCTAAGCCTATCAAAACTACCACCAATTTTAATATTCCAGCGTTGGGCTGATCCTACCCCCAGAGCAGCAACAGCATCAACAGTTCTCTTTGGAGACATCGGGAATTGCCTGAGTGCCTTTACCTCTATCAGCTCAAAATTCAGGTCACATAGGAGACCTTCCCTTTTAAATCATGCAGTACAATCTGCTGTTTGGTATCTTCTCATATATTTGCACAAACTAAGGAAACGAAGGTAGGCACTGATAACAAAGCTTTACTAGTTGAGCTTAAGAAAATGCATTGTTTAAGAAAAAAACATACATTCCTCCCAAAACCCATTTCCCTCTCCAGTCAGTTCAATACCATTTGTGAGTATTTACGTAACAGGGACCTAGTGGTTCTCAATACTTGTGTTCTTCACACAAGTAAGGGCTGAATTAGTAGTGTAACAGCCTGTGCAACACAACAAGGAGCGAAACCAACACATTGGTCTCCTGTAAATACATTCATCATTACTTAATTTTCTTAACAAACTCTTGTTTTTGTCAACTGCTCACCAGGTTCTGAGGCTGTTTCTAACCAGAGGACGAGTTTCCAACACACGGGCAGAAAGCCTCTCTGTTGTGACCTAAAAGATCTGACAGTTGTTGTTCTGCAAAATCTATGAAAAATGTGTTTTGGCATTGAGGATAAATCTGAGAAAAAGCAATGTATAGAAAAGGATGAGATACCAAATTTTGAGATAGTGCGGCATTTTCCCCACCAACTGCAGAGATGCCCTCTGCATAAAGACAGAATGAGAAGTGGAAGGTCATTCAGAACTGTTTCACCCTATGCATGATTACTGAACCTCAAAATTTTCAGACTTTGTCTGGATTCAGCCGGTAACTCCATTAGTTATTTAAAGTCAGACCGAGTTATATCAACATATAGGAGTTGAAAAATAATGCCAGAATTACCATAAAATCTATTTCTCTTGTGAGATGTCTGATATTTTCTGTGTTCAGTCTTGGAACGGAGTAAGAAAAAAAGGTCTTTTTTCACCCCCAGGATGAATATTGCATTTTAGAAGAGAGGGAAAAAAAATCAAATCTTCACGAACCTCAAAATAATTTCAAAGAAGATGATGACAAATTTAATACAATACTGACAAAGTACAAATATAGGCTCATGTCCTTTATACAGTCAGCTGTCTGCAGGCCTATAAAGCAAAACCCAGGAACTACAACTTTTAAAGGCCCTCAGTCACAGGGCTTTGATGGGTAACCTTCAACCCCACTGTGGGTGTTGCTAAACAGTATCAAAAATTACTACTGATTGGTGCTGCAAATGCATTGGGTTAGGGAGCCGACCTCATACCTACTGTCAAAAGGGCTGGCAAGGTATCTCACCATGGGTCTCCAGCAAATGCGTTGTAAATTCCAGAAAGTAAGCTAGACCGGTGCTGTGGAGCAGGAGTTACTCAAGCAATGCTTCCTGTCACTATCACGTCGGGAGGGAAGGTAGCTATAAGAAAAGCAAGAAGACATGGACAAGAAGCAGGGATGTAAAACGGCTACTAGAACCCTTGCATAGGCAGTGTGTCTCCTTATACTGTGCATTATGGAACGGAGATTAAGAATGTTCTTACAGACTGAGGAAACCTTGAGAGTTAAGTCTTCTCAGAGGCAAGGTGCTGCTGATCCAGATTGCCCCATGCCTGCATATGTACAGTCATATAATAGTTATATTTTCATTTGCATTGCCAAAAGCTAAAAGTACTTGAGTTGTATTTCAACAACAACCCCCATAGGAATTACTTTATTCGCTTTAATCAACTTGTCATGCTGGGTCCTCCATCCTCCCAACGTGAAGAGCTGCTTGGTGTAAACTCTCTTGACACTTGGTGAGAGAAAACCGCACCTATGAAAAGTGATGATCTGAGACGGCACAGAACGGAACAGTTAAAACAATTTGAATTGATTATTTTTTCCAATTCTGGACGCAAACTAACAGGGTTAGTCAATGTATCTCCATCTTTCCATTCTTGCTTCAAGAAGAAAAAGCTTTTTTACTGTGAGGGTGGTCAATCAGTGGCATAGGTTGCCCAGAAAGGCTGTGAATCTCCATCCTTGGAGATACACACCTCCCGAGAGAACAGGGCCCTGGGCAGCTTGCTGTCCTGACCGTGCCAGAGCAGGGGTGGGATGAGTGAGCTCCAGGGCTGCCTGCCAGCCACAGCTCTCCTGGCAGTCATGCCTTGATGAAATGCCCTGGCATGGTCAGTGCCACCGCTCTCCACAGTGACGTCTGACTCCCACATGTTGTCTGAGGACAGGATGCTCACAGTATGAAAAAATGTACTAGCTGTTGGCTGGATTTCTGATTTGCCAAGCACCTACAAGTAAGACAAAACTCTCTGCCCTGCTGTGCTGTACCCCACTAAGCTGAACTTGAAGTGACCTAAGCTGTATGCTCACCCTTTTAAAAACATGTTCTAGCTGAGGTGGTGATTTTGGTAGAAGCAAAGAGAACTTCCACACTTTTTTGACAAAGAAATGCATCTTTCATTTTAAAAACAATAATACTGAATAATTTAAATAAACTGATCACCAGCAAAGGAAATAAACATATTATGCAAACCAGATGCTACTTTCAAAACGGATTCCCAGATGACCTGTGCAGCTTCCAGTGACACGTAACTGTTACAGCAGAGTGAGCCAGCAGCAGACCTGAGCTCAGGGAAACGTTTAATCAGTCTGACAGAAGTTGTAAGTGACAAGCGGAGACGAGCTCAAAGCTTGTTCCTTGCCCCACTGGAGCCAGTGCAAGTTCTGCAGGCCCTTGTATTCAGAGGTGATTTCTCCTCATTGAGAAGTTATCACAAGTTCCACCTAAAGCTATTTCCATTGCTGTGGACGTAACTTGTATTTCCTCCTCTTTACTGTTTTTGTTTTTATATTTTGTGATGTTATTTATGTAGCATGATTAAAAAAACTAGCTCAATATATCACAAATATTCCCCCCTTTCTTGCAAGCTTGCAAAATGTTTTAACCAATAACACTAAAACAGAGACTTCAATAGTTACCTATAGTAGCTCCAGTCAAACTTATAAAGTCAAATCCAAAATGAATTTGGACTTGTGTACCAATTCATACCAAAAGGAGAACGTGGCCAAAGCCTGTTAGATTCCCATTGATTTCACTAAGCTTTGGATGAAGGTCTATCAGACACATTCCTGCAGCTAGAGTTTGTAAAAAGGCAGAGGATTTTCTCTCATATCACATTTTTCAAAGCAATTATATTGTTTTTCATAATTTATTTCAAAACTATTCTATCAGCTTTAACAATGGTGTCCACTCTTCAAGCCAGCCTTTCCTACATTTTCAACAATGGAGCTGCTTATGAAAAACTAAGTTTATAGGTATGTCTAAAAAAGCAAAATATTCCAGCTGAGAAAACTCTATATAAGTGTGATTGTCAGTGAGCGCTCTTAGTCTGGAGGGCTACCTAGAGGTGAAAGTAGTCACAATGGATGAATGCAGCCTCCCTTAAAGTATTATCTGTGGAGGCAAGGAACTGAAAGTTTTAAAATTTTCTATTGACATCACCAGCAAAGGAGTCCAGGGTTAGTCTTTTGAACTTCGCAGCTGATAATTAATTTCTCTTGATGTTGGGAAAACACTGAGTCATTAGATTACTAACCTTTTCAATTTGTCAGCCTTACTCTCTCAACTGTATGATAGACAGTTTAAAAGGGCCAATGTTTCCCTGAGAATTAAATCCTCCACAAAATCACATCCCCCCAGATTTTCTCCTACATCATCACCTTTACCTCTTAATTTAACAGCCCAGTTGAAGTCCCTCCAGCTTGCATGAACTTGTTGATGTATGTTTTTTCTTAAAGAGAGATGTAAGGAAGAGAGACAAAGGATAAAAAGTTTCCTTATCTTTACTTGGTTAGGTAACATGACATGATTAATAGAAGACTCAAATACTCATCTGTCCTTTCCAGCTGGGCAGGCTATATCAGTTGTTGGCAAATTCATGGTGGAGATTCCGAACAGTGTTCTGGGAAAGTTACTTTTACTTTAATTGTTCTAACTGAGTAGTGTCTAACATGTACGAAGCAATCCGAGCCAGTGAAACAGCCCTCAAACCACACTATCTCAGTGAAATCAATGAGATCATTTAAAATTTTATGTACAAAACTGTTCAAATGTTGAACTGTAGAATTAAAAAGGGGTAAGCCTTTATCTTTCCAAATTTAACTTAACTGAATTAACAACAAACACAGTCACAAGTGTTTTCAAGTACATGCAAAATGCGAAGTCCTCATTTCTGTATGTACATAAATATGGACTAATTTATAAAATGTCACACAGCTGCTGAGTCCTATTTACAGTTTACACATTCACTCATTAACTTTTATGGTTAGGTAAGTAACGTGGAAGATGTGGCATCTAGCACATTATAATTAAAGCAGGAAGTTGAGGTATTTTTCACATACATACAAAACATTTTTCCTTATTAACAAAGATTAAATTCATTTATGTCTCTATTATTACTAAAGTATTCACTGGATACCTGTAAGTATATACCCAGCAAGTTGCTTCATATACTATTTTGCTACATGCTAATAAAATGCATGAAAAAATACAAAACCTGGGCTACCCACCTCTAATGATCACTATCTGGACCACCTGGGAACACTCCCTGTTCCACCTCCTCCTTTCCTGCCCTCTTCACCACCTCCTTCCTCCTCCTTTTCTGATCATTATCTAAGACAAAATTTTGAACCACAACAAAGTCATAGCACATGGAGCCATGATGTTACAGATTTCTTCTTTTTACTAATCTGAACTACTGCAATTATTAGGGCAAGGGCCCAATTTCGCTAGACCCTGCTCATCACATGCAAAGTCACTATTTCCTACCTCAGCAAGGAAGGAAAGGTCTAGCTTACTGCATCTGTTTGTTCACAGAGTTTTAAGAAAGACTGGCATTAACTATTGGCTCAGGCTCACATGTTCTCACACAGACCGCTACATATATACATTAACCTAACAGGATAGGTGATAAATACCTATGCTTGTTGCTTGTTGTAACATATTATTTGCTGGATATGTCACATTTTACCAAATTATCATATATAATTTTCTCTAACAATCAGTAAAAGTAAGCTTTTGTTAGGTATTAGTTTTTTCTTTTACTACTTTTCCTCCCTTTGTTAATAAAACATGGGAAAAAAAGCTCTTAGGACCTCTTTGTACAGTAAGGTGAAGGCACAAAACCCGTAGGATATAGATGAATGTTAATGAATGTGACAGGATACTTAGACACACAGTGTGAACACAAAACCCTACGGCAAAACCAGTTCTTGCTGCTCATGTAAGTAATCTCAAGTATTTCCACTAGGTTACTCATGAGGAGCGAAGACAGACTCCAAGCTCCCTAAAGCAGAATAAACCAAACTCCTTGTGATGACGGGGTTCCTTAGAAGTGCCCATCCAAGTGAGCATACAGAACATCTTGTTTGGCTCTTTCTTGTTTTTACGGGGATTTTAGAAGCCTGCCAGCTCCAGGGGCAGAAGAGACTCTGTGGAATGCAGCGGGGCAATCAATAGCTGTGACAAGTACTTCAGTGGACTGGGTAATGACTTAAGATGTTGAAGTAAGCCATGCACAGGAACCCTACAGCAATGAGGGACAACACAGGTACCTGCTCTGACACTTCCAGCCCTCCTTGGCCCTTTGGTCCAACTCCAAGGAGTTGTTCCTGTTGCAAGACAGGACACGGTGGTGTCAGTACGGGGCCCTACTCACAGAGCTCATTTCTAGGTGGCAAGCACAACTGCATTCCATTGGAAATGAAAGTACAGAATACAAGACAAGCAGCCAGTATCCCTGCTTCCCTGGAAGCTCATAATCCCAGTGAAACCAGTGTATTTACCAAGTCAATTTACATCAATTATAAAGCATCTTAAAAATGTATGCAACAAGGATGTCATTTTAAATCCTACAATACCTGCAGAAAGTGTGGGCCATGACAGAATATGCCAGACACCATTCAAGAATCCTAGTAAAAAAATCATTCCAGCAAAGAAGGCTATAAAATCACAAGAGATCCTTCTTCTTTTGCAAAAGACACTGGCAGTAGCCACTCCCAGTCAGATCTCGTTAGTCTGGTTGCTCCCGGTACTTGCAATGAATGAGGCACGGAGAACTGCCTAACAGTTCAGAGTAGTCTTCAAATCTGCAAAAATTCATATTCATATCTCTGAGGCACAAATATATCTATATTTCATGAGATCCTCTTCATTTGTAAGGACACAAGCCATTTGTTTACTTTAGCACAGTAATCCTGCTGTCTTCATCAGTCTGCACTAGCCGAAACAATATCAACATGTGAATGAACATCATCTACTCAGCTTACTTCAACAGAACGTCATTAACAAACTTAATAGAAGATGACACTGAAGATCTGCCTACTTTCATTATGTAGTTTTTATACTGGATGTGGTATTTTAAAAGGTATCTGAGTGACTTTAAAATAAAGTTCTATAAAAATACAGGGAAAAAAGGTAACAGGATCCTACATCACTTACTTTTGAAAATAGCACACCTTATATTAGAATTCATAACATAGCAATAAACCTAAATAATGAATGATAGTGTACTGTAAACAAACTACGAAGTCCTGGACAGAACTACTGAATCATAAGTACAAGATAAAGAATACTAAAGTAGCTTCAGAAGCTTTAAAATATTCTGGCTAAACTAACCGAATAATTTTACCACCAGTTCACAAAACTATAGGTTACACGGATGTTTTAATTCAGCCTTGAAATCTATTTTAATATTTTACATTTTCAGTAATTGAAACAAATTTTAACAGTCTATGTAGAATTCAGTTTGGCAAGGACAATGACAAGACATCATATAGGCAGTAAAACTGTACCCTAAATCCAAATACTTACTAAATAAACTCTTTTGCACCGTCAAAGGAGGAGCAGGCATTTCCAAATGCATGTTCCAAGTTATAGGCTGATTCTGCTAAGAGTAAACTGGAAGTAATTAAGGAAGTTTTCTTACAAATGTTTCAGTACTGTACTAAGCTCAGCCCCAGTTACAATAATCCCTACAGATGTTACATCTCACATATAAGAAATCCTAAAATCTTCCAGTTCTATTCCATGCTGCAGAATATCTGCACACAAATCCTGGAAGGTTCATCGTGAGGATTTTCAGTGCTGGTGTCAGGTAAGACATTACCTCCTTACATGAATGTCGCAACTTACTTGTGTATCTAAAACGCAGCATCTAGAATACAAAATGGAATACTTCCACGGTGTCCTCCAGAAGATGGCATTAGTGAGGAGCTCCTTTTATTTTTGTGCCTTGCTCAAAGCAAAATACTTTTGTTTATACAAGTTAGAAAGCTAATAAATGAAAAGAAATCAAATCTTAGGTTAGGAAATTCCACCTTCTTTGTCATAATTCCTTTCCTGGCTCAATTCTGCACATGCTGAAACAGGGAGGTTTTGTTTATCAACTTTGGTGAAATATGAGCCAGGAAAGCCTAGCAGGCTTTTAAAACTCCATGTTTACAACCAAGTTACAGATATTGTAATTCCAAGAAAAACAAGACAACAAAGGTCTAAATATTTCCGAGAATTTTCAGCACATTTATAATGAAGCTTTCTTCTTTGATATTGCAGTTTGATCTTTCCCAGTAATGGTATTTAAAACTGCTAATTTACAGCAGCAAAAAAATTGCCAAATTAGGACCATGTGGAATAATGAAAGATCCAGCAAGGAGGGAAGTGCAGAGCTACACCACTGCGCATCAAGTACTTTCTTAATGATTCTAGTTAAGCAGAAGAACTCATGAATATTTTAATGAGATTGCCAACAAAATCCTCCCAAACAAGATGAAATCACACTTAGAAAACAGCCCTTCAAATGTAGTGACAGGTTCAGCCTCTCTGATCTGCAATTTTTGAGACTCAAACCGTGACAAAGAGACTGCAGAATCCAGGCTTAGCACCAACTTAAACTGGACATAGCGTGGCAGCAAGATGCTAAGATACTATGGAAAGCCTTGCCATAAAACCCTTACTTTATCAGGCTAGATGGAAACCATGCATCACTCCTCTCAGAGATTAAGGTTTCAGAGAAAAAGAAAAAAACGCTTGAGAAGAATGTTAGATTATTTTCAAACGCTGAATCTTTCCAATTCATATGTCTATCTTACCCCCTGGGACTGATGAAAAACTTAGCTACGCACTCATAGGGCAAGGCTGAGGTTTCATTAATGTCGCTATCGGCGTAACAACCGCCACTGCAAACACGACGCTCCCCACACACGGCTCGAGGCCGGTGCAGCGTATTTCAGCGACACTGATCTGGCAGCATAAGGGGAAACACTGCAGCCGGCTGAGCTGACGCCAGCGCGACTGCCCCGAACTACGCACCGAGGTGCTGGAGAGGCCAGACATAAACCAGTCCAGCAGCCCCAGCCGGGCCGTTCTGAACGGCAGCAGAAGTCTGAAATACTGAATACATTCAGTTACTGCACAAACTGGGCACGGTGCTCCCTTTCCCTGGCTTACCTGGGCAGCATCAGGCGCAGAGGGCTGAAAAATCCGAAGCCTTCATTTACATACACCAAAAGCGACCAAATTCTCAAAACGCCTGGGGACCTGCACAGGAATTTAAATGCAGGCCTCTCATTTAGATGCTCCAAATGCCGATCGCTTTGCCATGGTGCCCGGGCACAGGAGGAGTACGTAAATCACATTTGGAGCTTTAAGCTACCGTCAATGCTTTTTCCACCATGTGACGCTCAAAAGAGCCAGGAAACACATACTAAAAATGCACGTAACCCATGTATTTTTCTAGTGAACAGATATTTGTGATTAGCCTGGTAAAATCAAATCTCAAGATGAAGGAGTCATCCTCTCCTAGTGAACACAGGTGTGGTTAAACAAGCGCTTTTAGTCACACTGCACGGCATATTTACTACTACATTGCTTAGAAGGAAGCTTAGTTTTGATCCCAGATTTGTTCAGTCTGTAGGAAGAAAGATTATTCTTTTCTACACAAACAGGCACTTATATGATACTACTGAAAATCTAGTATCGTTTAATAAGCTCTAAGCAGTCAGGTTCCTATGGTTGTGTAGCCTGTGGCTTTGTAGCAGTTAGCCTAAGATAACTTCATAAGATAACTCAAATTTTTGACATGAAAGAAATCAAAGAGTGTATTTTTTCTGTTTGTAAATATACAGCACAGTATCATATCATCATAGATTCAGCAAAGCATTATCATAACACTCCAGTGCTTAATGAATACCAAGATTTTTATCAAAAGTTATTTTACATAAACCATATTTGGTGAAATCATTTACCAAAAGCCTGGGAAATAGGTCAGTACAAATACTCAGAAACAGGTATCAGTACAAATATTTAGAAACGGTAATAATAAGGAAAAAAAAGTCTATTAGTTCAAAACCATAGTCACTTCTATGCAAACATTTATTCACAATGCATTAAATTTAGGTTACCCTAATTAATTTCTTTTAAGAAAACACTCAAGATCAAGTCATAATATTGACTGTAAGGCAGTAGCAACCTGGGAAAACTCTCCTGCAAATACACGGAATTTAAAAGGGATATATCAATCTAAAAAGTCCCTTGGGCCATGCAGGTTCCCACAGATGGATTTTCAGTCAATTATACCTTAAATGTTGAGGTTTGGTTGACTTATTATAAATATCCCAGTCTGAGGGTTAATGGTATGCAAGAAATTGCTTAAAGGCTCCTCTCATATATTGACAGCAGTTTGCTTTTCTCATATGCATTTCACTGTTAATTTTGGTTTGCTAAAATAATTCTGAAGGAATATTAAAAAATTCCTTCAATTCAGTTGTCTATGTGCAAACACTCTTTCAGCTATAATGAGGAAAAACAATGAATTTCACTGTCTGCTCATTGTGTGTCTCTTCAGGAAGTACACAACAGGGTTTTTTGGATTGAAATACAAACAAAACACATGGTAATTAACAAAAGAACTGACTCAAGGTCAGGCTCATCATCTGTTCCTTAAGTTTTAATGTCAATGATCAGTCAAAATAATTAAGACCTTTTACTTAAAAGCCACAGCAGATGACACATTCATCCCCAGGAACCACAGACTGGTTGAGGTTGGAAGGGACCTCTGGGGACCACCTGGCCCAAGCAGGGTCACCCAGAGCTGGATGCCCAGGACCATGTCCTGATGGCTTCTGAGTATCTCCGAGATGGAGACTCCACCATCCCCCCGGGCAACCTGTGCCGGTGTTTGGTCACCACAGCAGTGAAAAAGTGTCCCCTGATGTTCAGAGGGAACCTCCTGGTCCTGTCACTGGGCACCCCTGGAAAGAGTCTGGCTCCATCCACTGTGCACCCTGCAGGTGTTTATACACGTTGGTAAGATCTCCCTGAGCCTTCTCTGCTCCAGGCTGAACAGTCCCCGCTCTCTTCAGCAGCCCCTCGCGCCACTCTCGCCAGTACGTCCCCGTCTCTCCCGTACTGGGGAGCCCCGCACTGGACACAGTCCTCCGTGCGCGGCTCAGCAGCGCTGAGCAGAGGGGAAGGATCGCCTCCCTCGCCCCGCTGTGACACTCCTGCTGCCGCCCAGGAAACATGTGACCCTCAGAAAACAAAGACGCCCTTTTCCGAGTGGTTTTTTTTTTTCTTTCTTTTTTTCTCAAAGTGTTTCTTTTTTTCTCAAAACTAGAGCGGTCTTACAAAATGTCCTCAGCTCTTTCCCTAGGTCAGATAGCTCATTCCCTACTTTCACCTGATTCTTCTGGCCTAGATCTGGCCCATTAGACCAGATCTCGCTGCCAAAGCATCACTTGTAACCTCATACGGGGAGGCCCTGGGATTAGCACGAGCTGAATGCAAGCACTACATTTCCCAAGGAAACAGACCAGGCACGTATTTTCAATTAAAACCTTTTCTGTTTTAAGTCAAAGTTGGCAACATAAAGAGTAAAATACACATTAACATTTTTTCAGTGAAAAGACTGAGGATTCTGTTTCTTCATGATTTGACCGACAGACGTTGATAGCTTTTTCTATTTCTGTTACGAATATAAACAGTCTTTGAACTGGAATAAAAAAGGTTTAAAAATCATCTGTTTTCCCAGCGCAACTGTGCCGTGAAAAAGCTGCTGTCAGCTATCTGCCTTGATCAAACATGGCTCTGAGTGTTCTTAGAAGACAGTATATAAGGAGGATAGAGAAAAAAAGAAACGGAAGACATCAAAACATAGTAAGAGGAACCTTCAGAAGACAGGGATGAGAACAGGAAAGGAAACAGAAAGAAGAAAAAATCCTGTTCTCAGCCTTATATGCTAACAGACCTTTTTTTGTTCCACTTTCTTACTTTCATCTTTTTACAGTGGTTTTCTCATAGATTTTCCATTACTCAGTTCTGAATGACTTTTGGTCTCACTCCTCCATTTAATTTTCCCACACATCCAGTTCTCTTCTTTTCTTTTGTTTTTTGTTTCCTGTTACTTTTTAACCTTTTCACCTTTTTCTGTCTTTCTCTGTGTCTCTGTATTCTGTTTACCTTTTCTTCTCTTTCCCTCTTTTCCACGTTCCAATCCACCACAGCCTGTATCTCATGGCACTGAACGACCTTATCATAATTCAAACACACCCATTTGCACAAAGAGACCCTGCAGTTACCTTTGGTCAGTAACTGGTCACATTCCTCTTCAGTTAGATTAACTTACAACAAAATATTGCAATACTACAAGCCAACACCATGCATTACATACAATTCTAGAATGAGAAATTTGGTAAAGTGATTTATAGCCTTATTCTGCAGCCCTAGATTCAGGGACCATGCTGCTATCCCTTACCGAATTCTGTTTTTTAAAATAACAAGGTTACTAATTTCAGTACAGTTTGCAAGGTTGAGACCATCTTTCACATACGTGCATTGGGGAGGAGAAATACAGGAGGAATACTCCTACTGATAACCTGAAACTGTATGACAACCATACCAAAAATCAACCATTTGACAAAAAGGAAGCAGTTTTTCCTAATCCTCATACTTGTTTAAAGAAACTGTAAGAAAAGGTACAAGATTTATATTAGTAAGCCTGATTTTCTAATGTGGATAGTCAGGTTTCATAAAAGCACAATTGAGTTTAAGAGGATAAAACCAGAAAAAATCAAGCTTATTGCAGAACCTGATGACCACAGATTTGAAGCTTACTCTGACATTTCTCTGATTTAGAATGTTATTATGATGCCAAATAAGCAAAAGGACATGAATACATCATTAGTTAAACTCAAGAAAATTTTTGTAGTCTCATTTAATTACAATGCTTTAATGTAGAACTTGAAACAAGATCACAGGCGTTGTCTTTAAAAGCACAGGAATAACTGGAGGTTCCTGCTGTGTAACACACTGAACCCCAAGACTTAAGTGCCTTTTCTAAATTCATCTTTCCACTGGGCAAAGGCTGGAGCCATACACAGTTCCCAGCCTCAGGCAGCTGCACTGTGCTTCACACGAGGAGGTAGGTGTACAGGTAGCAGGCTTTGAAATATTACAGTCCTCTCGTCTATACCAGTCAGTAATTTTTTTGTGAGAAAGGTAAATTAATGAAGGGCAAATCCTCTTCAATCGCCGTCAACAGGACATCACCAAAAAATCAAAGGAATGTAAAGCAATAACAGAAGTGTTAGCTGGAATTTAGAGCTTTCAACTTTTTTATCAAACCAAAAATATTTTTTCATCCATGAAGTGTCTAAAGAGGAAAAAATCTGCCAGCAGCGCGGGTGACAACTGGAAGAATACTTTCAAGGAAAACCATTTGAGAGCAGATGAGAGAAACACAATTGCAATCACCCATTCACTGCTGAAACAAGAACCAAGGCTGAAGGCTTTGAACAAGTAGAGAAAGATCAAAGAACCCGCAGTGAATATCTACTTTCTAAGATGAGTATGGCATATTCCAGGCTCCTGGCATGTTGTTCTGTAAGCAGGTACCCTTCACTGGTATGTCATGCCCTATGTCTGAAATTTCTTTCTTGCAGCAATGGGGTGATGTCTCAGTCTGTTTTAAGAATGAAACAGCACCTTACCTACAGGTAAAGAAAGTTTGTACTAGTAGAAGTTTGTAAAGAAAGTTTTGGACAAATCCATTCACATAACAATGAGGACAAGAACCTCAGCAAGGAAGCAACACAAGACGAGAGCAAAGAAACGCACAGCTGCATTACAATAAGGAAAAACAGTTAATTACTATAATTTCTAGTTTCACTTTAGTGTTTTGGTCAGATTCTTTTTACCTGTTTTATTTATTATAATACAACCTAGTGAGACTTAAGATATTGAGAAAGCACTAGATCATCTTCCTAAGGTAAGACTCTGCAGCATGCTAACAAAGTTAATGAATCTCTCAGAGCATAGTACTCACATTCCAATTCATACCCAGCCTTTTGGTAATTTAGAGCTTTCAATTTGAAGGACTTAACTTCCTGGAAGTTTTTTGGGGGTTTTGTTTTGGGTTTTTTCCCAGAGAAAGTGGCAGAAACATATTAATGTAATTTAATTTGTGGGAGTCAAAATGCAGAGTCAGGTATTCTGGGGGCTAGTCAATGCCAGCACAAGGATTTGGCTGATGTGTGGCCACGCACTTAGTACTGCTTATTTCTATCTCGTCTTCTCTGTTCAGAGAGTAAAATGGTAGACAAAGCTCCGTCTAGTAGCTTGGTGGAAAACCAAGGTTTTGTCTAGTCTAATAAATTGTGGAATTTGGCCTTGTGTCAAGTCAATTATAGAAGGTATTCGATTTGCCCCATTTCAAGTTGCCCTCATTCATCACATACTATTTCAGACTCCACAGTATATAGAAGGCTGATCCATTTATCAGCCACCTACTAAAATCCGCTAAACTAATGTAGGGAAGAGTCAATAAATGCAAGATTACTATTGTTTTTACTGTGTTTTGTAGTCCACTCAGCTAGTCTTAATGAGTGGTTGGGAAACGGGCATCTTCTTGTTTCTGATAGCTAATTTAGAATGAAATAATGTTCCAAGGTAATTGAACTTGTAACTGCAAATTTCAGGACACCAAGAAAGGTATACAGTGCTGTCTTCTGTATGCAAAGAAATATTATCAGACATGAAGTGAAAAAAGAAATGGAAGTTTAAAAATAGCTTACTTGGGAAAATGACAACTAAATCACAATCAACTGAAATTCTTCAGCTACTCTAAATTTGTTTGACAAAGTTTTCCCATATCCTTAACTTAAAGGATAAAATTTGGCTACACAGGGTAGCATGGGGTTTGTTCTTTTACCAGATAGTATTGGTTATACCAAAGGGGATTTAGGTGAATGAATATTGACTTTCTACATGTATCATTAAGAACGCTTTACTTCGCTTTTCTATTTTTAAGTCCGGTCGTAACTCTTTCAGTACTCATGCAACAGGCTGATATCTTCCAGGGGTGCAGCCAATAAAGCCACAGCACAGATTATAATGGTAGACCACAAATTCTCCCAAAGCTGATTTTCAAATACTGAAACGTATTTTAGGGACCAGGGGGATACAGATGCCCACTAGCCCAGGTGAATGTCCAAATCACCGGGCTGCAAAGCCATCCTTTTTCCTTATCTCTGTTTCTATCTGTGCCATACAAAGTAGAACCACTCTGACGGAGTGGCCGGGAAGGCCACCCTCAGCTGGAGGCTCACCCAGCAGCAGGGTGGCTTAGGCAGTCTGTAACTGTGGGAGACGGTGATGCCGGGTCACAGTCCCCCTCAGGCTGGCTTAGCTGGAGAGGTTTGGGGTTGGCGGCGGACTCGGATGCTCCACAGCCTAGTGCTGAAAGATGTGGCCTCAGGTCCACTCGAGCGGATACAGAAGAGTACAAACCATGCTCCGGCACCCGCTCAGCTGCCAGCCTCTGGGGATCACCTCTCTCCTCTAACAACTCTGCTGCTCTCTAAGCCCCACCTCCTAGCTTGCAAATTATTTCATATTTAAACTGCCCAGTGAATCTGACCTGACCTCACTAATCTGAGAGGGCCTAGCCTCACTTTTAGGAAGTTTATTATTGTCTCAAAAATCTAACCGGCTGTTAAGTAACGAGCATTAGACCTCAAGCAAATATACACTGTGTCTCCTCAGGGTATCATATCGGCTTCTTGAACTGTTTTAGTAGCTCCGTATCTGGTGTGTTCTGGTCCAGCAACAAAACAGATGAAAAGTATTTAATTTCTCTTCTTTTCAATACCATATAAGCACCTACGCATAGCAAACATTTTAAGAAGTCTTCAGGCAGAAACAAATACTGATAGCTAAGTTTCAGTTAGAAAGAGCAGACAAATAACAGAAATGTTAAGAGATTGGTAGCAAAAGTTTCCATTTCTTAGTGCTGCTAAGAGACATCTTACATGCCTGTAAGACATTACCTGGAAGTAAAATCCCCTGAGGTGTGTGTATTTCAAACAAGCCTGTGCGTGAAAAGAACTGTGGGTTTTCTCAGAGACATACCTTAAAAACCGGCATTACAGGCTATTCCCATTACTTTTCAGGATGCAAGGAAAATGTGAAAGAACAGATGTCTGATAGGCATTTCTAAAAGATCTGAAGCTGTAGGAGGTCATGTCATGGCCTATCTGTGCTCGGTCAGCACACAATGTAAGGCAGGACAGGCTGTATTCGGTAGTTTGAATGCGTTTGCTGGCCAGGCTTTTCCAGAGTTTTTTAGAACGTCTCTGACAATTGTCCTTTTCTGCCTTTTTAAGGTTTCCCACTACAGCATGTCAAACGTTTGCTTTAGATCAATCCTGCCCTCAACACACACACAGCTACTATGCAGTTCAATGGAGAGAGAGTCTATGTCAAAGCAGGACTTGTCTTTCCTAGTTATTCTGTGTAACACAGAGATACAAAGCTTTGTTTTATCTCATTTCTCCTTTTGACCGTCACATAGTGCTATCTCATCCTCAGAAATCAGCACATTTTTAGTAACTAAAAGTACAAACAAGGACTTGTTTCAAAGGTATACCACTAAGAATTGATTTATCTGTTGAAAAATGATAATGGAAAATAATACCAAAAATGCAAAATGTTTTATTTTACTAGAGTATTTTCCACATAAATTAAAAAATATGGATCACATTATCATTAGTTTATGCAGCAACAGTCTTGTTTGTGATGAAAAAGCTAAGGAGATCAGAAATTGTGTAACAGCAATCCCTTACACTGTATTTGCTTTGCAGCAAATGTATTTATGAAATATACATGGGCTGAGATGTGATTAGGATGCAGTTCTTCATTTTGATTAAAATGCTGCTTCCTTTATGTTTACTGAGCTCCAAAATATAGCCTGATTTGTATGCTTATATAGTATTTTCTGTCTTTTTTTTGAAAAGCAGGACTAATTTTAACTTCACTGCTATGTATGCAAAAATGAATGCAAAAACGAAACTTTCTTTAGCTTATAATTATTAACTTGAGAGATAAACTAGAAAACTTTTAACTCAAAGCCCAAGATGATGACTACTTCTAGTAACAGTATCTCCAGTAGCCTGAAATGAGGCCTGGGATCCACTGCAGTGAGTACTGAACAAACACATCACAAGAGACGCACGACTTCCCCAAAGAGCACGAAGCCAACTAGGCCAGGTGAAGAATGAAACTAAGGCATGGAGCAGTGTTAAGACCATGCCTGAAGAGCTCCACTTGTCTGTTGGCAGAAGAGCATTTTTTCCTCTTATACTTACTTCTTTCTGAGATTTGTTTAGCACTTTTTCCTCATTTTACCCCTATGCTGTGGGCAGTTTCCACTATGATATTCAAAGTGTATATTCAAAATGTGTGTATTGCTCTTCATCATCAAAGGTTCCCAGTCTTGCCCAGTCACCAACTATGTGCTGTGCAATGTTATTTCCATTCTTATACCACAAGGCTCTATGAATCAATGATGTTTTGATCCTCTACTGTGGAAACAGGACTTCACTTTTTTGGGGGGAGGTGGGGAGTGTTGGTGGCTCCAGACCCATTCCAAGGGAATAATACTGTTGATAAATCCCCCCACAGGCCCTGATCCAAGGTCTTTCAGGTGAGGTCAGAGTTCAACTAAAAAGAATGGAAAGGAGACTTTGGAGACCAAGTTGTCTTTTTAAGACTCTTGTCTCACTGCCATCTCTTAGCCCTGGATCTGTAGATGCCAGACAGTTTCCCTTCACTTCACCAGAAACGGCAGCATGCCCCTTCCTTCTGGCCAGAGCTTACACAAAGAGATAGAGCTGAAGTGTTTTAAGATGATTCATTTAAAAAGTGAAGGGAATTGTTAACTTTAAAGTACGAAAACATGATCTATATGATGAAAAAGACAACTAACAGGAACTTTTTTAGATAGCAAAAAAAAGTATGACCTGAAAATATAGCTGAAGAGGGAGCATCCATGTAGGGAATGAATCTTGTGACCTACATTTTGCAGTGTAGATCCATTGCAGGGAGAGCTGTACGTCTCCCTACAACTCCCAGAACAAGGCGCAGATGTACTGCTAAGGCAGTAGACTCATCTTTGCGGAGAGCTGTACAAAAGGTGTCGTATCTTATGGATTCTGAAAATATAAAAGAAGAGGCGACCTTATACAATTTGTGATTGATGTTCAAGCTAAATACTTAAACCAGTCAAGGCAGACATAACCAAGGGATAATTTGTATGGCACTTGACATACCTGGTGTATGCTCAGCCCTGCTTCGTTCCAAGAATATGAACAGCACATGGCAACAGCATCCAGAAAACTGATTTCTCCATTCACCTTCCTTCTAAAAAAAAAGTCTCCTCTGATTTGAAACTATTGCATCAAGACCAAAGATGGAAATATAAAAAATACCTCAGAATGTACCCAAAATGTACCCCAAAAAATTAAATAGATGAACTAGCAAAATACTGCTCCCTTTCCATGAAAACCTCATTCTGTCCCAAAAGCTTAGCTTTGATTAACAAAAAGCATTTCAATGGCTTGTATGTACTCGGTAAGAACTACTTAGCTGAATGATATAACACGCTCCAAAATAATGAACTGATCAATAAATCAGTTTAACCATAGCTAGTAAAGAACTCCTTTAGGATTTAGTCATGACTGCATCATTAGCTTAATGCAATGTTTTTAGGAAGATTAAGTCACATATAAAGCCAATGAGTTCTGCTGCATTCGGCCAGGTTAAGTGCAAATAAACATCAGCCTAAGACAGGAACTCAGAGTCGTGCTTCTTGGATACACAGCAAGCCTGGCTGTAACAGAACAGATGAACATCACCAGTGGCACCCGGAGGGAGACGGGATTCTTTAAAAGCTAAGGAAATTAAATGCATAAATCCCAAACAACACTGTCAAAAAAAATATTTTCCACCTCAAATGTAAGGGAGAGCCAGCAGATTACGGCCAGCGGTTTTTGCCTGTCCAGCACTCAAGGGGTCCCAGGACACCTGCGCGCACAGCACGTGCTCTCTCCCCTCCGTGACACAACTGCCCGTGCAAGCACCACCAGCGTGCCAGGCGAGGAGACGCCCTGGAGGTCTGTGTGCCCCGGAGGCTGCCCAAGGTCACGTTCATCTCCACGAGCCCCTGCAACCCTCCAGACACGGTCTCACAGGCAGCCTCAGGGCTGCTGTTAGCAGACAGTGCGTACCTTGTGTGTCTAGGGTTCCCACGAGGGTGAGACACAATATATCCTGGGAAATCCTAGGTAAAGGTGCTTTGGGAAAAAATCCTAATTAATTTGGATCCTTTATACTAGAATAAATAACTAAAGCCTTTACTTAAATGTAAGTTATTGAATGAACATAATTATGTAAAGATAATTTTGGCAGTGGAATCAAATAATTCAAAAATCACGGTGTGCTTTGCTTTTAGTGTGCTCTTCCCCTTCTTTTTTTGAGCTCTGTTTTGTCAGCCCTTGTTAAAGCACAAGCTTCATCACTGATTGGAAAATTCTGGAAAAAAAATCACCATGGCAATTATAGAGTCCTCCATTCACAGCCTAAGTTAGATAACACCACTTTCAGTATCCTGTCAAAATCTTTCCTACTAGAATTTCTGAAGTTGTTAGGATCTGCAAAAAAAAATCAGAGTCTAGAGAACATTAAAATTTATTTGATGCAAGTGGCATTAGATGGCAAAATGGGCCTGCCTTTCTCATAAATGACATACACACAAGCCTTAGAAGGCAGAAAAGATTTTTTTTTTTGTAGGAAAAGGAGCGATTATTTTGTTTTTCTGGCAGTGTTACCAGTACTTTTATTACAGATTTTGTATTATTCACTCCTGTGACTGCACTCAATCAGGCAGCTGACACTCAGCTAGCACAGCGTTCTTAAATTGAGCTGCCTTCTGAACCAGTTCCTGTTATTATTTTAATGTATCATATGTACCATATCTCAATCCCTCTGAAAGACCTGCCACAAGCCTTTTTAACAGTAAAGATACCACTTGTCTTACAGCCCCTAACAGTGTACTGTCTGCTACCAGAAGTATTTTGAGGAGCTAGTGTTCAAGTTCATATTTCTTTGACAATGCTCAGCTTCCCTTCAGTCCCCTATTTTAATTAAAAGAGAACAAAAATCTTAAGGCAACAGTTTGGTATTGCACACTGCGTATCTCCAGCCTTCAGCAACAGGCACCTGGGAAAACTGGTACCTGGTCAAACTTGGCATGTTTCCTTGTTCAATGAAAACAAGTCTTTAAAAAAAAAAATCTTTCAAACAGAAATTATTATCTAATCCTTTTCTACAAGAAAATGTCTGCTGATCCCAGGATCCACCCCACAAAAACCTTTTTCTCATTCAGTTACTTTTCACTCACATGCAAGCAGGCTGAGCTAGAGGAAGGCCTTGTCTGGTCGGGTCTGGAATAAACTTGTGCCCATTGCCTCCCATCCTTTCGCTGGACACCACCGAGAAGGGCCAGAGTCCTTCTTTGCTCCCTCCCGTCAGTATTTATATGTACTGACAAGATCCCCCCGAGCCTTTCTTACACTGAGTAGTGCCTCCCCAAGGCCCGTCTTTCTTTAGCTTTTCCTAATCTTTCTGTTATTTCTGTCAACAGTACAAAACTGCCACAGAAGGACACCAACGAAAGCACCGCACTCCTGCGCCTGTCACTTGACGGCAGTACGGCACGCCTGCGTCGGGAGATGAGGCCACCGGGTTTCCAGCCACCTGGTAGCATAAAAAGCTCCTTCTAACTTTCACAAATGAATGCCAAGTCAGCTATTGCAGTCTTTAAAAATGCTTAAGAATTCTGCTTTACTGTTAATTACTTGTTAAGTGCAGACTCAGTGTAGCAAAGCTCTGCTGATCATTACTTTAAGTTTTGCTTCCAGTGGGACCGGGCTTTTAATGCATCTCTCTAACTGTGCATATAAAGTAAAATGACTGCTGTTTCTACATTATTAAAATGGATTAGTGCAGTAATTTTTATGTCAGACGCAGTGAAAAGAAGAACACGTTCCTTTAGAATCCAGCGGTGGCTGACACTTCCATCTTGCCCGCTGATGAGAGAATTCGTAAGAGTAACGATGTGTTTTCATTTCATGACTCTTCAGTGAAATATTTATGAGTTTTTTTAATTTTCCTCAAATTCTTAAGAGTTGTACACCCTTTACATACTGCTAGATTTGAATAAGGAAGGCAGCAAAGGTCACCATGACAATGGTAACCATAAACTGTTTAATCACAGAATGTATTTCAGCATTGAGCATTTTCAAGTTCCACTTAGAGATGTCGTATGAATCCTAAATGCCTGTCTGTTTATCTATCTCCCACTTTAAAAAAAGTGACCCTAAATTGAAATAATTTCTAAAATGTGGATTTTAACAAAAAAAATCTTGCAGATCTCACTAGTACCTAAATCATGCTTGATCTTGCATAAACTGCTTTAATATATTTGTACACAAACGTAACGTGGTTCCACATTTCCTAAAAATACCCCAACAAACATACACACACACAAACACATGCTGTGGGGCACGGTCAAACTATGTCTTCTTGTGTTAGCACACTTCTGCCCCACATGATACGTGGGTAACTAAATAACTGTATGGGCACTAAAGCTTTTGCTTCAGAAAGTTAGTTGCTCACCATCCAGCAGATAAAAAATACATATGTGTACTAAGCAAGCGCTTGTAATACCATCAGTAGGCCAGCCTGGTCTGCCACTTACCTTGCACTCCAGCAAAGGAACGTAACGCATGCCGGCAGATGCAGCCCCGTTTAAATGATGCCAGCACACAGGTACCGCATATGCAAGTAGTGCTAGTGAAGGGATGAAGGACCTCAGCTACCCTCTTTCAGTGAACCCACTGCTCATTTAAGCCACAGATGAATGGGGTAAGAGCTGCCACACCACAATCTAATGGAGAGATGCTGTTCTTGGTTTACCCTTAAGCTCTTCACAAACCAGGATATAAGTGTCAAAAACTTAAAAAGATGCCAAGTTATTCCATGTGCAAGGAGAAATCAGAAGAGAAGACTGCAACATTTAAAAGGCTAATACTAAAGTAGCCAAATTTGTTGTCTGTTTAAAATACAGCATGCAAGCCAACAACCCCTCCACCATTTTTCTCATGCAGTCATGGTTATGCCCTACCCACAAACTTCACAGGTGGATCCAAGCACCTCAGAATCAGGAACGCTGGTAAATGAAACAAAACCTGAAATAAAAGAAAAACCCCACTATGTAAATTAACATAACTGAAATTATAAGGCTTGCGTCACATTCACCTGTGTGTCAACTGAGGGGGAGCAGTATGAGATTTCTCCCATTCCCCCTGATGGGAAAGGTTCAGAAGTGAAGTAGGAATTGTAGGTATGGTCCAACATGGGATATACCTGCCATATGGTTCTCTCATTTGCTCCCTGCACAGAGATAAATCAGCTGACAGAAAATCCACAGAAGAAAATGAGACGATGCTTTTTACCAAAAGTATTTCCATACCTTTAATTTCAATATTAACTCCAATTGTTGCCCTTCAGCCTTGGGAATCTAGTGAGGTTTTGTTTTGGGTTTGTTTTTTTTTTTAATTTTAAAATAGAGATCATGCCTTGGTAGATGGATGTTCTCAAATTCTCCTCGTCCATCTGAAAATAAATACTTCACTTTCAGCTCAATAAAACAGAGAATTCAGTTATAATGTTCTGCAAAACATTGAAGGATTGAAGCCAAATTTGCTGCTGGAAATCTAATTTGCAGGAAAAATTATCAAAGAATAAATCAAGAGTCTTTCTTACAGGATAGCTGCAGTACAAAACATGTTGCATTATGTCCTGGAGGTAAA
Source organism: Phaethon aethereus (assembly GCF_964289735.1). NCBI lineage: Eukaryota > Metazoa > Chordata > Aves > Phaethontiformes > Phaethontidae > Phaethon > Phaethon aethereus. Next base: position 28,017,890 of record NC_138585.1, on the reverse strand, counting down.
TAAATTCCAGTTAAAATTTTCTACCCTTTAACGTAAAGGCCATCTCTTGTTTTATATTCATCCCCTCGTGAAGTGCCAATAATCACAAAACAATAACGAGTATCCACCTCCTTTGTGCCACACGAACATATCTGTCCATATGAAAGTGTTGTGATGTCTCCAATGAATGATGAAGATGAGACACTCTGCATGTCATTTATCTTAAGAAAATGAACACGTAATGTTAGCCTGTAGTGTTAACACACATCACCATCTTTTAAAATATAAATGCCGGAGGCAGATGTGTTGACTTTGGGCTGCATGTGTGTAGAGAAGAGAACATCCATAAATTATCATTGTCCTGGACACCTGACTGAGCACAGAGCAAGCTCTTCCAAAGCAACTGATATTTAAGTGAATATTAAAGCAAGAGCTTTGCTCCAGTGGCCAGCGTGATCCTTGGGGATCCACGGAGCTCATGACTAAGCCGATGCAAAAACAGTTAACAGTAACTCATGACTGGAAAAGCATGTGAGCTGGCTCTTAGGGAGTTTGCAAGTGAATATGAGCAGGTGGCTGTTTTAACAATTTGCTGTTTTAATCTGAGTAGCAAATATTATGAAAAAAACATATTTACAGTTGATGTTTAAACCTGTGTCAGCCTAAGGTATGACAGAGAACAGTAAAAAAACTCATTCCTCCCGTGTCTGTGCCTGCCTCTGCCCCAGTAACGCACGGTGCGGCTCCCGAGGGTTACCACACCCGCTCAGGGGTTACAGTGGCAAGTTGGCTCCCAGTCACAGCGGGTGTGCCCGTTCACACTCACCTTGTGTGAGACTACAAACTCACCCCTGCACGACATTATTTTCTGTGTAACTTTCAGCAACAAATAATGTCAGCAAGCACGACACACCTGCGTAAAACTACATGTGTACTTCGTGGCTCAGGGCCTCTGAGTTCACTTCAGGTAGGGCTGGCGATCAGGCCAAGAAATCGCGCCAAGGAATCTTTATATTCCCAAATGAACACCATAAATAAAACCAAAATTAAGCTCCTCGCAGTCTCTCAGCACACTAGGGCTGTCTCCAGCCCAGCTGTGAGACACTGGCTTAAGCAACCTCCAGCACAGAGGGAGCAGCGACCGACCCTCCGGCGGGACGGGGGGGTGAGGCGTTAAGCCAAGCTTCTTCCCCCAGATCCGCTGCTCTTCATACCAGAACCGCTAATGAAAGCAGCCTGTATGGTGAACATTTACAGCTATGCCTTTAAATTTTGGCAGCAATACATATGAGGACAGCAAGTTCTCAGCATAATTAGCTCTGCAACGTCCCAGAGCTCCTTTGTTAGTCACACATCGAGGACGGTAACGTGGTCTGAACGCCCGTCAGAGTACGCAAAGCCTCATCTCCGGCAAAACACAGTCTCAATCCTTGCTTTCCCTTCTCAACCTTCCACGCGCTCCCTTCACGACGGAGGGTACTTCTTCCACAAAGCCAGAGCAGAAATACACATTACCAATTTTACCACACAGTACTTACAAATATTACTCTTACAGAGCCTCATTCCTTGTTTCAATAATCATAATTATATAACATGGGCAGTGTGCTATCGTGCAAATGGAGGAGCTGACAGGTACGAGGGAGGAGGAAAGGGGAAAACATTACTGGCAGTTGTGAGACTTGTCTGCTCCAGGATGCCATTACGTATTCCAACCGAAGCACACAGTGAAGACACATGGATAGGTTATGTATGGAGATCACTGTGGTGTATAAACTAAATTTCCATTGGCAATTTATTATTTATTTCCAGTACAATGCACTTCACCAGCAGGGAATCTGTCCATTATGAATTTATCAAATACAGTGATTTATCAAAGTAACTAATATATTTTCTTAGGAAACTATTGTATTCATGCTCCTCATAAAATACTCTTTCTACAAAAATAGTGGGACCAGAAGAAGTTTTTTGTGATTCATATCATTCAAAAATGATAATTGATTAATTTCCATTACCACCATCCTGCATTTTTGTGCCAGGAAAGTCAAATTTACATAAATATTCTGACATAAAATCACAAAGTAATCATACATTTAATCTTACTTACATATGCACCGACTAATAAAACGGTAGTAAGAACATGCTACCGAACAGCATTTTTAAAAACCAATTTGTAATGCTGATTTCTGCAACTTCTGAGTTACACAAAAATGTGGCATTAAAGAAAAATCATTAAAAGCTAGACCTAAGAGTTGGTTATACTGGAGCAGCTGTGACATATCATTACGGTGCATTACAAGCGATATTCCATTGTTCAGCAGTGTCCTGGTTTCAGCCAGGGCAGAGTTAATTTTCTTCATAGAAGCTAGTGTGAGGCTGTGCTTTGGATTTGGGATGAGAAAACGTTGATAAGGTGCTGATGTTTTGGGATGTTGCTAAGCAGTCAAGGACAGCCCAGCTTCTCGTGCTGGCCGGCCAGCGAGCAGGCTGGGGGTGCGCGGGAAGCTGGGAGGGGACACAGCCAGGACAGCTGACCCAGGCTGGCCAAAGGGATATTCCATACCATATGATGTCATACTCAGTATATAAAGCCGGGATGAAGAAGAAGGAGGGGGTGGAGGGACGTTCGGAGTGATGGCATCTGTCTTCCCAAGAAACCATTACGCGTGATGGAGCCCTGCTTCCCTGGAGATGGCTGAACCCCTGCCTGCCCATGGCGAGTAGTGAATGAATTCCTTGTTTTGCTTTGCCTGCGTGCGCGGCTTTTGCTTTACCCATTAAACTGTCTTTATCTCAAACCATGAATTTCCTCACTTTCACTCTTCCGATTCTCTCCCCCATCCCACTGTGGGGGAGTGAGCGAGCGGCTGCGTGTGGCTTAGTTGCCGGCTGGGGCTAAACCACGACAAGCAGTAGGCAATATAATTTGATACACGATGTTGTAATAGTTGATATACTGATTTTAGCAAAGATTCAATCTATGTGGAATGTTAACTGCATATCAGAGAAGTTTTATTTCATAAAGCTTTGGCTAAACAGAGATGGACCTGAACAAGAACCCCAAGTGTCTTGGAAGGAATGAAATGGCACTAGTCCTATGGCATTAGCAGTATGTGCCAATGACATAGGATGGACATGGACACAAGGAGGAGTCCGAGATGCCCCTTGTATCGGGTTTCAAAGATGCATCTTCCACCCTTAATCTTAAAAACACTGCTATTTTCACAGGAGCTGCTGAAAGAGTTTACCCTTAACGAATAGGAAAACAAGGTTTGGGTGCCCAAGTCCATCGGAGGCAGCAGGAAGTGATAGGTGGTTAGCGCTCACTATCTGTAAATACTTCTACATTTCTATTGAACTATCACGTGACTGGCACTGGTAGTGACAGAGCGAATCATCCGTGCCTTGGTATGCTACATTTTTCTTAAAGTCGATGGTACAATTTCCAGACAAATCCCCTAAAATTAGATTTATAACATTATAGCCTTCTATCCAAATCAAAGTGTGCTCTCCAACACTGTATTACTACATTTCATTCTTTTTCTACCATTGCTCTGTTTCTATATTCAACATCAGTGAAAGCATTCAGTTTATCATCTTTAGTATCCACTGAGGTCATGGCCTCACTTCTTCCATTATCCTCTTCTCATTTACATGACTACAGACTCTCATAGTTCTTTTAATTTCCTTTGCCAGATCCAACTCAGTTTGGCTTTTGCAATTATCTTTTATCCCTAAGCTTCCTGAACTCCAAGGTCTAGTACTTTCTTGTAATTAATCCCCTTTTCCATTCCTTTTAAACTCTTTGTTTACTCCTACTCCTAACAACCTTTCATCTTGAAATTGCTTTGCCTGATGAAAGTCACTCTCCATGAGTGATTAGTAGCTCATCCTACGTTTAAGAACATGAGGTGATGCAGTACAACCTCTGTAAAGGCACATCAAATCCACCTTTACGCTGAAAGTATCAGCATTCACACAGGGGAAAAGCACTTAGAAAAATTTGCCTTTAAGCACAAAAAGATAATGGATGGTAATAGCCTTCTCATTCCCTTGGATCAAATACTGTGCTGTCCAGAATTTCTGCCAACAGTAAATGCATTTACTCTGTACTTTTTATGTACTCACATTTTTAAGGATCCAATTATTTTTCTTGGAGTGTATTGCCTGTACCTGAATATAATATATACAGCAAGTTCCACAAGAGCTGCTGTATCAGGCACAGAATTACTTTATGTCTCATTTTCTTACAGTAAAAAAGAAGCTAATTATACTGCAAGCAGGATGAGACCTGGCTTCCAAAAAAGAGAAGGATGTCCCATTTATTAATCTACAACAGCCTCCTCAGAGACCTCAGGCATTTTGCTCCTCCTTGCACGACTAGCATAATTTACCTCTAGTCTCTAAGTTTTACAGTCATCTGTGGAATACTGTTCTCCACCACAATGGGATTTATTGAATCCATTGTGAACATCCATGTCTTTTATCTCGACGTGTGGCAAGACACAGGGCGTCTTCAGTGAAACGGAAACCTTAACTTCCTTTTGAGTACCAGTGTTAGGAATAGAACCATAGAATCATAGAATAGTTTGGGTTGGAAGGGACCTTTAAAGGTTATCTAGTCCAACACCCTGCAATGAGCAGGGACATCTATAACTAGATACAGGTATCCTGTAAACATCTTGAAACCACCACATCCCCAAATGCGCCTTGACCAGCCCATTCATCCCGTGGAGTCTGCACTCACATCCTGTTTGGGCGTTCATTCACAGGAGCAGGACACAGTGGTCGAAACTGTCTGATGGAGCCCAGATTGCAGGCACTAGAAAATCTACAGTGACTGTCCTCCAGTCTAATTCTCTACTAAAAGAAAAAAAGTGGCATTTCTAACATTCATAGCTACAACGGAAACGTCCCAGCTCTTGAATATGTAATCAAGATGCAGACAATAGAGTAAAATAATTTAGCATCAAGAGAATACCTGAGGCAGTGGTCTTTAGCAGACATACTGTTTAGTGGTATCTTGTCCTGAAAGACCGTCTGTGCTGCACGTTTATACCAGGTCTTACTTCATACCTGTAACTCTGTTATCTTCCACAGCTATCCTCTGCATATTACCTATACACACTGCTTGAATGGAGCCACAGCATTTAACCTTTTTCTGTCAACATTCAGCAACACATAACTCATCACTGAAAAATAAAACCGTCTGGAGTACTTAATACTTGCTTGTACTTTTGGCAGAGTACCTGATAAACAGTTCCTTGATACACTCCCTTATCTGATGGACAATCCATAATCTCAGAGTAATTAAGCAAAATGAAAACCCAAACAATTTATCAATTTTACAAAAACAGCTATGACAAACCAAATGCACTGACCAGATGACCAACAGGGAAAGAGAATTAAAAAAATGTTTCATTTATGGGGATTCTAAAATAATGCTACTACAATGTGGATCCTACTTCATTTATTCATTTTTAATCCAGTCCAGTATACTACGAAATCAAGAAATAATTGCTGTAGCTACTTTACAGGAACCAGTATCTGATTCTATCTTGCTCAAAATTATCACAGATTTAAAACGCAAAGCAAAATCCCTCATTATGTTCACCAGCAGAAAATTATACTAAATTGAATGTATACAGAAACTCCAGGAAAAAATCGGAAATGTTTTTAGTAATGTCTAGTGGCAAATGCCTATAGAAGTATATCTGAAAAACTGTTATTTCAACAGAATCTGTGTTGTTTGTCCAGGTGCCAAACAAAAATTGACCATATGCTCTGTGCATCAGAGAGTAGCTGGATTTTCTTTTCCTTTTTCCAAATGCACATTTAAAAAAGAAAAAAGAAAGAAGGTAGGTTGTTCAGGTATGCTATTCCTTACTAAGCTTCATCTGAAACTGTAGTGTGAACCTATAAAAACTATAAGCTGCAGAAGAGAATAGATAATTCCATAAAACAAAAAGTGTTTGTATCTTATCCCTAATGCAATAAAAAACAACAAAAAAAGAATAGTAAGTTATTGAATTCTCTCTAAAAATACACTAGGCCAATTCAGTAGTTATTAAGGAGTAGTGGGGAAGGCCTGGCAAAAACCTGACTTTTAATGAAATAATGAATTTGACATTCCTTTTTATCTGCCTGCCTGTTTTATGTCGTGAGGGCAAATAACTAGAAAATCTAGAAATGAAAAAAGAAAAAAAAAAAGGAAAATATCAAAATACTGCTAGAGACTTACACAAAAAAATGAGCTATTACAGTACGCCTGTAAGAAAAATGTTGTTTTCCAGTCTTATATTGGGAGGGTACTACTCCAGTGTGGCTGGTGGCCATCCTGAACTAAGCAGTGAAACAGTGCAGCGGACAGAATCCTCCTGCAGCCTAAAAATCACAGCTAGCGAAAGGGATTTGAATTATATGGGTACGCAAGAAACCAGTATCTTAGATCCCTTTTATTCTTTTCTTGAAAAAGGAAAAGAAAAGACATGGATGAAAGGTGAGATGAGGGAAGTTCCCTTTTTAAACATTTTTTTATATAAAGAAAAGCTCTTAGGAAGAGAGAGGTGTGGAAACTACCCAGGACAGCCCTTGCATAGCTCAGGTTTAAGAACTTCCTCTTTTTAAAAGGTTCCAAAACAAATTTTGGCATGACAGATGGATCTATAAACTACTTTTTTTTTATGGCATGCTTTTTCTGCAAATAAATCTCTGTAAGAAAAGAGTTTTGAATAAATAAAGTCTATCTGTATAAAAATAGAAAATGAGAGACATTAGAACAAGATTTCCAGTAATCTAAGCCAGTTTTGAGAGATCAACTGGTTGTTTCGACACCACCTCACTATTCAATTCTAACAGTAGTTGCATGCATTGAAGTTCTAAACGTTTGTTAGACTTTTCAAAAAAACCTAAGATTTTGGGAATAGCACCCTGGGCATTCGTTAATTTGAACATAAAAGTGAATATGAGCCACGATTGCTTTTGTTCCTGTCATACTGGCGAATAGTCTAAGCCTATTGATCTGAACAAAATGTTGCTTCTGTAAGTAACTAATAGAACTCAATCACATCATTCAAGCTTCATTAGGATTTCATGGACTGAAGACAGAATAGCTGTATTAATAACACAGGTTTCTTAGAGCTCTGCTATTCAAAGCAATATATCATACTACATTTTCACTCATTTTGGTTTCACTTTATGAATTTTTAATCTTTCCAAACCACTTGAAAATGTGGAAAGAAAATGTTAAAATTCAACATTTAGCAATTAGTCTTCCTTGCAAATTGCTGCTTTTAAATATTTTAGATCATTCATATCTAATTATTTTTATGAAAAAAACACACAGAACAACCACTCAAATCAAGAAACAGGAAATGTATCTATTAGGATTTTTCTTGCAGTGTAGCAAGCAAAATTTTCCTTATCTTCAGAGAAGGCGATACTGATACTAGTCCCTCACTTCAATCCCTTGGAAGGTGATAGATAAAATCTTCCTAAAAACCATTCTGAACCACATGAAGGACAAGAAGGTGGCTGGGAGCAGGCACCATGGATTTTCAAAGGGGAAATCACATCTGATCAACCTGATTAATAGCTTTCTACAATGAGGTGAGGCGTTGACACTGTCTCCCATACCATCCTCACAAGCAACCTGGCAAAGTACCGGCTAGGTATGTGACCCACAAGGTGGACTGAAAACTGGCTGAATGGCCAGACCAAGAAGGTTGTGGTCAGCAGCACAAAGTCCAGTTGGAGGCATGTCACTAGTGGTGTACTCCAGGGGTCAATACTGGGGCAAATACTGTCTAACCTCTTCATTACTGACCTAGACCCCAGGACAGACTGCACCCTCAGCAAGTTCACAGGTGATACAAAACTGGGGTGAGTACTTGATACACCAGCTGGTAGTGCCACCACTCAGAAAGACCTTGACAGGCTGGAGGACTGGGCAGATAGCAACCTCATGAAGTTTAACAAGTGAAAATGCAAAGTCCTGCTTCTGGGAAGGAATAATCCCAGGCATGGGTACACACCTGGGGCTGACCAGCTGGAAAGCAGCTCTGCAGAGAAGGACCTTGGGGTCCTGGTGGAACACAAGCTGACCACGAGCCAGCAAAGCACCCTTCATGGCTAACGCGACCAACAGCAGCCTGGGCTGCATGACGAAAAGCGTTGCCTGCAGCTCAAGGGAGATGATCCTTTCCCTCTACTCCAGCACTGGCCAGGCATGCCTGGAGTGCTGGGTCCAGTGCTGGCCTCTCCAGTGCAAGAGAGATACGGACTTACCGGAACGGGTGCAGCCAAGGGCCACAAAGACGATTAAGGGACTGGAGCATCTGACGCAGCCAGAGGGGCTGAGAGAGCTGCCAGCATCCCGCTTGGAGAAGAAAGCAGTAATGCAATCGTCTGAATAAGTAATGCCTTGGTTCTAAACGACATAATACAGCCCTGCTGCAGATTAAAATAATCAGTTACTAGAAAACATTAGAGGCACAATTATCATCTGAAAATGGCAAATGGTTTTCATTTTTTTCAACAAAATTTTAAACCATGAAAATCCTCAAAAAAAAGGACTAAAATTAATCCTATGTAACATCAGGGGTCGGAATGTATTTATTCAAATAACTTGTCTTCTATTCTGTTCCTGTCTCTCCACTCAAAATATGAGGAGATCCCAAGTCTTAATTTAGGCACTTAATTAAGTATCTAGAGTGAAGTAGGCCTTATGGATGAGATCTGGAACAATAATGTATGGGTTCTACAGAAAAAGAGTCTGGGCACTTGCACAGGGGATAAAATCTAACAAATCTTCACTATACAGATTGTCATAGAAAAGAGAGAACTAACAGTCATTGAGAAAAATTATTTACTATGTCTCCATTCCACTGAAATTACCACAGAAGTATTTAGGACAGGTGTGGATTAAGGGAAGCATTAGAAAAATGTAACAAACAAAGGAAGGGCACAGAAAAGAAGAATTAGAGAGCGAGGGGGAAAAGTGAGTCACTTGGAAATAATAGCATGTTCTGAAGGTGACACAGTAGTTTTCCATGCTACTCCCTACAGAAAACTGAGATTTACGTCAATGTTATAGAAGCAGAAAAACGTGTTATATAGTATTTTCCACGCTACTCTCTGCAGAAAGGTAAGTTTTATATTGCTCTTATAGATGCAGGAAGTGGATGGAGAGGCAGGTTTGAGGATGAGGGAGAAAAGAAATTCTCTGGAATCAAAAGGTCCTAGAAAAAAGTCTTATTAAGACATTAACTACACAAATCATCCGCCATGCAGAGTTTGTTTCTGTCTACGTTGTAACCCTTGAGAGAAGAGAGGAGGAGGAGAAGGGAGGGAAGAAGAGGAGAGGTTAGGATTGGGGAAGAAAGAGAAAAATATGAGAGACAAGCCTTCAGAGCTGCTGGACACCGGTTAGCACATACAGAACGGCAACAGAGGCATTAGCAGGTGAATAGTTTGGTCAAGCAATATGCGGAGGAAGGTAAACCAGACAGTAACAGGGCAAGAGACTGGAGTCAGTATGGGAGACATCAGTGATCTAATGAAAGGATTATTATGAGTGAATGAACGTAACAGTACCATCAGAAAAGGCAGATAAATTTTGAAGCAAAGTGTATACAAATCTACGAGTCATTAAACAACTGTTTGTGCCTGAAAATGCAAGAAATAAAGATAAAAGTTCTATATTCTGCAAATGGTAAGAGGCTAAGACCAGGTATGTCTGACCTACAGCATACATTTTACAAATTTATGTTGTCAAATTTTCAGAAGCTACATCTCTATTTGAATGCCCTAACTTCTGTGTGTTGATCACCTCTCCAACTAAGAAATGAAGAAACTAAGAAATTAAGAAATTAAATGGCTTTAGTACATACAAATTTGAGCCTTCCTCGTAAGAATCAAAATGGTTTTGCAAAAAGCATTTTAGATACCTACCACAGTAAATCACGCTAGTATTTAAAACACACTGACATGTACCCAAGACAACTCTACGGATGAAAAACAGTTTATCACTGAAAACTACCATTTTATTATACAGTTACTGACTTTTCACAAGAAAATGTACAGAAACAAAACACTTATGGCAGCTAAATCTCCAAATGTTCTTATTGGCAAAATCAGTCAGAAATAGGACTCTTAAGATCTTGACGCTTCCTGTGTAGTACAGTCTATCTGAGGAGTTCCACCTACAGAAGACAGTAACAGCAGGACATGGCAAGGTACAACACACATGAGGAACACAGCAGTATTACCACTTACACTTTGGGGATTTACCTACCTTATGTTCTGTTTTTAAAACATGGAAATCAGGTACTTCCCAAGAACTCACTTAACAACAACTTTCTATGTTGAAACAGCTTACACTGACAGTACTTCCCTATTTCATATCGTTAAAGAGCGTAGAACCCAGTCCTGCTGGTGGGTGCATACTCCACACAATGAGGCAATTCGACAAGCAAAACGTAAAAATGTTGGTGAGTCTGCAGTAGAACAACAGCTATGAAGTTGCCTAAAGGACACTTAGCATGCCTATCATGCAGATTTTTAATGAAATGTCTAGATTATCACACCAGAGTATAAAATACAAAGCCCTTCCATCACAGCAAAGCCAGCTTGGGAGTACAGATGAAACACATCTCTGGTTTAGTCAATGAAATGTGTAGGTTGGTTTGTTGAATGCCAACACTGACCTGTATTAGGGAAGCGTGCCTAGCTCCCCACGACTACAGACAAGAAAGTTAGGAGTTTTGACATTGGTTTAATAAGAATTGTGTATGCACATAAAGTTCAGTCATTTCTAAATGCTTTTCAAGATCAGCAAAAATATCCAGAAAACATTTTAAGAGGAACAGATGTCTGTTCACGGTAGTAGTGAATTATTCAATCCATTGTTTGCTACTTGCTGCTTGAAATTTCCATGAAAAAAATATAATCCTCTGGCTGTGGTTAACAACACAGAGCATACTGAGGTATCCAGGCTAAGACAATCCCATATTTGCAGAAAGTTAAAAAAAGAAAGAGTATGAAAAAAACAGGACATAATTTTTATTATTTATTTATAATTTGAAACTTCTTGAAAAATAATTTTTAAAATGGAATACAACAATAGCCATTAAGCTGTCTAAGGGTCACTTACTCTGCTAATCATGCATCAGAAGAAAAGGGGGATTTTGTGGGCTATTTTCAGGACACTCTTGAATTTTACATTTAATAACAAACTTAACATTTTTTAATGGTTTCTGTCACTGTAAACCCTTAGCTATTGCCATGTATAGCATCGCCAACATTGAGCCATTTTAACTGATAACAAACCAGCAGATATTCCTATTTTAAGGTCTAAGACCCCTAACAGTGAAGGCTGTGTTAATGGCTATAAAAGTCTACCATCAAACCCTCAGCAAGACAAATCTCTCTGGAGGGTTTTGTGTGTGCAATGGTTTTGATTACAGCTGCATTATAACTGGAAGAGGATTTCATGGAGGGCTGTAAAATTTCCAAATTGTGTGTGTGTGTTTAATTCAGATAGGACAAAAGTATTTTGAAATTCCTCACAAAACAGGGTGCCTGTTCTCTAGTCAGGGAAACTTGCTGGTCTGCCCAGCATCAGCAAGATTCAAGCGCTGAGGAAATGCTGCTGCCAGATCTCCTGAATTTTGGTTCTTCCTCAGCAGGTTAGACAGGATGCCAACAGATGGCATATATGCCAGGAAATAAGTTTCAATGGAAGTGTGTCTGAAACACAGAATTTCAGTGAAATCTTGTTGCATTCCGGTTAACTTTCACCAGAATTTATGCAGTTCCATGAAATGTTTAAATTTCAGTGAACTGGCAAATTGCAATTATAAAAAATTTGACTTAAGTTTTTCCAAACAGCTAACACAACTGAACTGCTTATTCTTGGGTATGCATGCAGTGCACATGGGCCTGAAAAGTCTATAAATGTGATAGAGGGAAGGGGGCATACACGTGTACATACACATAAAGTCATGCAAATTTTGGCTGGTCTGTCTACGTAAAAGGTCTCTTCAGATAGCCAATCCAGCTGGCAAAGTGCCACATGAAGTATCGTAATAGGCAAGAGTAGGGAAGGGATGCAGCCAGCTTCCTCCACACAGCAGATGCCAGGCAGAATTTGCACAGCTGCCTCTGAGTTATCCTGTAGTGCATGCTGTGAAGTCCCTAAGGATTCAAGAGGATGAGGAATTAAAGCTAACTCACCCTACACCACCATCAACTGACACCAGCCAAAACGGAGCACAACATCTCTGAGAAAATCTGCAGCCTCATCATGGTCTGTCAGTAATAGTCTTTAGTGCTGTTGGGAGTTTTTCAAACTTAAGTATGGACAAGTTTCAGCTACAACAATAATCCAGTTCACACTGATAATTTTATGTGAGATCACCTACGTTAGATGCTGCCATTGAGTAAGATCACAGCAGCAAATGTAATTCATCTCTGCTAAAGCATGGTGTGCGCACAATTACAGACATCAGCCATGATCTCTCGACAACATCCACAGTAGGCAAACATTTAGATATCAATCTCTCAGGAGGAAAAAAAGCAGCAAAAACTATTTAACACTTCTATTTGTGGGGGGAGGTCAGCAAAAGTACACCTTTAAGCACTGCAACCATGCAAGCACTTATCCAGGAACAGAATTTTGCACGTGCAAGTAACCAAACGTGAGCCGACAACAGCCCGTAACTGAACGCAGCTGCTCATCAGAAGCTGGTAATTCTTCCTCATCCTGCTCCTCAGCTTAGTACAAAGAAACCACAAATCCTTTAACCTCGTGTTAAATTCCCCAAAGTGTTTCCAGCACAATATAAGTAAACCTATATCCATCAATATTTTATTTAAAAACTAGCAGCAAGCAGAATGGTACAAAACTATCATCCCTTACCAAACGAGGTGACTTTGTTACTCCGCATACACATGGAATCATCACCTGATCACTTGACAACTGAGAACAAGGTTTCTTTTGTTAATGGTAATTAGGAAAGCCTACTTTTATAGCATTTATTAGAAACAATTCAATTCTACTTGCTTTGGTATTCTGGGTTTTTAGTTGAGGCATTACCATAATGCTAATAGTTCTTAAAAAGTGATGGTACTTTAACTGTGATTTATATAGGGTTTTCTGTAATTTGCAAGGGTATTGTAGGATCTTGCAAATGAACTGAATTGTTCAGGAAAATATCATCCTTTCAATATGTCAGGAATTGCAGAGAAACTATTTTAAAAATTGCTTTAACTTTATTAAAATGTATTAATAATTTGGTATTAAAAATAAATGAACAACAGTTTATTGTCTAGAATGAGCAGCAAGGTATCTTTTTAATCAGGCTCTGAGATGTAGAAGAATAGAGTTATTACTGACAAAAATGGACAGCTACTGATTTTGTAATTCTTGCACTGTGACACTGAATATTCACATTAACATCCCTTATTTGTCAGTATATTTGAATCTCATTAGGAAGAGAGCCTAATTAATGCTTCATAAATGAAACATATTCTGTCAGATGAGTAGAGATCATCTTTAGACAAAAACTCCCATGAAAGGAGGGTCTGTCCCAGCTGTTATTGATTGAGTTTCCAAAACAAAACAGATTTGGGCTTCAGTATTTCAAAAACTTGTATGTGCTGACTTTTCTTGGGGAACTGTCCCACTTGCTGACTGGGGCACTGCAGTTCAGCATGTACTTCAGACACTGATGGAGACACCCCATAGGAGAAATTTAGCAACACCTTGCTCTAAAGACTCAATCCTGAACAAATGTCACCCTGAGACTAACAAGGATTCTGACCAAATAACAAATCTAAGATTCAGCTCTAAGAATGGGCAGAAAAGATGACTGAATTCCTCTGTCAGGGAATGCAAAAACATATCCAGCTACTCAATATCCACAGAGCATCAGCAATGACAAGGAAAATGCTAAGAACTGAACAAATAAAAACTACATTTGTGGTAATTTCTGAAATGAGTACTGCAGGGGTAATAGAAACAGCATGAACTACAGTGGCAGTTCAGCAAAGGCCCAGAGGGATGCGAATTCTTCCAAGGAGACGAAGGCAGGCGAGAGGTGACAGGATTACCCTCCATGTTAACCATGGGATATACTGTCAGGAAATGAAATGATTACTGGAGTCGGGTTAAATCAACGTAACTTAGAGGACTGATAGGAAAAGAGGTTTTGCTGCTGCAATACAACAAATGTCTCCTTGTAGTGCTCTGATCATCCACATTCAAGAACAACTAGGACGGTCAGGTGCATGGAAAGCCTACTTTAAGAATGACGACTAGAGAAGCTTGGCTTGCTAAACCTACCAAGATTAAGGCTGAAAGCAGGTAAGATTGCTAAAATTACATTAGAGGAACACGGTGCTGAATACTTCTAAATAAGATTAAAAAGGTGGAAGCGCACAGCCTAACGAGTGAATTAAACTGTGTATAAATTTGCGTCAGAAGTTAGAAGGTTTGTAACTGTTGCAGCAATCGGACAGCCTCTGGTTCTTGGAAGCTCTACAACAGTCTTCCATTCACTATGAGAGAATGCAGGAATCAAAAAAGGTTTGCAGATTTTGAGACAAGGCTAGATACGTTTGTTAGAAATGTGACAAGGTGCCGGTAAGAGCAGAGCACCGGCCCCCTGCTGAGCTCCTCCAGGCATGCCCTGTCACCTGTGGAAGCTGCGTGTACACAATTCATTACAATACCCATGAACTGCAAGGACGAGATGGCACTGCTCTCTTAATTCCACCAGAAGCCTACGAAGAAGGCACTAAGAAAATGTATCATCCTCTGCACATGAGCAGGCAGTGGAAAAGCAGGACTGGGCTTTGTATGCTAAAGCCATCAGTCAGCCCTATCTTGCATCTTTTATTCATCTAAGGGGCTTCACGGCAGTTCCACGTCTCTCACCTGGCAGAATACCAAGTCCTCAGTCAGCTTTCCAATGTCCTAAAAAAAACTCTGTGATGGAAAAAAAAATGTTTTTCATTTGGAAAAACTGGCTTTTCTTCTTTCTGATCACAAATCAGATTATTTTGAAAGCCTACTACTTCACTACCCCAATATTTAGTGTTCACTTTCATGCTGATTTCAGTTGTTGTTTTTATTGGGTTTTTTTATTGTTGTTTTTATTCACGTTTCACTACTAAATGTAATGATTTCTTTTATAAAAACATGAATTTCATTATGACAAAAAACAAATCACAGAAAATCTTATTAACTCATCTGCCTTATGGAACTTAACAGCTAAGAGAGAATACATATCTGCCTGAAAGTTCAGCTGGCAGTAGGTAAAGCAGACACACTTGTACAAATAGCAGATCCAGCCGGACAATAGCAGATATAATTTTATAAGTTTATTAAAAATATAATCCTATTCACTAGGCAATTCTGGCTAATTATATTTATTCATTAAAAACTGACATTAGATGTGTTCTGGTGTTGCATGTATTTGCATACGTAGCACTGAGCCTTGCAAAACAAAAATGAATAAATATTCAGCTGTAATGGATGGCCTTACAACTATGAACCTAACAGGTATTCCACTAGATCTGTTCTGATTTCCAAATTATAGCCATGTTTATTCTCATAAGCAAAAGCACATTAGAAACTTCCTACTGTGTGAACAGTGTGCAAACAGCAGAACATTGATGACAGCTAACATAGTCATCAAGACAGACAACAACCCTTCTTGACAGATCGCTGTCACAGTAACATCTACTTCCTCCCCCCGAGACACTACGTTAATGTGTGATGTCGGAGGAGATGGATTAACACAATGAAAGTCCACAGCATCTGAAGTCATAAAAGAACTATTCTAGCAGAGACATTAAGAACATCTTTGGGTTCAAGATGCCTCCCATGTGAGTTCATCAGATGATCAGAAATAAATGATTAATGGATGACTGGAAGAACTAACATTAGACTTTCAATTCTGATGTACAAGGGGCAGAAAATTTTCTGTGTGGGTTTTTTGGGGGGAAAGCAAGGGAAATATTGATAGCTTGAACTGGTTTATGTTCATTTTACAAGCAACCTGTAAAAATAATTGGTTTATAAAGACAGGCTTGGCCCTCTTTTTCATGAGAGAAACCTTTCTTAGAAATTCATTGTTTAATGAAAAAGGTATGCAATTTGGAAAATATTTTTGAGTCAAATGGAATATTATTTGAAAAGCGCTGACCCAGATTCAGTGCCAGCATGAAAAGAAGTCTTACAAATCAATTTCCAACCAGACAGCATTTTTGAAGTTATTTACCCGTCTACTAAAACAAGCTTGCTTGTGACCTTTCTCATACAGCCTAGCCTGGATGGAACCTAACCGTGAAAAATGATGCCATGAACTTTCAATTTAAAGATTAAAACAGCTGAAGCGAAAAGCAAAATAGGTTCATTATTTGGCGACATATATCATGATTAAATATAAGATGAGAAAGTAAATCCAATCCTGAAACATTCCTGGCTTAATTCAGCATTTCTGTTTCTCCAGCAATAACTTACAGGAGAAAAAGAATAGGCAATGTCTGGGAATTCCTATGTGACAGCATTTTGTAAGCCCAGTTACGTGTGCAGTCTCACTGGCCCTCCTAGGCAAAAGATGTCTGGAAAAAGGAGTCACCTAGAAGTGATAGTGGTGGGGTCAAAAAAATTCATGTCAAGAGAAGTTAATCCCCAAATCCTCTCACAGTGTAGAGTAAAATAAGGGAAGATAGGGTAGTGCTTTGAGTTGTTTTGTTCATTGACATCAGCAATAGGACTGAGTTCAGTAGGAAAATGCCAGTCAATTATGATGACATTTTCAGTGAAAATAGCTCAGCCAGGGGCAACGACAGAAGGTGGCCCCCCATGCATCCTTAGACCAGGCCACAAGTCCCCTAGATCTGTGTCAGACTAAGGCTACAGATGCAAAGATCATCCCAGTAAATCACACCTCATGAATTTGGGGAGGAATGTGTTCAAAGATGGCCAATATCGGTCACTTTTACAGGCAAAGTGAAATGTTTTGCCCAGTTCCACCATGGCTCTTGTGGTAACTCCACTGAAGATAACAGTCCCTCTGGCTGTTGACTTTCATCCGGAATTTCCCACCTTCTCTCAAATGCAGAATCCCCCATGTTGTGAGTCCATCTTACACACGGAAGAGCAGAAAAAGGAGATGTACAGCAGGAAATGTTAGCAACAGAAATTCTAAGATAAAGCATAACTTCTCTTTTTGTAACACCTTTTCCTTGAACTCACCCTGCTCCTATGCATGAAAATTATAAGCAATTTCCCCTTACAAGAAAAGCCAGTTGAAACCTTACAACGTAAAACTTCTTAAAACTGACACAAATCTTTTCTATTATTTACAGTGGACTTTAGAAACAGGCTTTCTGAACAACTATTCTCCACTTTTTATGAACATCTTCCATATAATTTTTTCAGCCAGCTTAAAAACTGCTGAGTAGCTTTTTAACAGAAGTTCAGGAGGAGCTCTAACACAGAAACATATAGATTTTCAGTCAAAAGGAAGAACTATGTGTCCATTCAGCATAAAAAAACATCTAAGGAAATTCGTATGTTACAGAAGTGCTGGACTAAGAATACAACAAACACTAGAATAATGCTACTTAGCTCTTGTATCAGAATAGGAGAAGCGTACCAAGTGACAGATTTTTACTTAAAAGAAAGTGTGCTAGGTTTATTTAAAGTAAGAAACCATTTGACCATTCTGCAGAGATCCACAGGAGTCAGCAGAACTGCAGTGATTAAAATCAGCAAAGGATCTGTGCCAGTGTGTATGTGTGGTTGGGTGCAGGCATTTGAATGTTTGCTTATATGCCTGCCAAAAAGATTTTGTGCTCTTCATTGCACACGAAGCTGTGTTTTAGCAAGTAAGTTATCTGTACGAAAGAGGAAGAGATGGAAACACAGAATGGTGTCTAAAATAGTTTTTAAGGTGTACCAGCATTATTTCCAAACCTACAAACTAAGAAAGCTGCAGGACACAAGAAGGATATAATATCACACAGCACACACAGGTATCTGCTTTGTTTCACCTACTACCTTTGTTCTTCACAAAAAACAGTTCTTTAATAAAATAACATAGAGAGAGCACAGTTCATGCACAGTGTTGCAGCTCTGCAAGGTGGGACTAATTCTGGGATCTTTAGTCAGATTGAAGACCTCAAAAGAATTCAGGATTAAATTAAATATTCAGCAATGGCTCAATAACTTCTACAGCCTCCAAGAAGGCTTCTCAGAATCAAGCAGAAGTACAGGGTTAGATTCTACCTTAAGCACATACCCAGAATAACTACAGAGATCCTGTTGGAGTTATTTCAGAATTACACCACGGCACAATACAACCATAATCTGGCCTATCTGCAGTGCAATGGAGTTACAAATTCAGCATTCAGCCATCTATGTAAAATGTCTGGTTCCTTCCTTGGCAGAACATTCTAACGAAGTACAAAATTAATGGATGACAGTAGCCCAAGTCTTGCCACTGGAGTTTATGCTGCCCACAGATTACTCAACATAATTACAACTCTAAGAATCACAGCTTATTTTGTGATGTAAAAATTCATGGTAAACATATTCAAGAAGAGTGAAGCAGTCCTGAAGTAGATGCTGATACCATCTGATAGGGTGATGAAGGGCCTTTTCCAACCCAAATTAATTGGCATTCTTTTATCTGTTACTCCCTTTTGATCTGAGTGCTGAGAAGCTGTGCACTACTCAAGCCTGAGCAAGGCACGGCACAGTGCCCATGCACACATTATTTTGTCACTCCAATTTCACTGAATTTATTCTGAGTCATCAAACACATTCCTGGTACCAAAATCATACACGGTGTTTTAACAGGTATTCCACTTTTATTACTTAATACTTGTATTTAGGTAGCAATTCAAAGTCAAACAGGCCAAAATAAAGTTGTGCTCTGTGCTGCACTAAAACAGTCAGTCAGTGAAAGTGCTGGGCTGCAGTTTGGACTTCAACATTCATTGATAGAAAATACTTTATCACTAGCTATTAGTAACTGTAGCGATACCCCTGGGAAATAGCTATTCGCATACCATCCCTACAAAACAACAGACAACAGGAAAGCATTAAGAACTCCTTCGGAGAGTACTCTCCAGATATTCTGCTCCCCGCCTCCCCCCGAACGCTTAGCACTTTGCAGACGCTCCTCAGCACCTTTCAGGTCTAACGCTAAGCCAAGCGTTACTTGGCAGTAAGACGACCTAGCAGCTTTTATATATTTGAGAGCTGCTGACAGATTTTCATATTCCTTTCAGTGAAGTTGGTGAAGAAAGGCTGTGGTGCTGCGTGAGAGGTGAGGGATTTAAACACTGCAATAAAGCCTTCAAAAATATAGGCCATTCACACATAGCATTGGTACAAGTGATGTGATGCCTAAATAGTAGAAAAAGTATACTAGCAGGTCAAAGATATCAGGGTAAGATGGTGTATCTCTTGCTACAGGAAGCAAGAGATAATTAGGGCTCACTCTGTGCCACCATATAAGACAGTCTGACAATAATACAATTCTTCAATATTTTTGATAGGAGTTTACTGTGCAGCAAAGTATCTGCTGGGAAAAAGACATCAGAGGAGATACTGTTCCAGTTCATTTGTGGTTTTCACATACACAAATTAAATCCTAAAAAATTACAGGCACATTTGAAACTCTTCTTGTATGATTTCCAGAATGGTTCTCTTCTTTTTTTGATCAATAGCTGTGAATATACTGAACATCCCAAAGCTCATACTAGCAAGTGGCACACACTGGCACACACAGCCCTTGGAAAGCTGTCCCTCCCTGGCAACAACAGCTGTAAAGATCATCATTACTGCCTCTGCTGTTTTGGAAAGTTCTGGAAAGAACAGGCAAGAAATTAAGAGGAGAGGTGAGGTACAGGTGACATGCAATCAATCCCATGGTAACTGTGTATTTATATAATTTTTAATGGTCTTACATCGTTTGAACAGAATTACTCCACAGTTTTAAGCAGGTCAAAGTGGCTTTCCTTTTAATACCATTCTTGAAAAGATCTGAGCCAGTAATTATCCTTCTAGAAGAGAATAATAATAATAATAGGGAAGGTTATTATTTAATCTGTATTAAGTAAGTGCTGTACAGACAGCAGAGCCTAAAGACAAAGACAAAGAGCCTAAAGTGAGAGTAAGATTTAACAGGCAGTTAGAATGAATGGGGTGCCAGGAAAGATGAGGCAGTTTCAGAAATACATTTACATACAACCTACATGAACAGAGGTTCTGTCCAAACACACAGGGAAGTTCTCCCACTGTACGTGCAATGAAAATGTGTCATCAAGAAAGCATGCAAAATTTTGGTTCTATACAGATGTATCAAAAATGGTTGATTCAATTGAATTTTCACTTGTTACTTGGGAGGAGATCAACACCCACCTCACAACAACCCCCTTTCAGGTAGTTGGAGAGAGCGATGAGGTCTCCCCTCAGTCTCCTCTTCTCCAGGCTTAACAACCTCAGCCACTCTTCATCAGACTTGTGCTCCAGACCCCTCACCAGCTTTGTTGCCCTTCTCTGAACATGCTCCAGCACCTCAACGTCCTTCTTGTCATGAGGGGCCCGACACTGAACACAGGATTTGAGGTGCAGCCTCACCAGTGCCAAGTACAGGGGCACGATCACTTCCCTACTCCTGCTGGCCACACTATTTCTGATACAGGCCAGGAAGCTGTTGGCCTTCTTGGCCACCTGGGCACACTGCCAGCTCATGTCCAGCTGGCTGTCAACCAGCACCCCCAGGTCCTTTTCCACAGGGCAGCTCTCCAGCCACTCCTCCCCAAGTCTGTAGTGTTGCATGGGGTTGTTGTGACCCAAGTGCAGGACCTGGCACTTGGCCTTGTTAAACCTCATACAGTTGACTTTGGCCCATTGATCCAGCCTGTCCAGACCCCTTTGCAGAGCCTTCCCGCCCTCGAGTAGATCAACACTCCTGCCCAGCTTGGTGTCATCTGCAAACTTACTGAGGGAACCCTCATCCATCGTTAAACAAGACCATCCCCAAAACTGAGCCCTGGGGAACACCGCTTGTGACTGGCCGCCAACTGGATTTAACTCCATTCATCCCAACTCTCTGGGCTCAGCTGTACAGCCAGTTCTTTACCCACCAAAGAGATTTTACATCTGTTTCTTCATTCTGGAATGAAGCATAACAATTTGAGAAGCTTCCAAAAAAAGTGGTTATAGAATCCACAGTCCATCTAAGAAATACAACTTACATTATGCGCAGTTTACTGATCAAATGAGAAATCATTCCACTTTTTAGTACCAAGTAGAACATGTATCAATAAAAGCAATGCTATTAGCCACTTCCTTGCTTCCCTCAAATGCCACGGGCAATGACTCACTGTTGATCTATAAATAGCTTTTATCTTGAATAAAACATAGGAATCCAGCTGCTTATTTACATACAACCCCATATTTTTCAGTTTCTGTTTGAATAATAATGATATGCTGGCAGAAGTGATCTAACAAAAAATTGTGTAGGACCTGAAACGAAGGAACCTTCCTAAACCCTCAAATCTTGGGCTTCCAGTAACCATATGGACATATGGGTCTACAGCCCTGGTAACACAACAGTACTAGCTGCAGTCCTAGGGGTATCTCTCAGTTTAACTCACAGTTTCTTGAGTATCTTTTGTCTTCTAGTTAGGTCTTACAAGGGAGACACTGTATATTCACTATCTACTTCTTGCAGGGTGAAATCCCTGTTGCTCCTGACAGTCATGCATTGCTTTTATGTAGACTATGTAAGGGTAAGCAGAGCGTCCTTTCTTTTTCTTATAAAATCAGGCCACTAACTGCTGCATGACTTATGTTTTATATACACATAAGTAATCTCCTTCCCTGCAGATTTGGTTTTGTCTGTTTGTGTATTGTACATACACAATTCAACTATAGTAAAAAGTTAGAAGCAGCATGAATGGTTCAAGTGACCTGAGCGGAAAAGAAGAGCGAAACCTACATCTAAAAGCTTGGAGGTTTTGGACACAACTGGTTCCAGTTATTTGGTTAGTAATTTAAATCCTCTTAACATACCAAAGCATATTCAAGACTATTACAAGGCCTTATCTTTTCCTCTCCTTTGCATTTCACAGCTGCTCTACACTTCAAGATAGAATCTTAAGGTCCTTTGAAAGAAACAGAACTGCTACCTCCAGCTGCATGGTCTGGTTTGAAAACAAACATGACTGAAAGTATACAAGGTCTCCTGCTCTATTATGCAAGAAAGCTCTTGTGCCTTCTGCACTAGGTATGGTACAGTTGGTTAACCGCATACATACAGGTGACAAATGCAGCTTACTCTCACATCCCTGTATCTGGTCTAGGCATATGGCTGCTAAATTCAGTTATTCCAACAACATTTCCTACAGGAAACTAAGGGCTAGCTTTTCAACAGCATCACTGCAACATTATTTACTATTATATTTGACCTATTAATTTTACTAATAAGACTGAACTAAAATCATACTGTGCAGAATTCTGTTTCCTTGGAATTCAATTTTAGAAGTTGTGGACCATCTGGAGGAATAAAACATGAATTCAGGTCCTTGAGTTTACGAGAAACAATACCCCTTGTGTGTTCGATAGTCCAGCTAGAAAGAGGCAAGCAAGCAGTGTCCCCCAGTGTTCAGGAACACAAAAACAAGGTGCAGAACAGTCACAGCAGCTCTAGCAGCAGTCTCAAACTGAGGGTACACCATTCTTACTGTTGTAACAGGCAGCATTGGCTTCAGAGGGAAAACAAGGCTTGCGATGGCAAGGACAGCGAACGGCGTGCTCCAGTGCCGCTCAGAACAAAGACAACAAATGGTAGAGCTGTCACGTAGGCACTGCTACCCAGGAAAACAGAGAGACAGACAACGCGGAGAGTGGGTGACGTCTCATTTTCACTTGTGTAAAATTTCTCTGACTTCGGACAGCAATGTTGATCTCATATTCTGAAAAGTATATTTCTAAGTAAAGGTTCAAACAGAGCAATTAAAGAAACATTAATTTTCATTGCATACAGTTACCTCTCTGCCAAAAAGCTGGAGATCATGTGAGGGTTAGTGAGATATAAGCATATTTTAAGTCTGCTTTGTTCAGTCATGATACATCGAGTTTAGTTTTTCTTGACAATACTGGGCAGTTTTGTTCTATTTTTATCTCCTCAAATATAGGATAATGTCCCTAAAAGCAGAGTAAGAACATCAAAACAACTTTTGTAGCCAAAGTTCAGCCATTGGAAACAAGGAACCCAATCTTTGTAAAAATCTCCTCAGTACGTGCAGTAATGCCAGAAAACGGCTTTTAGACTCGCTATCTTGCAATACTAATGCACGAAGCAATCAAGTAGAAACCTGTATCCTGTCAAGAGATATAATTCTGTTAAAAGATTTCAGGGAAGTGAAGCCAAGATGCCTGAAGCCAAAGAAAGGTTTCCTCTCAGGAAACTGTTTGAGATAGTCTTGAACTAATTATAATAGAATTTGGAAGAGGCGATGAGATTTTTCAAAGTAGGGAAATCCTTATTTCTTAAATTAACTGAATTTACTTAGGAAATAAAAAAAAAAGAGGCAAAAATTAAGGAAGGAAGGAAGCATTTCACAGGTTGTTATTGGGAATACTGAAGGATTTTCCTGTACGAAGTGTAACCTTGAACTACTCTGGATTTGCTATTAAGCTATTACTTGTCTACAAGCTATCTCTTTTCCAGCACAGGGAGACGGGATACAGTGAATGGTGTACATTCAGGATAGCGGCTGAGGTGTGAGAAGATGAACAACAGGCCATTTTTAAATTTTTTTTTATTTCTTTCCTAGTTTGGTAGCTGGTCAGCATCAGGCTATTGCAATGTTCGTCCTTTTCTTTACGCATTGCAGTCTGCTGTCACAGAATATGGGCTCATTTTCCAACTTGCTTTTCTGTTTTTTTCAGCTCTCTTAATTACCTGTAAATTTATACTGCTGATACAACTCTTCCACTCTAAATGTCTCTGACTTCTGATTTAGCTGCTTTCAGCAGAAAGCCTGGCACCACAAGTATGTTAGATGACTGCATGTATATAGAAAAATAAATAGGTATGACTCACAAAACAAAACAGACCTTGCTCACATGTCCTGTGCTAAAAAAGCCAAGTTCTGCTCTTAGTCACCCCTTCGCAGGGGTGACAGATACGCAAGCTAAGGTCTTATACCACCACTGAATACAATGGAGTTCACATTCATTTTCAAGATTAAATGGTAAAATTGGGCTGAACAGATCTGGCTGAGTAAGTAAGAGAAAACTGAGAGTTACGTGCATTTCTTTGCTAGAGACAGCTTTTTCTTAAATGAAATCCTCCAGTCATGAGTGAGGTCCGAAGCTGGTAACTACCTTGGAAAACAAACCCTGGCAATAGTCGTTCCTAATTGAGGCATGTTAAATTTCCAAGTGCAGTCTTCCAGTTGACCATGGTCATCTGACATCCTGAATGCAGTTTAATCTCTCCAGTTAAAAAATCCTTTCACGTGATACAGCCAAGACAAATGGAACAACTGTCTGTGAAGTCATGTGAATGCCACAAAGCCTAGTTGTATATTTAATAAAGAAGCTTTACTTCAAAGGGCTGGAAGGTAGGAACAACTTTGAAAAATCACAAGTAGCAATCGAACTCAGATCAACTGGTTGGCCTGAACACATTGCTATTTCGACACAAACAAATAGAGAGATATGGATAAAAGCAACTTTCACATTGCACTGTGTTAAGTTGGTGATGGGAAAATATAGAAAGCCCCTCTCTCAGCAGCAGTGTAAAAAGTAGCACATGTGATGTATTAGTAGAAGTTGGCTGGAGAAATGGTGACAGTGATGTCAGTGGCACCACAGGCATGCCCTCTCTCCAGCTTAATTCAGTAACTAATTAACTAATGCATTCATTAGATTGACATAGCAACTAGATTTTTCCTCTTATTGCTTAACAAATCATATTACTGTAATGAATGAGGTACACTCATTTTCAGACTAAACTACAATCACTGTTAATTTGCATCCTGTTAAATTCAATGAAATTACTTAAGTGCTTCCTTTGGAATGAGTACTAGTTATCAGTATGGCTAATGTCAAGTGGTTTGAGTGATTTAACACATACTTCTTGTCTTATGTTTGGCTTCGTATAATGAAATAAAAATGACATTTTGACACAGTATGAGGTAAAATGCCTTCTTTCTCAGTGTCCACTCAATTTAAGTATTTCCTCTGTGTATTTTCCAAAGCAGGTGTTTGATCATGTTTTTCCTGCAGATTTTCGTGCTGTTTAACAGTGAATAATCAACTGGCAGGCCACAAAAGTAGAGCAGCAATCACAGCAAAGACTAATGATATTTTAAAGGACTGATAATAAATATACATAGTAAGAAAAAACTGCTTTGAATTGGAAGAAACTAGGATAAGAACTGATCAGTTCCCATGTGTTTCAGACAGCCTTTTTTTTTCAGATATAATGCCACCAGTATTCATGACAGGACACAGAGAAAGGGCTTGACAGCAGAATATTTTTCCTCAGGTACCATCAGCAGCCATAATTCTTGTTATGTTACTGATAAAAACAAGATAAAAAGTATCATCTTCATCATAGAAAAAGAGTACACAAGTATTTCTCAAAAAATCATACCATCATTTATATGTATGCATGTGAAAGAGAAGCCATTTAAAATTTGATGTAGAGTGAATATAATTTATACAAAAAAACCAAGTCCATACTGTGACTTACAGCCGAAAACCACAAGCAAATAGAAAAAAAAAGCTACAATAAAACCAAAAAGTTTCATGCATAAACTTACATATTCCTTACAAGTAGTATTGACTTGAGCTTAAAATGTTCAAGGGTGAAACTTACTGTGCAAATTATTTTTGAAGCCTCAGAGTGGTTTAAATAAATGCCCCTAAATGTTAACACTAAGGGGCATTTTAAGAATAGCTAGGATTTTCTGCATAAGGGGAAAATGATCCTGGAAAAAAGATCCCCACTCTGTCCATGATTATTATTATTCATCACATCCAGATTCTTTATGTGCTTAAAGTCATGCACATGACAGAATCAAGCAGCATCTAGCTGCTTTGCTGGAACCAAGCAGAATGCCCAGTACCTTTCAGCATGAAGTTCTCAAAGGTTTTACAGTTCTCCTAAGAGTACAGATTAGGCTCTGTGTTCTGTGGAAAAGGAGAAATGGTAATTACAGGCAATTTTAACCTCAGCAACACACTGAGTGAGCAAGTGAGCAAAACTTCACTGGTTACTTCCGCAGTATGAGGGAGTAAAACTAGGGAGATGAGTTCATAAAAACACAAGAAAATAGGAAGTACAAAAAGCATTAAAGATTTTTGTCCGAATGTTAATACAATTAAAATTCCATTTGAAGTTATTTTTAAAATTCCATAAGTACTGTAGTACTCTACTAATTAACAATGAAGAGTGTGAACTCTTGGGTTCCAGTTCAGCAAGTCATTTAAGCAAGCTCATGAAAGTAACCTACATAAGTCAACGTATCTTTGAATGAACTATATGTACATTTGTGGAACCAACATCACAACTTCCAAACTTTTTGTTATTCAACTGCATTTGCATCGGATAGATGGAAATGATGAATGTTTCTTGTCACTAGAGGGAGCTACTTTCCCATAGTAACACACTAATAGCCAAATGCAAACACTTGATGGAAAAAAATGGATGATCTTTGCACAAATTGCAAGTCACACTGTCTGGTCCACACAGTCCACCAGAGCTGGGGTTAACTCGCAGGCCCAAGGATAAAGTTTACGTTCACTGACTTTGAAAAGAGGATTTAGGAAGGTAAAAACTGTGGTGGTTTTTTTACACCTCTCATGTTTTTCCTTTTTAGTTTTAGTTTAGCAGTTGAGCGATGTATCAAGGCTGTCTGTCCTTACGCAGTACAGATTATTCTTATGTCTGCTGTGTCCAGATACCAGAGGGGACACCATACAACGACAAAATGTAAAGAAATTGGCCAGTTATTTATTGCTAAACATATAAAACTACATCTCCCTAATTATTCTCTTCTTCTGTAGCTCTCACTTTTGGGTCAGATTTCTCCCTTCCCTCTCGTACACAAAAAACACGCTTATACTCAGATCCCTCTCTATCCCTAGTGAAGCAAGAAGTCAAAGCAACTAAGGGTGAATCATTGTTTTTCTACAAGCACTAATGAAATACATTGGCGGTTTCCATCACAGCACACGGGACAAGAAGCAAAACAAATACAGAAGATAAATTCAGCAAGACTGTCAGCTGCTGCTTTATTAAAGATGCTTTAACAGGGCGTAGTTTCTTTGCCCAGTAAGATGTTTCTTTGACCTCCAAACACATAATTAAGATGAGTAGCAAAAGAAAGAACTTCTGTACTTATTTCTCAACCTGTAGCCTAAGGCCTGGCTCCAGCTGTTCTCATGTGGGTTTCCCCTGCGGTCAGAGTCAGTTTGTCATCACCATATGGGGTTTACTCCACTGTGTGCACACAGTATCTTCACTGACACGTCAATGACATTCAGACAATCACTGAACTTTGCCCCTAATTCTCACTCCTGTACTTGAATTTTCAAAGCAACAAAAATCAAGTTTATACAGGGTTGGTATAGGAAGAACAACTGTTCTAAGTCCCCAGAGCCTCATTATACAAAGTTAGGTAGCAGGGAAAATCACTCAACATGGAATGGGAAGATTAGGGACCACACATAATGCTTTTTTTGGATGCTGAGGAGTCTAGCCCAAGCCATTTTTTCATCTCATTATAACAAGGATGATAAGTGGAAGATGCAGTGCCTCTAGCCTCCCTTTCAGTTACTTTATGAGTAAAAACGTGACACTCAACATGTTTTCTGCATCCACAGATAAGCAGATCATTTATTCAGGTTCCAGCTCACCCAAGGAAATCAAGAGGGAAGGCTGAGACGTAGGCCTATCCCCTGCACCTTAGGGGTGATATTACGATACACTCCTTGTGACATATTTACTTAGATTGCAGGTATCTTGAGTAATGGATCTCATGATGTTTTCTTTCACCTTATTTACAAAACAGACCCGCAGACCGGCTCTTCCTGTGGTTGCGTGACATGGTGGTAAATTGCTGAGGAACCTACTAACTCAGGTTTTGTTTGCATCATAACATGTAACTTCTAGAAGCGTAGCAACACTCAGTCTGGTGCTTGGCCCCTCTACGCTTAGATCAGTGAACCACTTTCTGCCTCCCTAATCCTGCCAACAGTACAGATATATAGGGATCTGTGGAGTTAAAACATTTTTTCTCAGTTCTGCTGCTGCTGCTGAGCTTGAGTGGGTTTGCAGGGCTGTGAGAGGAGAATTTGGCTGAAGGCATGTTTTCTTTTGTTTCATCGTGGCATTCATACTGCTCACCCCATAGCAAGAGCAAAACAAAACCAATTTGTGAAGTCAATTCTTAAAAAAATCATCTCTGCCAAATCAGAGATGCCTGTATTGTGCAAGTTCTGAAGGCAGTTGGGGGAGTTCAGCAATATAAAAAAGTATTTGTTTGAAATGCACTCCGCTTTGTTTCAAGAGAACAATGTCAATAAAGATCTCTCTTCCCTCCCCATTCCCAAAGGCTCTGATGAGGGAAAGCAGCTTCTCATGGCCTTTGGGGCTCAGCAGGAGATCAGAGATGCCCAGGGAATGTACCCATCAAATCAAGGTGTCCACAGCTGTCTGAGAGACCTCTTATGTCTTTCGGTTCCTAAAGCAAAGTACAACTGCCTCTTCTAGATGGACCCCTCTTCTTGGGAACCCAGAACAGAGGGTGTTTTGTGGCAAAATCAAGTATAAACAAGAGCTGAAATAAGCCTGGATAGCACAAGAAGTTTGTTTAAAATCAATATTCTCTGTGTATTTTTTCTTTGTTCCTCTTGGTGTGTTTTCTTCTGGATAAGCAGATCAGCAACACACTAACATTTTTCTGATGGAGTCTCCTCTACCTTTTGGCACAATGTCCACTATTTGTTAGTATGTTTTTTTCTCATATTTTTAGAGACGCTTCACATGCTACAGGCATAAACCTTAAGCCTGAGCTGAACCTCTTCTGAGAATGGGAAGAAGCATACAGAATGATAGCTTTTAAACCTGGATTTGCATATTTCCTGGCCTTAAGGCTCTCGGGCGTCTCATAGAGCTTCCTCTAGCTGCCTTTGTGCTCTCCTGAGTCCCAAGGAGGAATAAACACAACGCTCTGGACACCCCTGCTCCCACCTCCTGTCATGGTACTATAAAGAAACCTGTCTGTGTGGTGGGATTAACACATGGGATACACAAAATGCTTGGATCCAGGTTGGATCTGGGGTCACAATTCTTGCTCTTAGAAGCTTAGATTTTTTTTAAGTCAATGAGTGTTGATGGCAGCAGATAATAAGTGCGAAGCTTAAAATCATAACAGCAAGGAAATAGTGTCTAAAAGCAGAAGGTTTTTGGCTTGGATGCCCTCAAACTTTCACTCGGAGATTAAGTCTTGCCTGACAGGTTAAATCTACTGACATGAACTCTATCAAAATATTTTTAACAGCTGTTTTGCCTCATGTTACCTTTTCCTCCCCAAAGAGGACACGCTGTCACACTAACATTCTTCATAACTAAAACATCAGTTGCAAATTGCAGAAGTTAAAAGACACAATTGCAACATGAAAGTTAAAAGCAGAACAAATATCTTGCCTCTCAACACCACCTTGAATAGAGGAGAGCTTTCCCTGCCTCTTCTGTGGTTACACAGGTCATTACTGATAATCCTGCTCGTGTCTCCACGTTCATTACTGAACACCAGCTGCAGCTAATGCTATACATCATACATAACTCTGCTGAACAGGCTGGTGTCTTTGTACTGAGATTTCCATGTGACCACCAGCACTGAGAGAATTTTTTGACATAGGTAAATATTAATTAAATACTTTTTCATATGGGAAAAAATCTGGATATTCTTACACTTTATCAGTCATGTAGGTAAAGACGAATAATGTCTATGAGGCCTTACATTCCAAAACACATAGTAGTTTCTTATTGCGTGGAGGGAGCTGAATACTGTTAGAAAGGACTCAGCATAAGCAGCAACACAGAGACAATGGTCTTAACAAGGAGGAAAAAACACTCCTCTCTTTAAAATATCCCCTGACCTCTGGAGAGATGATGTACTTGCCACTCCGATCAGTCAGCATTTTTCTTGACTAATCTCAACTTTATGAGCTTACATAGGCTTTCTTAATGATTCTGTGTGTTCACTATTTTTAACGAGGAATCTTACGGTCTCTTACCTACTTTTAGGCCACTGTGTTACTTTTTTTACACTTCGTTATGGAAACAAGCAATCCTTTCTAATAACACCTTGGAAATTTCTGCATGTGCTTTAACCTAGCCGTTAACAGAATGCTAAAGCACTGACAAGGACCTGAAGAGATTTAAAAGTATGATAAAAGATCCAAAGACCGCATCTTTGATCTCAAATTATATTCTAATCCATGCTATTAAATTAAGTCTAACTTAAATGCCAAATATATTAAATGCTTTAATTGGATCAAGGTTAATATGTAAGAAAAACATATAACTTTTTAATAAATTGTGTGTTCTATCAGAAATAAATAAAATTTACCCAGTCTCTAACTTAGTAATTCTTCCTCATCTGCAGTAATCAATAAACACTCAGTAAAGTTATCTAAATTCTTTGTAGACCATCAGTGGCTCGTAGGCACTTCCAGGTGGTCTGTGGAGTTGTTCTTGTCAAGTATTTGGCAGTCTTCAGTCAGTGTTTGCTGTGAAAAAGGCAATCTCTAAGAGCTTTCAGGAGTTTTTTGGAACACATAAGATGTCCCTGCTTGTCTGCTCCAAGTCCTTCTCTCTTGTGTATTTCTCACCTGGGAATTTAATTACAATAAAATTTGCTGTTGCAGGAGAAGTAGCATTGCACAGAATAATATCACTATGTACAGATGGGAGCAGCTGGAGCTGAAAACATCAACAGGAGGACTCAGTGCTAATAAGCATAAATCCTGAAAGAAGAAATAAATAGCACAGACAGAACGTGTGGGAGAGAATGCTGCATGCCCATAATTTCAGGCAGAAGCCAGTTTATTTTAGTACTTCTCTTTAAGGTCATGATCCATTGCAACTTAATACTATATTGCCACCAGAATGGGGAAAAGATAAAATGCAGGGAAGTGCCACTTAAGGAGAGAAAAATGTAACCAAAACCCTTTCCCATTCTTGTCAAAATAGGAGGGACTGTAGTAAAAAGGTTGCAGATAGCTTACGATCAGCATAATCATAGCATTGTAGTGAATGTTCCCTAGAGAGGCAGTCTTGCAAAAAAGAAATCTCAGGTGAATTTCCATGTGGAAATCGATTCAGACATAAGGTGGACATGTCCAGAAGAGTGGATGCTTCCCAATTCCTTCTACATCTCACAATGTACAATAAATACATCCCTGCTCTTTCCTCAGTATGCACGTGGGGGCTCCTCAGGTATACATACATTCACCTCTGCTGAATGCAGCAGAAAGCAAAAGTGCAAGCAATTTTCAAAGCTGCTAAACTGAATTAAGTTATCGTGAAATTTAAACATAAAGCAAGTCTGGTAAGCATGACTTTTAACTATAACACTAGTTCAAACAGTGACACCCCTTATACGTCTTCCAGCACTTCACCCACACAAAGATCCCTGCTGCCAACAACCTCAAAAAAGAAGAAAAAACCCTTAGCCTGCCAGAGGGGTAAGGACAAACCTCTCGTTCCCTCCAACAGTCACAGTTACTCCTGGACTGCACAAACACATCCTTCAAATTGTCCACAGCCTTCCAAAGGTGAAAGGAGATAAAACAAGCAGAGAGAAGGAGCAAACAGCGTTACACGCTATTGAAAGTGTATTTACCTCTGTATTTATACAGACAACTATAATGGCATGTAAAGGCCAAATGTAAATGGAAAGGAGAACAGAGTAAGAAGGACCAAGCACGTGAGAGTCAGGAGGTGGGAGAAAGATGAACACAGATGAGTGACACTGCTGGAGAGATTATAATGGGAAACAGACAGTTACAGACGGACGGCAAGAAAGGAGGTAAGAGGTGGCTGCAACATGTAACTAGTGAAGGGACAAAAGTCACGTCCCATTGCCAAATGTCACAAGCTATAACAGACACCTTGTGTTATCGTCTGCAGAACCTGCCAGCATGAAATCCTACCACTGTTGAGCGACGAGATAGGAAGCAGAGATGGTACTGGTAAGATGTCCACCATTGCTGCTGGGGGCTCTTTGATGCTCTAGCTGGATAGTTTCATTCACTACTTTGCATTAATTCCTACAGCCCTTACGGGTACTTGCAGGAGGTCCTGATTACTAAGTGACATAATATAACCCCTCTCTTCCATAGACATTCTCTGTACCAGCCAGAAAGTAAGATTTAATTCTCTTTCTGACCTCTCCAAAACCAGATTCTACCTCTCTCTCATCTGAGTTTCAAGCCCTAGTGTGTGAGGAGTTGAAGTAGTGTAAGCCAACTGATCAGTATTCCCTGAAATACCTTCATACTGTTTCATAGTGTCTCAACAGTTACATGGACTTGTGTAGTTTGATTTAAACAGAACACATCTTTAACTGTGGTGCATGCACACATTGTATCCTGAGTAATTTTTATGACAGATTATCACTCGTTTTTTCTCACCAAATTCTGTGGGAGCCTGACTGAATCAGACATGAATAACGACTGAATCAAAACCTCAGGACCTGGTTCACTGGAGACTTAAAATGCAGAAGTAGCATCCCTGAGGTCACTTCCAGAGTTGAAAAAAATTCTAAAATTAAACATTAATGTTTTCAGTGGAAGTTCACGTGGCTGACTCATTTGAGTAGGTCTTCTCATCTTCCAGTATCCAAACTAGAAAAACTGTGGTGACTGCAGCCTACATAGAGACTGCTCCCCTGACTTTGAAATGGTACTACTAGCCCTCTAAGTACAGCATCTTCAAATTCAGTGTGAATTGCAAAAACGTGAGTCCCCAGACAGTGTGCCCAGTTCACTGCAATTATCTCTGCTAGCCATACAAGATCTACACTGTATACGCGTATGTTTACATTAGTTGGAATCACAGGAATGTTTTCAATTACATGACTTTTAATCTCATATTTGGTAGCTCTTGAAAATCTATTTGAAAACAACAGCCCTGGTAGCATGCTACAAAGAAACCCCAGATCTTTCCAGACTCCATCTTTCAAGTCTGTATGTAACACCAGCTCATCTGACAACATGTCCTCAGGTTCTAGTCATCTTTCATAGAAGAGAATTTACTCTGATTGCCACTTCCCGTAAGTCTACAGGCATACCAATTAGTACATTACCAGTTCAAATATGCAACTTCCATTTGCAGCAGCATTAATGAAGATCTATGGTTCTGTATCTTTCCAATCACTGGATATCAAAACTTCCAGACATTAATTCATTCCTGTCTGTAAGGAAGAGAAAGCTTTATAATCCCAATCAGTAGATTGGGAAACCGCTGCTCAGAATGATCATGACGTCAGCGCAGCACAGCGCAAACACAAGCTGTAAGCTTGCAAGCAAGGACAGGATGCAATACTTCCAAAGTACTGTAGGTATTTTTTAGTAACACCTCACCGTCATTTACCATCCAAAATTTCTAAGGGGGAGTAGTCCCATTCGGGATAGCTGGATGTGCATTTCTATACAGGTGATAGGGAAGACAAGAAAGCATTGTTAGAAACCTCTTTTATCTTCACCCACTCATGAACACTTCGGCTACATAAGGTTATTTTCCAACATGGAATAAGAGCAGTGCTCGTCAACAGTGCTGCATTTTGAGTCATTGGTTTACAAAGATAGGAAAAATGCTGGTGATAATTGTGTGTTATTTTCTGTTCTCTCATATTCTGATCAGCTTCAAATGGGGACAGACATGAGCCTAGATGACCTTAGCTGCACCCTAGCCTACACTGCAGAGAGATCATCTCTCACAGCTATTTTTTGGTGGGATTCCAGCTAAGTACACCAAGGTCTACCCCACCTACAAATACATGCAAACTTACACTCTAACATGCCCTTCTGATTCCCTTTCTGTGCAGACAGTGACTTAAAAGGAAACCCTCTGGCTCACTGTTACATAGGCAAGGTCAGAGTTACAGCATGTACTTCTTTCTGCACCTGGCAGCTTTGCAGGAATGAGAGCCAAGGAACTAGTGCAGAAAGCTCTAGCAGCAGCCATCCATACTGAGAATGTCTCTGCACAAGGGTCAGCGTTAGGAGAACGCACCTCAAGCTGCAATTTGACCCATTTATGTGTGGCCTAAGTGAGTACCGACTTTGATTAAATATTCCATGCTGCTGCAAACTATTTCTACTTCAAACAGAGATTTCTTCAAGAATGTGTACATATGTGGGAGCTGGAGTGTAGGAGAACGTACATGGATTTGAAAACAAGATGACTTGACTTTACGTTTCATTCCAGCTCATCACAACTTGCCAGAAACCACTGCCCCTTAACAGCTGCTTCAGAGCCCAGATAAAAAAGAGCTGGCAATTTCAAGCCAGCCAATGCTGACAGTGCTAACTGCCAATGTTATGGGCATGACCCTCGCTGGCAGCTGCAGTGATGCTCAAAAATCTTGTGTGTAGAAGTAGAGGCTTCTGAATTTCTCACTCAAATGTTAAACAAAAGAATTTCAGCTGATTTTGATCTTAGTCAGTTCAAGAAAGTTTGGAGTAAAAGCTCAATAAGGGCTGTGAACAGGAATTCCACACAGATTCACAATTCAAACAGAGGCATGTTGACTGAATTGTGAAATACTCACCAAAGCTGTTCATCAAAACAGAATGCTAGTCTCCAGTGCTGTGAAATCAGCCTTTCATTCGCATCAAATTCTCTCCACTGTTTTCTAGAAGGCTGTGTGTGTGGAATTGGGAATAAAAAATTTGCAGTGAGCTCTGCTAGTGCAAGTGCTTCTCCATCAACCCTTCTTTTAAATGTTTCTAATAATGGGATGCATATACTCCCATCTATTAAGTTACAGATGTAATTTACACCCACTTAGAGCTCTATTTGGAGAGGTATAAAAATAGCCTGGTAACAGGAATCTGGCCCATTCCTTATAATGATTATTAGAAACATAACTAGAATAATTATTTTAGTTTCATAAATAACATGAAAATCATGCAGAAATGTGCCTTTGAACATTCTGTGACAATCTCCTTTGTTAGAGGTATGAACACGGTTCCTGCAAAAGTTCTGTTCACTCTCTCATACTACTCCTGTCCTCTTCAGCTGACTCTTTCAAAAGAATGGAATGATTCTGGAAGAAAGCAAAATCTCCCAAGATTGTTCCAAGACATCTCAAGACTCATGTTCATTGAACTGTCCATTTCAGTTATGTGCTTGGTGACAGAATCTGCATCTCTGCTATCACTATTTCACAAGGATGTCAGTATACATTCTGTATGTTTTCTTCTGGAGTTAATCTTGCTGTATACTGGCCCATAAACACAGAATATTATGGATGCAGTAACACAGCATTCAAAAGACAGGGAACCGAATAATAGTCTTCAGCACAAATAGGTCATTTGTATATATCAATCCTAACTGGGTTACTGGATCACAGAAATAGTACTGATGCCTTTCACCTCTGTATTGCTTCCAAATAATGTTCCAGAATTTTGATTTCTGGAACAATCTAGTTTCTATTAAGGGAAAATTTACTTTACCTATAGTATAGTTATTTTGTCAAGTTTCTGCTAGCCATGTGGATATTTTACCTATAATTGTACACGTATGAAATTTGGTGATATATACTCCATTTAAAAGAGGAGCTACGGCCTGTTCTGTGATTTGTAGTATCTGCTGGAAGAAACGGTTATCATTGACTTTCGGCATTTCAGCTAAACTGATTTTTTCATACAATGTTCCAACTCCAGTACAACATCTCAGCCTGTCATGTTTTCCATATTTAACAGTAAGATTTTCTCCCTGTTTAATAATTTTTGTGAGAATATATGCAAGGATTTTTTTCTAAATATTATACATTTAATCATAGGATTAGAGAGAGTTGTAAATCTTTGTTGTGCTACACAGTAGCTTTTCAATATTCGCATCTATTTACTTAAAGATTTTTCTGGAGAAAACTAGAAAGAATTTGTATTGTTTTAAAACCCAAATCAAGCATTAATTTTTCATTTTTCTCTTTTTCTCAAAGATTTTGCAGAATGCTATGCAGACAGATATGTATCTTTGCAAAACTGAACCAGCAACATCTGCTTTTGGCTACCAGTGACAGCATCGTTACACTTTGCATGCAAATCCTTGCTCTATTTATGATACATGTGCTGCAAAAATATATCTCTTCATTAAAATCTTGTAAATTAACAAGCTGAAACTTTTCATAAAGAAATGCCTATGGGACAATAGATCTTTTCTTCAGGGATTCCTCCATGTCCCTTTTGCAATATTCTGGAACAACACTAGAATATTCTGGCAGTGGGAATGTTGCTCCCTCTGTAAAATTCACTCTAAAATTTCTGTGACAGCTAATTGTGTATGGTAAGCAGAGAAGATGACCTGAGACTGTCTGAATAGATTCAAGTGATCAGGAAAACGAAACGGTTTGAAACCAAACCATTTGGATCATCCCTCTCTGCAGCTGTAGCTGTCATAGTCCACATGGCAGCTACAACTTAAATTTCTTTCAGCTTGATTTGAACCTTGTGTGACAATCTATCAAATTCAACAGTCAGTACCATAACTGTATCATAACTTCCCCTGAAGTCCATGGAAATCAGAGTCTCAAATCCTTTTAAAAGAAGTGGCATGAAATTAAAACTTTCCACATTCTTTATTATTTTCAGTAAAGTGCAACACCTCACTAAGCAAATGTGCGTACTGGGGAAATTATATTCATACAAGCTGAGTTACAGCACTGTAGTTTTACTCACATCTTTTACCATGCCCTGAAATTTCCTTTTTTGCTCTCCTCATTAACAACTTCTTTCAGACATGCCTGTATTTTTTGATATCCCTGTGAAATAAGTCCTCTCTTCAGGGTACATGTGTAAAACAATTAATAAATAATTGTGAAAACAGTAAGAGTGATTACTGTACTTCGGTGATAGATAATTTGCTTCTCTCTGCCAAACTATCTGTACCTCAAGAGTGCCATCAACATATCCTACAGGAATAGGAAGTCAGAAAAGAAAATCCATCAGGAGAAAGGAATGTCAGAATTAAGTGTTTGCATGTAAGTTGGTTTCTCTAGAAAGCAGAAATGCAGACTGTGCTCTACATAAAGCAGCACTTAAAAACATGATAATGCAAGTGCAAGGCCTCACAGGAATCCAACGCTAAATAAGTTAAGACCTCAAATAAAAGATTTAAGCAGCATCTGTGCTGCAGAAGAATGCAGACGGTGGTTAATCACAATTCTGGGCTAACCAGCATGGCAGTTCTGTCACAGCCAAGACCCTTGAGCCCACTCTGCTGTTTGCTGAATCTGCTGTGCTTCGCAGGGCCAGTAACACTATTAAGGAGCATTCACAAGTGTTACTTTTGACCGTAAGACTACTGCTGGTGGGCACTCACAAGGAACACCGTTCACCTTCACAGTTTTGTGAACACATCTCTAATTTTAAAATGGACTGTCGTGTAGAGGATGGGATTAGTGGTTCTATCACAATCTCACTTCAGAAAAGGGGGTACATGTTTGCAGAGAGGCCACACAACTTCCAATCCAATCCTGCTGTCACCAATACCTAAGCTAGCTCAGCGCTGTTCACCCACAGTACAGGTACCCCTGGATCATATGCAGATGTACAAGCCAAGGAAAAGCAAGAAAATTTCTCCCTTGGCACTCCTCGTCAAGAGCCTCTGCCCCAAGGATCCACGGATTTAGTCTGGGGCAGCTTACATATCCTGGGAGAGACTGAATTTCCTCCTGGAAAGAGCTACTAGCTCAGCTGGCTCCCTGTGGGAAGCATTTGAACCTCCCCACACTTAACTATTCAAGGCATCCTAAGTAATTTCCTTTGTTTACAATGAACAGCTCTTTATTACTTCTAAGCAAAGGGCTGTTTGTGCTCAGCCAGAAGGTTGCCCTTACAGAGCACTCCACGCCTGGCACCTCTGGCAGGCGTAACCGCACACATGCCAACTGAGGCCACTACACCTCAGCCAGTCACCCCACCGTGGAGGAAACACGCAGTGCTGTGAAGTGCTGAACATCTTAATGGAACATGATGTTACCCAAGGTCAAATTCATGGGAGAAGGCACAGGTTTCTCCTTAATCTTATTCATATTTTTGTGAATAAATCATTCCTATGTACTTTCTTCAGGTTCAGGCTGTCAGTCATGATACAATCACAGTGCCTCACAACAGCAGCACCTCAAATTAATCACAACCTTTCTTAGCTGCTACTTTTGGGGCTTCTACAACCACCAACTCTTTTCCTGTTGTTCCATTCTCACCCCTCCTAGGATTTCTGGCTTAACTTGTTTACATCTGACATTACATTCTGAAATTTCAATGAGTTAGCTGGAGAGGAGAGGAGACGGAGAGAGGAGACGGAAAGGGGAGACGGAGAGAGGAGACAGAGAGAGGAGACAGAGAGAGGAGACGGAGAGAGGAGACGGAGAGAGGAGACGGAGAGAGGAGACGGAGAGAGGAGACGGAGAGAGGAGACGGAGAGAGGAGACGGAGAGAGGAGACGGAGAGAGGAGACGGAGAGGAGCACTTCAGTAGTAGATTGTCTTTCAGAGAAAGATCACTTTTCTGATGTGGAGGGGGAACCTCCCAAAGCAGACTGCCAGGGAACGATTCAATCTGAAAGAATTCCATCGTATATTTAGCAAACAACCCACAAAGAAAACCTGTCCAGATTTGACTTTACTTTCTGCTTATGCAGGTATAGATATAAAACCTGGAGATGGCATTTGAGGAAAATCTAAACTGCTATCGAAGTAAAAAATCCCATTTCTTATTGTCATGCAACATCTATTAGGTTTTGATATTTAATGCTTTTTAACATGAGTGATTCTCATTCAGCAAATCTAAAACTCCCAATGTTTTTAAACCAAATATTTCTAACTGGTTGCTATATTACAGGAGCAAGAAAAGTGTTCTGTCATTAGACTGTAATACACCTCACAGGCTTTTTTTGGTGGAGGAATGCAAAGATGCATCTCATTTCATCCACTCTGAGCTTTAGATCCAAATTCAGCAAAAAGCTTACAGCTATATTCAGTCAATTACTCAATCTAAAAATTACATGACTCTGCAAAAAATCTCAGTTTGGTTGCACAGTAATACTGATATATGAAAGCCTTCACTGGAGCCCACTTAAGGCAGAGCTCAAGGAAAAGATTTATGAAGCTTCACAAAACTTTTATCAAGTGTGAGCCAAACATTGAGTTTTTGATAAAGTCTGAAAATAAGTCAGTGGAATACGACTTCAAGTCCTACTGTGTGCACTGCGGAAAGTCTGAGCTATTATTCCACAAGATTTAGAAAGTCAGATGCTACTCAGACCTCCAGGATTTAAATGCATCAACAGAATATTCTAAGAAAGCTTTTACAGAGTTCTCTGTATTGCAATTAGCTATTTCCATTAGTCTTTAAGTTCTACAGGAGTCAAGCACATCTAGTTAAAAGAGAAACAATAAAGACTGAAAGTGAAAACCATTATTAAATTATTGTCATTTTTAGTAACAGTGTAGTAAGAATCCTTCAATATTCAATTCTTACTGGACACGTGGAGAAAATTTAACACTAAGCAGGGCCCAGCTTTAGGCCCTGAACTCCCAACACACGTGAAGTCTGTATGTGAACTGACTGGTCAAATGACACAAACACACAGAGCAATTAAGGACAATTTTATATTAGTCTATCTTATAAGGGAGAATTTCCTTTCCACACTGGTGACTCACCTTGGTGTTCTACAGAGGGAACTCATGTCAACTGTTCCTTTTTGAGAAGGTAAAACTTATAAAAATAATCTTAATGCAAAATAGATTTTTATGATGCAGGTTTTATTTGGAATAATCAAAATATAGTTTTACACCTACAGATAGAAGAACTAAGAAAATATTACGATGGAAGTGAGGGACAGGACAGAGAATGTTCCTCACACATCTACTGATCCTAACCTAAACAGCAATGGTGAAGTTAGTGGCACTGTGCTGAAAAAATCAGAAAACTGTTTTCTCTCCCCATTCCACTTGAGCGGTCAAATGAGAGTAAAATATCAAGAATGACCAAAAGTGTCTTCACAGGTCACTGTGTCTGGATACTAACTACGAGACTCAGAAATGTTTTGCAGGACAACAGAGGTGGGAATGTCATACATTCTGACTTCTATGGCAAGTTTATTTTGGGATTTTTTCCTCAAGAGTATTCAGGATCTGATGTTTCACCCTTTCCAAGTACAAAACTATTACTGATTTCAGTAGAAGAGGGCTAGTGATAGTCCAAAGTTAGAATTTTTAAAAAAGGGAGGAGGGGAGGAAAGAAGAAAGCACTGGACTAACTTTAGGAAGAACGACAATGTAATACCTGCTGAGCTTTTGGAAAAAGGTCTGTAGTAGGTATAGACATCCATGAGGATAAACACACTGCTTATGATAGACATGTGTGGCACAGGGAAGCTGCAAACCTGTTATTTAATGGCAGTGAAGGGGAGTATTTCACTCATAAGGGCTCAAGTTCTCTATTTATAGTTCAAATAAAGTAGAAGCAAGCATAATGTGATGCCTCCTGAACTGCCTGCCAATGACATCAACAATAACCCAAAACGGCTGGGCAGATCATCAGTCAGTCCGCAGTTTAATTTTTCTCCTTCATACCCAAAATAGACTCAACAGAGTATTTCTTTGTACCTGAACTGAAGCAGAAGTGCAGCAATATGTTGGTCAAAATAAAACAGCCCACAGCACTCTCAGAAAGTCAAACTTTTTGAAGTAGGTCTTACGTGGTAGCTGACAAAAATGGCAAACGCACCGTTTATTACACAAAAAATCTCCCATTCTCTCTTAAGCTGAACATCTCATACCTTTTTTCTGTATGGTATGCAGCTCTGTACAGAAAAACATGCAAATGAAGAAACTAAGGAAAATAATATCCTAAGATAATTATGCTCACCTCTATGATGGTTTTTAAGTGTAGTATGATGTAGCTAACCACTTCTGCCCTTTGAAAATGGACAAGAACTATAAGCTGTGACAATTGCCAGCCAAATTTTTTTTCCTTCCTTTCTAGGTACAAGATTTTCTAAGTAAAATTATCCTTAAAACCCACAGTGAAACATTGCTGTTTGTCAAATTTCAAATATGTATGAATATGTATCTTAAATGTCCAGTTCATGCAAGTGCATATATTCCCTTTAAGTCCTTGGGTATAAAAAATGATTTTGCTTTACCAGTATAAGAAAACATTTATTTAAGCATTTTAAAATAGACTCTGGTGGTAACAAAATTATGGTCTTTACATCACTATTTTCAGTTCCTAAGAGTTTTCCCTCTGCAACACAAAAGAGATGAAGTCCAGTTCCTTCATAAACTGAGAAGTTTGTAATATGTGTAACTATCAGAGGATTAGGAACCAAATTTGACACTTCATCCACACTGCCCTTATCAAAGGGCTGATTCAAAGTTGTCTGAAACTCTGTATGGACATCAGATGAGATGGCACCCCCCTCCCCACCCAAACTAAACAACAAACAACAGACGAATGAGGCATGCACAGATGCTGTAAATACTTTTTGCACTGAGTAGTCCCTGAACAGGTAGTAGCATTTGCAGGACTCAGTCCAAACCTGTACGCCCACTACAAAAATGACACAAGCATACAAAACACTCCATTCCAGCTGTCATTGTGCTATTGCTTTGTTAAGATGTCTTCTGAGACAGCACATGTGTCACATAGTGCATTATGCAACAGAAAAATTAAACATTCAAAGGCTCCTTTTCTAGACTGGCTGTGTCTCTTAATTCATTTAGCAGCAATGATTTCCCAGGATTCTCTTAGAAAAGTAAATGGGTTAAACTGATGAAGTATTTTTAATGTGTGTTGACAAAGGTCCAGAATGAATGTACAGTTACATTAGTTAAATTGGGGACTACTCGGCTCATCCCCAGTAGAAATGTCATCTTCTTCTATTATTTAAAGCTCCTCCTTTTTGACATTTTATTATGTAGAAAGAAGTACATCAAATGGAATTCACTGGGAAAACATTTCTGCATTTTCTGCAAAGTCACATTGGAGAAACCATGGAAAATATATT
Organism: Phaethon aethereus; assembly: GCF_964289735.1. Classification (NCBI taxonomy): domain Eukaryota; kingdom Metazoa; phylum Chordata; class Aves; order Phaethontiformes; family Phaethontidae; genus Phaethon; species Phaethon aethereus. Next base: position 27,975,558 of record NC_138585.1, on the reverse strand, counting down.
TGTTTCACTTTCACGCTTCCTTTACACTTAATATGTACACAATCTTTTTCCTTTTCTTTCCCTACTTTCATTGTATGGTGCAAGGAAAGAGGAAAGGAAAAATAACTTTTTGTCCTCATTATGAAAAGCATTAGAGGAGGACCCTGACTGAGGGTCCAGCCTAAGACATCTACGTCCCTACCTGTTTATGCCTCTTTCTACACAGCTATAAACTTGAACTAAAAGGCATCTCACAGGTAACCATGTGCTGCACAAAGAGCATTGCTAGGGATCTGGCACTCTGCTATGGTATTTTCTGATGCCCTGACAACGTGTCTGCCTTGTTAGACACTAACACAAGATTTCTGAATTCGTGTTGCATATGTGGCCCTCAAAGATGAGGCTATCCTACCCAGATCCATTAGCAGCAAAGGAAGAGCTTCCAACGATTCACAGGAGCTACTGAAAACTAGTTTCCTCCTTGTGTTTCTCTGAGCTCTAGACAGAAAGCAACATCGGTTTTGCTGCCTCCTGCTACTAAAAATGATAACACTCTTCCACCTTTTTATTTGCATTGCCTTATGTCAGAGTTGATGATATTTTGACATTTCTTGCCAGGCTGTGCCCTATCGATATCACCAAGGGCAGCGCAACTCCACAGACCGACAGGAATGAGGTACGCGGGGCACTCTGCCGACTGCAACATGACAGGTTGCTCCAAGGCAAGCTAGGCTGTCATCTTCTTAGTTTATGTTAAACTTTTTGGTTTATGCTAAACTGGACTAATTTATCTATGTTGCAATAGCCTTTCATTTAAATCTTAGTCAGCCAGTTCTGAGTTTATTTTTAACTACAGATTACTGAGACAGTAAATTGTGAATCCTATCCAGGGTGTCAATGTAGGTAAGCCTATTCACAGGGCCTTTCATTTCACTATGTAATTGTCAAAATATGCAAGTAGCTATTGCTAGAGGTGGCTTTGGTCTTGAAAGACCACTTTCTAACAACTGAAGTCATAAAAGTGCAAATAAGAGTCTCTCCAATAAAGTAACAAGGTTTTGTTAAAAGAAATCAATACCATCTTGAAAAGCAGTTTGGACAGAGTATTTATTTATGTCAGTGATAAAAATCAGTGGCACCATTTTCAATCCCAGTGTTTTTAGTCCCCACAGTGACAAGCAGAGAAGTACAACCTAGAAGAAAAACTCAAATTGTGATCCTCCTCAGTGATAAATTGCCGATCTTCACCTCAAGAGTACAAGGTCAGATGGATTTTCTATCTGGTACACGAAGATAACAAAGTAATGCTTTACCAGTCTCACTGAGGAACTCAATTCTTAAGGTCAAAAGATGTTTCATGGATCACATAATATGAATGAATATGAACCCCTATTCCTTTTCAAAAACTTCTCAAAATGATATTTAATATCCCACCGTGATGTAGTGCTTTGACTATGTTCCACTTTTTGTAGTAACATAGTCTTTTTTGACTATGTTACTACAGACTTGTCTGCCTATTTTCCTTCACTACAAATTGCAACTGTATTTCAAAGGAGTCGGGAAGCAACTGTGTTTCGAAGGAGTCGGGAAGCAACTGTGTTGTAACTTAGTCTGCCAATAGCATTACATTTGTGGTATAAAGGGACTCAGAGTTTGACCACAAAACCTGGGCATAAGGAGGAATTCCATCACAGTGACCTCAGTGGTTTTAAATTGTGACACCAAACACTGCCCAAAAACTCTGTCAGGAATACACAGACACAGTGCAATGATTATGGAAAACGCAATGTAGGAAAAAAAGTAACATTTTCTAGAAGCATTGCCAAAATTTGATGGAGCCCACCCAGTGTAACTTCCAGCATCTCTCTACAATCATATCGATTTCTTGAGGCGTGGGAAGAGGCAGAGGAAAATACCTCAAATAGGCCTGACACTTCCCCTTCATACACCACAAACAGTGGGATTTTTATTTTTGTCAATGATAGTACCAATTGTAACAACACCTCACTGAGTTTGCCAAATGTAACTTAGACTCTCTGTCTATAGCAGACCAGGCCTGACTGGTTCGTTAGGACAACTATGCAGGCAAGCCTCTTTTGTCTTCCCCGACTCATCGATACTCATCTCGTTTGATGAGTTGTCTCCATCTCCTGCTCTAGTCCACCTTTTAGTCTTTGCTCAAGCCTGGCATGTCTCAGACATCTCACTCTCATAAGGTGATCCCAGCTGACCTGTCCAAAGACAACACTAAGCAGATGCAGTTTGTCTCCTGGCAAGCTGCTCTGAAAGCATTTATCATGCTGAGACTGACATTAATATCGTCTAACAACTCTTTTGCCCAGGAAGGTATGACATTATTAAGGCCAGCTCTTCCTCCTCTCAAAAATAAAAGTGAAGAATGGCCTGGTCTTAAGGTGTTAAGACTGCTATTAAAAAGTTCCAAAGTGTTTGGCTCCCCATGTTGCAGGACTTTGCTCAAATGATCTTCTTTGCACTTCAGATCCCTTTACTGCATAACATAGGGATTTATTTGAGGTCATGATTTAAGATAAAATTATAAAGAAATGAAGAGAGAACTTGAAAAGAAATGAGAACTGAAAGATATTATTGCCCGTCTCTATTTATGACCCTTAATAGTAAAAAAGAAAGTTTCTCTATCAGTGTTCCTACTGGTAGCCTACACAACCCTGAATTTCCAAGCAGAAACACCCTAAAACAAAGTTACTGTCATCAACCACTTTTACCCTACTTGTTGCATCAGTTTGGTTTTGTTGCCATTACTAAACAGTACTCTTTGAATTCCCACTCAAACTAACCTACTTTCCCAATTCCTCGCTAAACTACAGAAAAAGAGGACAGAGATTAAAAGAAAAAAGTGGGTCTCTCTATTTGCATACCTTCACCAGGGATTGAGCGTTTAGGTAAATAATGGAATATTTTTGCCAGTACAAAGACGACACACTGGCCACGACGTCAGAATGATAAACTGGCACCGCTCCTGCCTCTATGTCTATACATGCTCTCACTGGCGCAGCAACGGGGGCAGGTCCCAGGCAACTCTGTAGGACTATGTGTGTGTGCGCAAGTATGTATGACAGAGTGTGAAATAGCGAGTGCAAAGCTTTTCCCAACACAGGTCAGCTCTTCCTTGGTCCACCTAAAAAATTAAGCTTCACAGTGTTACAATGTGTGGAGGTCCTTTTCCCCATAAACCTCATCTGATAATCTGTGATTTTTTTTTCCTTTTTCTACCCAATTCCTATTAGAAACACCATCAGCATCCCTTCTCCAGCCAGAGACTAGTCATATTTTCTTCCTCCACAAATTCTTCAATTCCTCTGTCACTCCCCCCATCTCACAAGGGCAGAGGCTGCAGTGCCTAGCTTTTAAACCTCCTCACAGAATTCCGGGCCAAGTCCTGCCTTCCTTCACACATGCTCAGAGCACACACAGACACACACACACACGTATATCAGAAATAACAAAAAATAAAAAATAAAAAGCGCAGTACATGGATAAAACTCATACTTGGAACTGAATGATGCAATGTAATAAAGCTGATAGCTCTCCTCCTGAAGTAAAAATACAATGCAGACTACAGCTCAAATAGTACCAGAAGATGTGGCATCATGCTTCAAATGACAATTGTTACATGCAGCTTTGAAGAAAAGTTTGCAATTTCTGAACAGTTGTGATGTGGGAGCTTACCTGACAATGTCCACAATGTACTCATATAAACAGGAGCCAAATTCTGTTTCCAGTTGCTCTTATTCCATTAATTTATGAATTGGATATTTCTATTACCATCTTATGTAGTACTCTGAAGCACCATCTTATGTAGTACTGTACCAGCATCCTCTCACCCTTTTTAAAAATGTTTTTACATAAAAGGTTATCTTTCTACATTTCTTCATGCCACAGATGGTCGTGACTTAGAGCAGCCATATCCCCACATTCTGTTGAGACTTCAGAGTTGCAGAGCCTGTAAGGTCTCTTCTTCTTGAGAACAGGTCTCTCATGGTACCTACATTACTTTGGATGTCAACAGGATACTTCACTAGCCAAGGGAAGACTACACAAACCCAAACTGTTCTTTACATCAAATCTCCCTGTACTGTCCACGCCTGAACTCCTTCTACAGTGAATATCCTCCAACTAATGGAGGGCAGAATTCAGTGCTGACTATATTGGATCAGACGGTGACTGCGACCCCTGATTTTTGCACCAAGCTTGTCAGTAATCTGTGCACATGTGCACAGGATTCACAAACACTCCAGTCTGCTTGGTATGCTCACTAAACTGCATGTATTTAGAATTGACTGACTCTTTCAGTCAATTCTAAATTAATCAGGTATAATTTCTGGTGAAGACAGCAGTTTGGGGGCTTTTTAGGGAAACACAAATCCTTAAAGCAGCTGGGCTTGAAATTATTTGCTAGAAACTGGCCCAGTTCCCCGACCTCTTAAGTTAACTTCCCAAGATTTTCCTGTGATTGTCAGCAACCAAAGGATTTTGGGATGTTTCCAGTGTCTTTAACCAAACCGGCAAATGGCTTAAGAAACAAACTGGCACTCGCCAGTAGAGTAGGTAGATGGCTGATCCTGAGGGAAAATTTTCTGCTTTTCACCATACGTTTGTATTGTTTTCTTATCCTCCACCACCAGTGCCAATAATTAAGACCCGACTGTGCCAAGAAGTGGGGTTTTATTGCCTTTGTTTATTTGATTCATCTTAGAAGCAGAAATGGCAGGTTAGAAAATAAACAGCACATAAGAAAGCAGAAAACCCCACTGTGTGAGCTTTGTGCTCTAGATTAGAGCACAGCCCTCAGTCCTAACACAGGAATGTGAACAGTGAAAGCACAACTAAAATGGTTACATTCGTACAAGCTGTCTGTCCAGCAGTACTCCCTCCACTCGTCTTCTTGGGGAATCAGCAGAAATTGCTCAACCAGCTGGGAAGAAGAACCAAACAGTAAAAAGATTTGTTGACACCTTGTGTCAAGCACCATTCATGCCACTGATTCTTTTCCATTTAAACAGGCTGCTGAAAACACCTGGAAGTGCTAGGTTCCCATTAAAAATAATAAATTAGGAATTAATTCTGTATCACTTTTCCCTGTGTCCACACCACTTCACTGTTCTTCCCAGATGAAATCTGGGAGAGAGGGAAGCAAGTGTGATACTGCTAAGCTTGTTTTACTCCAAAATATGGCCCATCTACATGTATTAAAACGTAAAGCTACATATGTAATTCTGATCAGAATGTCAATTCTTCTAAGTAGAAACTTCCTGGTGAAAAAATGCATCAGTCTTGTATTACAAATAGCCTGAACATAAACAGGTTTTACTGTTATTGCCGCCACCAAGTGTATATATTATTTCACACTTACAGGAAAAAAATCCCAAAAGTTTTTCAAATGGGATTCAGCCACAGCTGCTCTATCATGAATCTAGAAAATTAAAATGTGCAGTGAGACAGTTTGGCTAAACATCATCTTAATTTCCTTCACATGATCCAGCTTGTATAAACATTAACAACAGCAGTGCTGGAGAATTTTTTCAGAATATGTAAATGCATAGAAAGAGACAGCAAAGGCAAGAGGAAATGTAGCAGTAAAGGGGGCTAAGAGTAAGGCTGCAGGAATACACAGGGGAGCTAATAATGAGAAGCAACAGACAAACAAATTCTCTGGAGCCAGAGCGCACTGGAGGGAGGGAGTACATTCCCCTCACCCAGATAAAGAAAGATCACAGGTTGATGATAATGAGACAAACCCACTGGAGCCACTGAAGATAACAATGGAAGTGGAAAGAACAAGAAGTGCATAATCTGGTATCATCTGTGTAACTGAGAAAGGAATCTAAATTTTCCAATCCAAGAAAAAAGTTCTAGTGATTACCTTTACAGCCTTCCCAAATCAATCACTATGCTATTTAAACACAATTCTCTCAGAGCCATTCCTGAATCCCGATTAAATTCTTCTATTTCCAACTATATACTTTTTCTGTAAGATACGTACAGGCATCATGCCAGCCAACAGTGGATACTAGGTGTAAGTGACTTTTCAAGGTATTGCAGATTTTAGCAGGCACATCAGTGAACTTTCTACGAACAGCAGAGTCAGTATTAATACTAAAAACAAATGTAACATATATGCACATGCCATGCAAACAATTTCTTACTCTTGTACAACTAGCTTAACTGGTAACTGGCCATTCCTAATAAAAATATCTAACACACAAAAAAAAAGAACCAAGAATCCTACAAGTCTTACCTCTCACTCAATTGATCAGCAGCACATAATGAAGATATGGTAGTTCTTTACAGGATAAAGCCTGTTATTGCTGATGGAAAACATGTTTCCTCCTGATACCAGCAACTAGATGGCAACTCAAAGATCAACTGTCAAAGGAAACTGGCAAGAGTTTTCCTTCCTCCAGCTAATGTGGATACCATTTTGGCAACACTATCCAGTAATCAAGGTAACCAGATTCAGGTAAGGAATCAACATAAAAATGAAGTAATCACAAGGCTTAGGTAACTAACATGATGAGCTTCCCCATCTATCAGTGACATCAGATAACAGAAGGTGTTACGTACTTTCTAAGTAATACCAGAGCACTAGGTACCGCTCTCTTCACCTATGTGAGATGCAAAGGCAATCCAGGGATGGAAATCCCTTCGCCTTACACCCAAGTACTAAGCCCAATTCCCAGTGGAGTCAATCACACACAACTACTCCTAACTGATGAGTGCACCTTGAAAAATTAGATCCAAATTCTATATTAAGAGTTGTTCAATAATCAGCACAAACTGAATCTTTTCTCTCCACAGTTTTGTCACACAGCAGTTTTGTTTCCTAAACAACAGTAGTATCCTGACACACAGCCAACACATGCCTTTATGAATCAGGTGCCGCAGTGTAACTGCAGGTATGCCAGTCTTTCAGGTTCCTTAATTGTAACATCGCCCCACAAAGCTCAGCCCTACAGAGCTAGAAGGGAAGAGCAGTATTCGCTGTAGAACCTTATTTATAACAGCAATCGTTCTCTTTGCCATCTCCTGACCAAAATGCAGCATTGAGACTGTTTCATAGCTACCCAAATTGGAAGGCTCTGGGACTCAGAGCCTTCCAGCTGCAGTGACACTTTGAAGGAGCAGTTTCTTGGAGCTTTGGAAGTCAGTTTTATTTGAGCAATCTGCATGAAATTCTTTCCTGTCAGATTAAATACACTGATTATATCAGCTTGTGCAGGTATAATTTCAGGATTGCTCCTGTCCTTGATTTTAGATCCAGCATTTATATTAAAGCTCTGCCGTAAATGGTGCATGTAGCTGGAAGTTTAGAAGTCAGTTGCGTGTGTTTTCCTACTCCACAATGTCTCAAACGCTTGGGAACTGAATGTCTCTCTCCGAGGGTGCCTGCTGGAACACATATTGGCATCATTTTATGAGCCTCTACTTTACTCTAGTTATTTCGTAAAATTGCCTGGCAAGTTCAACTTTCAGCATATAGCTAGGAACACAACACACACTTTGATGATACGCTCTGCTTTCCATGATGAAGTACTCAAACCACACTCACCTACTGGCAAGGCACAACAGCGGGCTGCCTGCATTAAATTATGAATTCCATGGCCCACACATGAGCCATCTTTATCTGCCAACACTGAAAAACACTGCTCCACTGTGAACAACAAGGGTGATTAAATACTAACATACTCTATGGTCAGTTTGGCCACATCATTATTTCCCAGTGGCATATGCTATCAGGAAAAATAGGATATGTAGGTTTACACTAACCACTGTCTTCTCAAAACTCCTGCTATTCAGCAGCCAAGTCCCACCAGAGTCATCTCCATGCTGGTCAAGGGCAGCAGGAAAAGGCCAACGTGAGGATACCTTGAGTATGAGCTATGACTCACCTCACACGTGAGTAGACAGAAGTCTAAACACGCTGAATTCTGTTACCAAGAATGCTGCAGTTTAGCTTGGCAATGCGCATTGGATGACGGTAACTATAATAGTAATAACAATAATAAACAAAGTTGAGAGCAAAGAGAAATGTCCTAGTTTCAATCATATAATTACAGTGTAGGACGCTCCCAGAGATAACATGAGCCCCAGCCCAGACAGATCTAGGTCTCTTTGGCTTTCCTTTTCTCCCAGGTTAAGTCTCACTGAGACATGTCTGCAGTTTATACTCCTTTTTTCTCACAGAGCTCTTTCAGATTCCTCTTATATGCCTGATATATAATCATTCAGTTAGCAATACCAACTGAAAAAATACCAGGATCTGTCCTTCCCTTCATGGCTATAGTCTATGCTGAACTCAGTCCAAAGCAGTGCATCAATTCCCATGCTCCCATTTCTACATTTGCAAAATGAACTACCTCAACCTTGAACACTTTACCTATTATATTAGCCTTTCTGGCCATACTTTGAGGTACGAGTTAGGACAGACTATGTCTGTATTTTAAGAAATGCCAAGAAACCACACACACCTGTGCTAGTTCAGAGATTGACTGCCCTCCAAACACCAGCACGAAAATCACTGGGACCACTCTGTATGTTAGAAATGTTTGGTTACATTCTCAGATAAAATGTGCTTGGTTGACAAGAACCGCATCACTGTTTCAATGCATCTCATCTGCCCTTGCTGCAGTTTTCTCTCCCCATTTTTTCTGAGAAGGGGTCCAAGATGAGTTCAGTCTGGCTATAAGGGCACTATGGTCTTGTGGAACCAAGCCTCTATTGCACCTTTGGGCTTTGTTACAGTCCCAGAGCATAAATACAGTCTAATTCCTAACTTTCCCACTGTCTCTACTACTACTCCACAGAAACATGAGCTGCAGAGAGTCAAACTCATCTGTAGGCATTCCTAAGAAAGACTGTTTTAAGATAAAACAAAATAAAATACTCCCTCCTTTTAAAAAAGAAGCACAAGGCCCCAAGCGAAAACATGCACACAATTAATTTGATTTGTGCATGGAAATGTGGTGAGCACATGAAAAATTCAGCATATTTCTGTGCAGCCTTGGGCTTCTGACTTTATGGAAATCCACCCCAATATATTAAAATTTATCTTTTCTTTGAAAAACAAAAAACCACCATCAACTAAATTTCACAAATAGAATAAATATGACTGTCCCATACTAGCTGAAAAAATTGATAATCTATTTTTTTAAAAAACTAGCACTGTGGTGTTCATATCAATTTTATTAATATAACTGTCTTTTCATGAGGAAAAAGACAATGGAAGAATCTCTTATGTTGAGGTACAAATTAATCACCAAGTCACCAACCAAAAGTTAATAATCCGAACAGGGTTCTTCTTTTCAGACTAGAATGAGTACGAATAACGATCCATATTCAGTGAGAAAATATCACTCCTGGGCTGAATTCAGTCCAAGAAACCTATTAGTAGTTTGGTTCTTTAAATGAACAAAATAAACTTTCCAATGTAACAAGATTTCTAATAATGAGAATCTAGGAAAGTCTTTTTCTTTCAGGGTCAGTCACTGTACGTTCCCACAGTTGTGCCTCAGGGCCTTACTTTGTGGGAATATTGGTTCTATCAAACAAACAATTGCTCTTATAAAAAGGAGTGATAAAACTTTCTAAACTGAAGGACTGGGAGGACTAAGACAGACAAAATCTTGCAGCCAGCAGGACTTTTGAAGCATTCAGATCATGGTTCATTCTGCTACCTCTTCCGACTCAAAAGGAGTTTTATCATTGACTTTGGTGGGAGCCAGGTTACACCAATACCAAATACTGCCAGAACTATGAACCGCGCGGAGGTTCAGTCACAGAACCCACCAGTCCACAGTTCATTTTATTTATGAGGTTTTTATCAAAACAAACGCTTCTGTAAAAATGTTTCATCCAGATAACTGCTGCTGACTCTATTTTATACCTCATCCACCAGCTGTTGTTTTTTTTTTCCAATTATCATATATAATAAGGTTTAAGAAAATATCTGTTTTATGAATTCAGACAGTGGCATTACAGAATGCAGCCTGCACCACATATTTGCTGAAATGCTTGTAACACAGATGTGTATCATTGTGTAACTATATTGCAGGGATCAAATCTTTATTGCTTCTGTGATGGTCTTCACTGAGACGAAAGCAAAAAGAACACTTGAATCCAAAGTTCATCAGAGTTAGTTCCCGACAAACAATAATGTCAATGAGATTCAAATCAAACACCAACGTTAAAGACAAATATATAAATTAGAGCAGGATGAAACAGGAATATAGAATTAGCAGCAAGCTTCTTGGGGTTATTTAATATACCCAGTGAAATAAATAAATTGTCACATAATATTGTTTCACTGAAATATAATTCTGTCAGCTGGACACAATAAAAAGCTGTCGACGCTTTGGTAGAAGGGTATAGCACCTGTCTTTGGTGATCATTCAGGGCAGGGAAACGTTTAGCTGTATCTGTTACAGTCCTGTAACATTCGAAACCTAGCTGAAAACATCCACCACATGTTCATTAGGACAGCTGTAAGGTGGTGCTGCCTCATCAGCAGTTTGCTGGCCACTGCAGCGCAGGGCAGGACAATGAGCCACTGGTGTCATTTCACGTTGAACCATTTCCCAAGTCACAAGTCGTGACCGGACACGTACTGCTGTGTGGGCCACAGACGGATGCGAGTTACATCCCTGCGCGTTCACGGTCAGGGGATAAAAGCCAATCCAGCCACATGAGAGGGGCAGGGTGCGACTTACACCCTGCTGGGCATTCTTAAGGAACTTTGCTCGCCCCAGAACCAAGGCTGGACACCACTGCTCTAGACAATAACCTAGCCACTGCGCTGCTGAAGCAGTTTGATATTCACACATAAGCAAACAGGACATGCTGCGCCTTCTTCAGTGTTTTAACAGAGAAGCAACAGAAGACCTGATAAAGACTTACATTTCAACTATCAAAAGCACAAAAATACCATAGTGAACCTATATTTCAATGTAAACTTTCTTAAAATGCTGGCAGTGGGAAATGCTAGAAGAAACCTTTCAGAATTGTACTACTCTGGGTGTTTGAAGCACTATTCTGGCTACTGATTAGGGCAAACAAATGTAAAGTACATGTGCTGGATACTCAACACTTCCTCTCCTCTTTATGGAGCATCTAGCCCTCTCACTGTTCTAAGCTCTGCACTAAGTACGTGCTTACAAAGCGGAGCTGCCCATTTGGGGCTACATACATTTTGAAGGGCCTAGAAAAAGGGCAAAGCATTTGCTTCCTTTTTCTGAATGACCGCCCTGGTTAGCAACACTTCAACACCAGCTGCAGCTGTTCTGTCTGGTGCAAATGGAAGGAGTAAGATTTCATTTATTGCTAAACAAAAGATCTTCTGTTGTGACTGTATATTTGGGGTCTGTGACACTCCTACTGCCAAACACCTGCATTTATTCGGAAACGAGTGCAAAAGAATCATATTCTGTGATTCATATTTATGTTGTCAAATACCAACCACAACTAGGTAACTAGAGAAAATTTACTGGGAACTCTGATTACACATTGTATTTTAGCATCCTTCACACATTGCATGTGTGAGTAAGAAAAAGTAATCACTTTAGCTCAATATTAGGGCAATTCTGCATTGGCAAATATATTGCAGAATGCATTTTGGGGGTTCAGTTTCGCTTTTTCTTTCATATTTTTCATGTCAGTTCTGACTTGCTTCCTTTTATATGACTAGTGAGATTTGCCCCTTGGTTCTATTTGAAGTGGTGTATTTTATTTATTTATGATCTTAGTTAACATAATCTATATAGGTATTTTAAGAAGTAAGACTTCATCCGACTTGTTCTATTCAGATCAATGCTATCTTATTGGCTGAAAAACTAATAGACAGATTTCCAAAGAGCAGTGTTGTGCCCTCTACCTAGAAGAGTAGCCAGTTTACTTATGATGCCAGAAGAGCTAAACAAAAAAATCAGCATTGCCTTCTCAAGGTGTTATATACTAAAACATTTTCTTCAATTACGGCAATAAAGATTAAGTACAGAAGTGATTCTATATCTTAAGCTATTCTTTCCTGTAAAACTGTCAGAATACCAGTTACGCTGCAGGTCATCATGTCCTTCAGCTTTTGAAATTCCAGTTGAGCTCCTCCATGCCAGTGACACCAAACATGTCTTTCCTTAAAGATGCATCAGCTTTTCTACCCCAGCTATGCAATGAACAATCCTTCCAACACATCTTAGTGCCACCTTGGAGCAGCGGTCATTAGCTGTAGCGCAGTGGCATACACAGGTGCATCAGCTGTACTAAAACTGAGAGGCTGAGATTTTCTTCACAGCACGAAGCCACAGCCAGACTAGTACCACTGAGATTTGTTAAGAGTTACTCCAACTCAATTACTCTTTTTCTACAGCATGTGAAATTAGAAAATAACTCAAACAGTTCACACCTGCCTGAAAACAAGAAAAATTTGAAGAACCTTAGCAATTTCTGGACTAGCTTCACACTTAAGTAAATTCAGTTGATGTTCAAGAACAGTAAAATCATACTGCATCATTTGTGACACTTACACATTTCCTCTTGTTTTGTTCCTTGTGTATAATAAGTTACTTATATGTATTTTGAATTTAATGAATGCATCAGAGACTCTTTATTATCCATAGTAATTGCTCTGCAGTTTAAAAAAAACAGTTAAAGTCTTTTTTTCTTTCTTTAAAAGACAGCAGAGAGAAGTTTACTCTGGGCATCAGCTCCTGCTGTGTTTGGTCACTTGTTTTATTCAAGAGGTTTTCTGAGAGAAGAACATAAGAATTAGTGCTAAGGCTCTGATTTGTGGTAGAACTAACTCCTACGCTTTCTTTAGAAATGCTCCCTATACTGGGCAAACTTTGGAGAAAAACACTAAAAAACAAGTATAGAGTAAGTCTGTAAGGCTGAATTTTTTTGACTCATGACAATCATGGTCAGTTTACAACAAAAATCTTGAAAACTCCTATCTTTTATGTTAGTCTTTCTAAAGCACTTGTAAAGTTTCACATTACTCTTAATAAACACTAACCTTTATTTTTAAAGTGTTTATGGTTATGTTTTAATAACTTCTCTTGTCAATGAATACAATAGATGCACTATGCTGAAAAAAAAAGATAAAAACCTCATCACCAGAAAGCTGTTGAATTTTTGTTAATATTTGCCTTCATTATTTTTGAATGTGTTGCCTTTAGAGTCCTGTTCAAGTTTCAATCAGAAATTTACACCAGCCTACATGTAAAGGAAAAGGAATGTGAAAAGTCAAAGGTGGTCTCTGAAGTCAGAATAACGTTAAGAGATGAAGACAAAAAATAGGCATGAAGATAAAGAGGAAATTACAAATTCCATTGCTAGAGCACCGTTTGAAACAAAAACCAGTTTTTGTCTAGTACTTCCCACACTTACTTCATTGTTGGGGATAACACTGCCAGATAAAGGTACTTTCCAAGTATTTTATTAATAGTTCAGTACTTTAGTTACCAAGTAATCTTTCATAAAAGTTTAAGGACCAGATAATTCCTTTCCATCCTGCATTTCCTAGGAATATATACATAGTATATACAACTACTGAGTTTTTAAGGCCAAGAGCACTCCTTTTTCACAGGCACACCACTTCTCTTGCATTGTCATATGCTATTGATGTTCACACTGATTTTATACACCTCCACTCCTGACTTACATACATGAGGGAGAGCTACCACACTACATCTATTTTCCCTTTGAGGGTCACAAAGCTGCCAGAGTTTTCCAAACAAAACAGTCTAATAACAACCCCCAGCAACAAAAACCCTACAACTCTTGTAGTATTTCAGAGCACATTCTTTGAAGCTGAATCTAGTGTTGACCAGATGAAGCACCATACAGAGAATGTACACCGTCTGATATGGCATGCTCAATTATTAATCACACCAATCATTTTATATCTGTATTTAATTAGGCAGCTTAAAAGAAACACAGTATGTTACTTTGGCAAAGGATTCAGCATATTATCAGTATTCATGATGTCTTTCCATTCTTAAACGTATTGATTTATATTAAAAAAGACCTTTGGGTTCACTCATGTCATTTGAATAGGATTTTCATGGCAATGATGCACGTTCCAGAAGCTCAGCTGAAGCTTTACCAAGCATGTTTTACAGCACTAGTATGGGAAAGGCTGTCAAAACAATTTCTCAGGTAGCATATGAAAACTTCCCCTTCATCCTCCTCAGGGCCATGCTCCACTCCTTCTAGGAATCACACAGAGATATACTGGAAACATGTAACACATGGAGAATATTTAATACCTGCTTCACATACATTGGTTTTCTTTTGCACTTATCCTTTCCAAATACCCACAAAGCAGCCATACAGAGACTAGCCTTTAATTATCAAATCCAAGCATTTTCAACTTGATAAAGTAAGAAAAGATGCAAGAAGAAATATTTGTTTAGACATCCCCATTAAAAAGGAGTAGCTTTTATATAGGATATTAGCATTCAAGGGATACCCACTACACATGGAAGTCTCACATGTAAAGTGCAAATATTCAACCCAGGAGAAACAGCTACTTAATACAAAAAAACTAACTGCAATTTTGTGTTTACTTAACCTTTCCTCTCTCCACTGGACATGCCAGCAAGACTGCCAGAATGGGGTTACTTAGGTTTTAAGTAACACCCAACTACAAGGAACTGAACCAGTTAGGTTAGCCCTAAAAGAATTCTCTTACAAAAGCATTGGCAGAGCCATTTCACCACTGCCATAAACCAAATTTGCACAAGCAACCTCAGGGCTCTTAATCTAGATTTATGACTTATTGTTACCAATTCCATAAAACATCTACAATCATTTAAGTGGCTGGATTACAGTCAACAGTGTGGGAATGAATGCACGTCCACCTTGCACTAGTCCTGAATTTGACTCAACATAAATAGTAAGAACTTGAGCCAGGATACATAGCATATGGTACAGTTTCAGCTGTATTTTGGAAAACTGAACGGCTCAGTTATAGTCCCTTCTGATTTCTTTCAACTCTTGAAAAGAGAAGCCGAATTTACAGGTCCTTTCCACAGAACACACAGGCTGATGGCCATCTTGACTTTACACTGCTGTTTTATTTAGAAGGCACAGTCCACTACCCAGTAACTCCCTAACAAGCTTGCTCTTAACAATCCAGGGATGTGCTGCCTGAGTTGTATCAGAGAGCTTTTCATCTGTGTACATCTATCTCTGTTCTATTGCAACAGCGCTTCATGCTGAGATTTGTCTTCTCAAAATGGTTTTATTCTCCACAATAATCTAAATCCCTGGACCAACTAGAAAATGAAAGTGGCATACAACAAAACATGCTGGTTTTTTTAAGGATATAGAAAACAGAACATTCCTTGCAATGAGCAGTGATTGACAGGATGCAATTTAAGACACTAACTTTCACCTTCAATGTTATAAGGGGCTGAGGTGACAGCTGTGGGAACACTTATGTTGCCAAACATCATCACTGTCTCCATGCTCAGAGGCAACTAGCGGGGAAGTTTCTCAGTTGCAAACTTTTTCACAGTGTACCCCCTACCCCTTGCATCAGGCATATACAATTCTTGGCCTTCCAGTGAGCCAATCTGCTAACATTCCCAGTAAACTCAACAGCCCAGGCACTTACAGGAAGGATAGATGGAAGACTAAAGGATTGATCTTAATCCATTTTGTCACTAACTGGCTGGTGTGAAGACTGAAGAGTGTTCAGGCATATACAATTCTTGGCCTTCCAGTGAGCCAATCTGCTAACATTCCCAGTAAACTCAACAGCCCAGGCACTTACAGGAAGGATAGATGGAAGACTAAAGGACTGATCTTAATCCATTTTGTCACTAACTGGCTGGTGTGAAGACTGAAGAGTGTTCTATAGTAAAACTGATTATACTTAACACTGATCATGACAGCTATAGCAGAGCTATGAGTATATCTTATAAAAGTGAGTTCCATGAACGATTAAAACCATTTTATATTTGAATTTTTAGAGTTCTAAGGATCACTGAGAAATATAAAAAGAATTTAAAGACCTTAAAATAACATCATTAGAAGTATCATGTTTCCTGACTCAAAGATCAGATGATATGTGACCAAAACATACAAGTGGTCCAGCATTTAATATTGCCTCTGTGAAGCTTCAAATAAACATACAATGTGGAGGGAAAATTCACATATATTGGGAAAAAAGGAACATACACCTTTAAAAAATATAGCTCCCTGAATGGTTTATTATTAATTTTGCATGCACACTGATCCAAAGTGCGTGACAAATTTAATTCATAACCTCATACAACCTGCCACAAAAGCATTGCCACCCATTATGTATACGTAGAAATCACATTACTATTAATGATGTGTAACTTTAGGTAGAAGTTTATTCGCAGGGGTTTTTGTGCAACATGCAAATGTCTTCCTTGGGAAGCATTAACACAATACAGTAAATGGGGCAGATGGGCCATTGAAAGTCAAGGAAGACTTACTAGAAAAAGAAATGACAAAGGTATGTGAAGAATAGCTCTTTTTGGCAAGATTGTTGAGTTGAGATAACAACCAATTATCAAAAAAAGGTAAGAAGGGAAGAACTTTATTTCTGAAGATGACCAGACTATCCAGTGCCACCAGACAAAAGCACACAAATGAAACCAGCTCAAAGCCAGCCCTTTCTGAACACTACACTGAACTGGCAACCAGCTGGAACTGCTTACTAACTAACAGACTGGGTTGTTGGGGTTTTTTTTCTTTTAAAAATCATACTTCAAGTAACTGTACACATGCTAATTGGGCTTTAGCTTTCATAACAGACCCTCCAGTTGAATTGCTGAAATGGCTTGTTGAATCTAGGTGTCAAATTCACATCCCAAGGCCATCATCTCACAGACTGTCTCTCACACATAGGTGGAATAGGACTATCTGAACAGATTATGGGTTACAAGACTGACACATAGCTCTCACGCACATCGAGACTCAAAACATAGTCTGGTCACTAAACCACATGAGCCTGATGCATGGCAATTTATTACTGGCTAAAGAAAGAACTCCCACCCCAAGCTGTGAAAATGAGGTCTGCAATTGTCCGGGTCAGACTGTATAATCTCACCAAGATAAACCCTTGGTCAGTAAGAGTCATACAGTCATGCAGCTGGAATTCTGGTCCATGCTACTATATCACCCTTATGTTGCATCTCGGGCACTGCCAAATTCAAAACATTCTGAACAAAACTGAGAGGCGAACATTAAAGTCTGCAGACATTTCTGTTTCAGATTTCAAAGTGTTCGACCTTAAGAGCTTCCACTGATCTTACATGGGAGAATGGAAAGAGAATGATAGCCTCTAAGAAATGGCTTTATGGGACAAATGCATTAGTTTCCATTCAGAAACCAGTAGGGATTAAGTCTCCCATTCACTTTGCCAATAAACTCACAACTTTTCATTATCTGAGCCAGGAAGGGTGATAACACAGCCTGCCTTGCTGCGGTCAAGGTGAAAAAGTTGTGATTGTGACAGGAAGGACAAGACTCAACTCTGGTACAATCTCTGATGTGCATCCAAAAGTCCTATCAGTCACAGACCACCAGATACAAAATCTTTGGTGAACTTTCCAACTATGCATGAAGATTTTACAGCTCTAAATTGTCAATAGTTACTGACTTAAAATCAACAGTTCTTCAAAGCAGTCAACAGTCCAATCTTCTCAAAGGAGCCGGCAATTTCTACCAACAAAGCACTCTGTTCCTTCCTGCACTGAACTACAGTTCTCCAAAGTGACCAGAAAGGAAAGAGCTTTCGTTCATTCTACATACTGCCCAGATTCCTTAGTCACACAGTTTGTCTGAACCCAACCATTAGGATATGAATGCATCTCAACAACTGAGCAGGGCAGTTAAGATTGCTAACTGGGGCACCTACTTTTAATGACACAAATACACTGATCCAAACATCACTGACACAAGAGTGGGAGAAGCAGAGGATTGAAAATTGCAACTAAATCCTGTCCTCTGTGGTAGGGAGAACACAGGGTATATGGCAGCCAAAAATTGTAGTCTGTGTCTTTTTCCCAGGAACCACAAAATGCCACAGGAATATCCATCTCAAAAATTAAATTGCTGTCTTTTTGTCTGGCTTTCACATGACAAAGTCATAGTGGTAATACCAAGTTTGACCATCAGATATTGAGAAAAGGGGGTTTACCATTTACTTGAACTGTATGCAATATGCAGGACAATTATAAACAAGCTGCTGTGGTATCTTCAGTATAAATGCCAAACAAACAAAATAATAAACACCACAAAACTGTAGCAGCTGGGAATTGATGAGTGACTCTGCAATGCCCAAAACAACATGAGGCACTGGAGGGCCAATGAGGTCATATGCCTTACACTAGAATGTGCACTGGGGGGGCAAAGTCGGAAAATCAGTGTCGTGGTTTAGCCCCAGCCGGCAACTAAGCACCACGCAGCTGCTCGCTCACTCCCCCTTCCACAGTGGGATGGGGGAGAGAATTAGGAAAAACCTCGTGGGTTGAGATAAACATGGTTTAATAGGACAGAAAGAAAGAAGGGAACAACAATGATAATACCAACAAAGGAATGTACAAGAACAAGTGATGCCCAATACAGCGATTGCTCACCACCCAGTGATCGACAGCCCGCCCCCGAGCAGCGATTTCCACCCCCTGGCCAACTCCAGTTTATGCACTGGGCATGACGTCGGATGGTAGGGAATATCTCTTTGGCCAACCTGGGTCAGCTGTCCCGGCTGTGTCCCCTCCCAGCTTCCCGTGCACCCCCAGCCTGCTCGCTGGCAGGCCAGCACAAGAAGCTGGACTGTCCTTGACTGCTCAGCAACAACCCAAAACATCAGCACATTATCAACGGTTCCTCATCCCAAATCCAAAACTCAGTCTCACACTAGCTTCTGTGAAGAAAACCAGCTCTATCCTGGCTGAAACCAGGACAATCAGCTAGATAAAATCTCAGAGAGCCTGAACAAATCAGAAATGCTCTCGTGTGGCTGAATGGACACTTAGACAAAAGCTGTCCCTGTAGAGATGCTCCTCAGACACTCTACCACTGGCTCCTCTCTCAGCCTTGTGACATTAGGAAATTACACAGCCACAAGAATCATCTGAGAACATTAGTGCTGCCTCAGCACTATATTTTGGCTTTTTGAAGAGTTATTCCTTGCCCTAAGAACAGTTTCAAATTGCTTGGCACCTCCCCCTACTTTTGACAGAATTCATGTCTCTGCAAAACAAGCTTCTGCAATCCTAGACCCAACATCATTGGCTTTATGTACTGTAATTTGTCAGATGGAAACAGAATACTGCAGAAAAACATAATACAGCTACATACCAAAACGAATAAAGCTCCTGATGGAGTTCTCTGAAGGAGAAAAATTCTGTATTTGGCCTGTCTGGAGCCATAATGACTTGTACTTGTCATCTCAAGGGTAAACTGTCAGCCATGCTTCACTGAGAGGTAATCTGAAAAATGACAGAAGGGCATCAGAAGAAATTTTGACTTTCTGTAACAGCATCAAGTATATCTCATTTGGTTTAAGACTTCAAATTGGTTTTGAAGCCTGATATTGATTTCTCTGAAATCTTTGCATTCCACATTAGTAGTTGACAGTATCTGCACAGCTGTGGTTTTTACTCTGTGACTTCCTCAGGTTTCTGAACTCTGGTGCTCAATAGATCATTAAGAATTTCACACTTGCCATATTAAGCCATTGTGACAATGAAAAGGATCGATGCTCTGATCTTTCATTAAGATTGACATGAAAAAGTTTCAAATCCAGTTTGAGGAGCTGGTGAGAATGAGTTCAAGTTAATAATGGCCAGAAGATCTCATTATTTGAGGCTCACTTGTTACTATTTACTTGCCTGTCAACAGGGATTATATTTAATCCTTAGAGGCAATTTGGAAGTCTTACATTTTTAAACACATCCCACCACCCAACATGAATTTGTGATGGCTCATTTGTGTTCCTACAGATACCAGAGCCAACAACATATGTTGTAATAAAGGTGGCTGAGAATGTACCCCAGGAAGACAGAAGCATTTTGTTTTCAGGAGATGTTTGCCTGAGTGCTGTAGATGCCTGACAGCTTCTTATTTTCTGTGTGGCTTGAAGCCTGTTATCAGAGCAAACACAGTCCTGCTCATTTATAAAGGGAGTCTGGAATTCTTTAATGGGTGCCAATACCAGCTATCACACTTTGGATTTGTTTTCTGTGTCCACTGTAATGCACTAGTATTTTGCTTAACTCCTGTATAATTCTGCATTTCTTTCCTTTCCCACTGTGTTCTAAAATAACATTTTATTCCCAATCCCTGTCATTCTGGGGAAAAATGTGTATGGAAACTTATTATGTTGGGAAGATAGATTTAAATGGTTGTCAAAACTGCACAATTTTAAAATAGTAAGACTAAAAGCAACGTACTGTGGCTTTTAGCCAGCAGAAATTTTCACTCCAAAAATCTCATTTCATATACACAATAATTTCCCCAGAGAAATAATGCTATTCTTGTTTATTGGATGGTATGGATCTCTTCTGAACACTGGCACAAAAATTAAGATTAACTGATGTGAAGCATAATTTAGTTTGAGTTCTCTTGATTAGGCATCCATTGGCAGCTTCTCCTGAACTATGAGGAATAACAATTATCTTCAGACAGAAATATGAAATCTAAATTACAGTTGCTAAACCTAAGAACAGCAAAGAGAAGATTCTATTATAAGAAGATATATTCAAATTACATACACGGCACCTTTAATTTAGGAGAGTGGGCTCATTAGGAATGGCAGAGATGTGGATAGATTATGAAGTTAAGTATTTCTTTATATTCCTCAAACTTGATCATAGGCAACACAAGATTGTACCTTGTTTTCTCTCAAAACTTTATATCCAGAAAATCTTAAACAGCTTCTCAATTGTTTATGCATCTCTCCTATAGATACAACGCACTTGATGTTCCACTGGGCTTATTTTCCATCCTAAATCTTCCAAAATTACTCTCTCATCTCCTGGAGAGGAGACCAGGAACTGTGCTTGAAACTTCAATAGAATAACACCTGATAATACAATCAGCTTGGCAATTGGGCCTACAGCCACAAGAACATGACTGGCTTTTTATTTGCAGTCTGGATAGTACAACTCACTCACAGAATACAGATGAGTGAGACACAGATGCCAATACATCCATACACTGATAGAAAATATTTGAGACAAAGCAGTCAATCTGTTACATTAAACTACTTGCAAAACATCTTTTTATTAGGAAACTCTTACTCATTCTTACCCTGGCTGTAATTACTACCTGACGTACTGTTTGCCTAAAGTTCAGTTTACTTTCCCGCCCACCTGCCCCAACGTGGTCAAGCTAAAACTGAAAGTGCTAAAAACGCCACGCTGAAACACCACCTTGCTAGATTTTCCTGTTTTTAAAGGTCTTACTCAACTGACAGAACCTAAAGGGAAAGTTTCCTAGTCATATTCTCCTCTGTGGTCTTGTAAACTCTCCCAAAAACTCATCAAGCTCATTAAACAGCCCAACTCTCTCACTCTCCAGCTTGTGAGAGCACCATCTTTCTCTCTTTTATAAAGAAGTTTAACTACATTCAGATGTACCTGTTTCATCTCAGGAGGCACTGCTGACATTCTCAACTCTCCCAAACCTCCTGCTGCTGTGCTGCACAGTGGGATTACTTCTACAGTCACCACTAGGACAGCACAGCTGAGAAAACTTCCTCTACTATAATGAACTGGCCTATCCCCCCATCACATTTCTTCTTTGTAAGAGACATTAAGCAGTGAACTACCTTGAAAAGTTATTAGTGTAGCCACATCAGGACATCATCATTCTACATTTGCTGCTTTATCTGCATGGCACTGTCCAGCTGCAGCCTACATTTTGACAAAAGCCATTCCAAAAGCATGCTGTTTTCTTTGCTAAGTAGATCAAAGTACCAAACGGTTAATGGGGTACTGGACATAATGAGATTTGAAGTTATTTTATCTATTAAAATTTCAATTTATCAATACCATTAAAGTGGTACATATTATGCACGTAACAAAAAGTGAAGAAAAAGTGCTACTTATTGCCTATGTGAGGTAGTATTGAAACACTGGATGGTATTCAAACATACGTAAGTATAACCTTAGGAGAAGAAAGAATGGAAACACTCAAGTTAGATTTCCAAATCAGCCATTGTTTTGCTTGCTTTAGTTTCTTAACATTCCACCTCGATGATGAACAACTTCTCTCTATTTAGTAACAACAACAAAGGGTTTTGAAAAGTATTCTCTTCATCTGCTGGAAGCTGTGACACAAAAATCACAGTTTAGATATTTATTCTAAATTATGTGAAACAGAAGAGCAGTTCCCAGGATTCCCTCCATCTTACTGAGGAAGGCTGAGCTGAGACTCATGCTTTCTCATCCTTTTTCCCCATGTAAACCTTGCTTTTTTGTTTTTTAAACAACAGCACAGCTTGTTTCCTGAACAAAATGAAATGTGCATAGGAAAATGTGCATAAATGAACATCAAATAAGAAGTCATTAAGCAGATCCAAAGTTCAGAGTCAAGAGAGACAGGTGGGAGTCATCCTGTGCATGTAGGATCTCTGATGAATGATCAGGTATGACTATGGGACAGAGAAAGCCACTCTGGTTTTCAGAAGTGGAAGGACCTGGCTTCTGTCCAGCTCAGTGAGAGCTGCAGACACCAACATCTCTTTAATGTTGAGCAGAACAATAGTGCAGAGCACTGGAGAGAAGGAAAACTGTTACGTTTGTGTGCTGGTCCTGCTCTGTAGGGGTTCTCAAACTGTCTACTTTTTTACAAGTAACAGAACCAATCTACTTCACTGTCATACTGCAAGGAAAGACTCAAGACAGTAACTATTTTAACAGTTGTGTCTAGAGCATGCAGAAAAATCACTAAAACTCCACTTCATTAATTCATCAATGGACTCCATATAAATAAGAGCCAATTCGTCCATTTGTATTAATTGATTTAAGAGTCAGCTTTTAAGTCTTGGACTTCTTTCAGTTGGGGAGCTGCATGACACACCTCCTGTCCCAAGCCACACTTCCTGCTAAAAATTTATTAGAATTTTATTCTGAGATCAAGTTCTCATAGTTTGAATCCAACTATACCAGACATGCTTTGAAGATGCACTATTAAAGGGCTTGGGGCTGCTTCCCAGTCTTCATTCTTCTAATATGAAGTGACTTGGGATTTTACCACACAGGGATGTCCTTTAACAGTCACATTATTGTGGCAGTGCTCCACGCTTCAGAGCATCTGTTTAAACACAAGCATTGCTCTTGGAAAGTTTCAAAGATCTTCCATTTATATTCAGACAATGACATTTCACTATTTCCTCATATATGGTCAATTCACATTCATTTATAGTATACCATTTGAGCAGGTCACATGGGAAATGAAGTAAACTCAATAAAAGTCTCTAGTAAGAATGGCAGCTGGTAAAGAACTAGTATGTTCATAGGGCCCTAATTAAACCCATTTTCTGGTGCATTAAGGGAGAGGAAAGAATTTATAAGATAGACTAGATTTTTTCCAAAAGCATATAAATAATTTCTGAATTCAAGTTCTAATGGAAAGCAGGTGGGAATTGTACTATAAATGGCTCCAGCTCTAGAAAACAGAAATGTTCGTTGAACATTACCCTGTCAGGTAACTACAGAAAATTCTTCTTTAGAAAATACAAAATCCAGAAATGTTGAATTTTTTTGGCAGAGGATAATTCTAGCATGTTAAATTGCATCATCTTAAATAGAAACAAATGGTAGAAGCATATGCTATGTTAGAACTTCTATAAGATTTCAAGCATTCTTGCACTGCTGCTTTTTACTGTAAAAAAGCAAACAGTTCAAGTGAGAATAACTTGGAAAAATGCAGCGCTACTGCAGAAATGCTCACATACAGAGAGAGAATCAAAGACAGGTTTTCCAACCTATGTCATGCTAAATATGAAGGAAATACATTGAAACCCACTGTGACCAATATTTTCAAACTTAGACATTTTGTTTTCAGTACTCTTGCACATTCAGCTTCCAGCGACTTCAAGGATACTTCTGGCCACCTACCATTTATTCAGATGTTTGGCAACTTAGCTTGTCTTCCTGTGCCCTGTATTCATTACACAGTGCCCTTGCAGAATTTCACAAGAGCTAGAATGGAGAAAGGCTTCTTCTGGAAAGAGTAAAATATTCACGTTTCAAAACAAAGGATAACAATGACTGTATCTCCAAAAATGTAAAAGCTTCCATTTGCTTCTATCTTGCATCTTATTTTGGCTATCATTCGGGAAGGCTACTATTATTCAAAAGGGAAATGTGTCAGCAGCTCTTTTTAACATAGGGTTTTTAAGTTATTCCTGAGAGATCATCTGATTAGCCCAAGGGAAGTCATGGTTTCACAGCAGGGTATTAATGCAGTTTTCCATTAAAGCAGATACATACAAATACATGTATGCATACAATAGCATGTCACAGCTTAACAATATGAATAGTACAACTACATTTGTAAGTTAAGCATATATTATGACTGGCATTTTTAATGTGAATTTTGCACTAGACATTAATTTTCTTTTAGCAAAACCTACTCACAGAAAGCCAGTGGTGTCATCTCCTCAGATGTTCCTTTATTTAATCAAGCTGTTCTTACACCAGCAACTGAATTCTTTAAATTTAGGAAATGGTCCAGCAAGGTAAACTTTTAAAACTTCAGAACCTCTACACCTTTTAAGTCACAGCTGCGATTGTGCATGGGACAAACACAGCTCAAAGAAGAGGAATAACACCACTAAACTATACCTGTTCCTGAGCCTTACCAACATTAGAGAAACATTACATATCCACAAACCTATATTCCTCTCTTTTCATTGCCTTCTAAGCTTTCTGTGGATCTCAGCTCAAACAAATGAACTTCAGATGCATTCTTATTTTATTAGAGCCTGGTACAGAGGACTAATCATTGTTGTTATTGTTGTTATTATTATCATCATCATTATTATCATTATTCCTGATCGTGTGGAAGGTATCCCTGCCCATGGCTGATCGTTAAGGTCCCTTCCAACCCAAACTACTCTATGATTGTATGATTATGCTGGAAAACCTTACTGTGCTCCTCCACCACAGGATGAGAGGAAAATTAAAAAAAAGATATCACTTGTCAATACTTTTAAAATAACTAAAGCTGGTAACTCAGAATTCATCTTTAAAAAGCTATGGAAATCTTAACTGGATAGCAGCCCATTCAAGTTTCTAATCTCCTACAAAGCTGCAAGCAGAAATGGTTGATTTTTAAATTCCAAACAAATTTATTGTTTGGATTATTCCCTCTAATTGTCATTAAATCATATGAAAGATAATGAAAAACTATTTTGTTTTAATCATTATTATCAAAAATATCTGACAAATCTTATCTTTTAATCTCCACATAACTGAAATATTAAGATGACTATATCAGCAATAATTTTGCTATACCTGTCAAAAATCATGAGTCTTCCCAGCTTTAAATACGCTGACAATAGGGAAGCTGTAGACAATGTCACCACTATTATAGAACGTTTCAATATTTATCTGAACACTAGCAAGGTTTTTCCAGTGAGTAGAAGCTTATCAGAAAAAAACCCCAACAAAACCAAAACCCAAAACAGATCATGGTAGCACGCATTTAAGTCTTGCCTTACACACACTGCAAATTTTCATCTCATTCTACCTAGTTGATCTTTTAAAAGGTACAGTATGTTTTCATTTATATTCCCAGCAGAATAAACTATCTTTAACAGTCAGCTTCTTAAGAAACCAATATCCACATCAGAAAAGTCTAAAAAGAAAACCCAAACCCCACCCATAAGATAAAAGGTAAAATACATTGTCTTTATCACTACCATCCCATATCAACTGAGATGATTATCCAAGATATCTAATGTTAAGCTACCCAAAATATAGCAGGGTGTTTCAGTAGCATTTCAGAGAATATGGTAGATAAAACCTGGGAAAAGGTGGGAATAAATATTTACAAACATTTTTGTGAATTTCATTTTGGCTCAGCCATCTTTATCAGAGCAGACTATTAATTACACAGTAAAAGCAAATTCCTATCTGTAAACACAACCTAATAAATCAGGGCAATAATGTATGCTGAGGACAAATAATTTTTGTCTCAGGCGGAAACAAATGTAACATTAACATTAGAGCATCCAGTCAGTGAAAAACCATGATTAATGTCACACGGCATATTGCATAGCTTGAACTGATCCTCCCAAACATAAAGCAACAGCGTAAATGATGCATAGGCAAATACAATCTTTACCTTAAACTGACAGGAAAAGCTTGAATAAAATATAAGGTAAAAGAAACCTCTCTTTGAAGAAATTATAAACTGTAAATGGAAACAACTGAAACCTCACAATGTAAAAAGAAGTTTATTTATCCTACATTTGAAATTAAAAAATACATAGAGCAAGGCTAATTCAGTGTAAATACACACCAGGCAAACACAGTGCACTAGGTTCTTAAGATGATCAAGATCAGATGAACATAGAGGTACTGCAAATTAATTTTCATCCTCTGATTAAGCTAAACACACCTTAGTACAATACATAGCCTGACAAGTTGAGACCGAAAAAGGAGAGTCACAACTCAGAGGTATCGTTCTGTAAAACAAGAAGTCTGGACTACCTCGTTCAAGTGAAAGATGCATTTTACACTACCGGGTACCAAAAAACCCCCAAAAAAGCACCAAACAAGTGTACTGCCTATGTTCAAAGATTATCATGGCTCTTACCTCCCCATGGTCTTCCCTCTAGTTTTATTACCACTAGCAGTGCTTTAAGTTCCATATCCTTCCTTTGCTCTCTGGGAGAGGTTGTAGAGGACCTGCCCAAAGGGCAAACATGGATTTCTACTAGGAGAGCCTTTCAACATTTGTGCTTGGTTGGGATCATCCACAGAAAGAATGGACTACTTGAGAGACACACCATCCCTGTATCAAATAAAAGGAGGGAAGACTAGGTAGAGAAAACTATTTCTGAAACTGCAGAAGGATTCAGAATGCTGTAAGAGCATATACACGGAATAAGGAGAAAAAAAGTGAAACAAGCCAGCTATGCACTTCATGAGGACTTGCATTATTTTGTAACCATCATAAATCAAGAACAGCTTTGACAGAAATACCTCTTTAAAGAATGAAAATAAGGAAAGGAATTATAGTAGTTCTGAGCATTTCTGAATATTTTTCAGAGGAAGTCTTGCTGGAATGAAGGTCAAATTGTAATTATAACAATATTCTAAAACAAGAAAAACTTAAAGGCCTATGAAAACATGCAGAAACTACATCAACACATTATTGTATTTCATAAGAATTTTCAAAAAATTCTTTCACATAAGAATTGTCTCTGAATTTCCAGTCCTCAGAAATGAAGAATGGATGTCACAACTTTCACATAAAGAAATTTAAACAAGTGTATTTTCTAGATCTTCACACATGGTGAGAAGAAAGCAAGAACTGCCATGCACCCAAAGTAAGTAAGTACTATTATCTCCTATGAAAATAACTGTCAGAATTTGCTCTTATTAATGTTCAGTTTTCTCAATCCACAGGACCTCTGCTTAGCAAATGCAGATAGTGTCTACCACCATCACCACCACCAGTGAAGAAAAGGAGACCTACAACAGTCAAGCTATTTCTCCGTGTCTGCACCATAAGCCTGCGGCAGCCCCCAATAATAATGCAAAAGCATGTGCACAACTTTGTGTGTGTGTGTACCAGCTTGGAGTGATTCCAGTTACCAACCTCGCAAAGCAGGGCCTGTGGCAGCACTGGACTCAGGACTTCCCCTGAACTCCCTCAATACAGTTACAAGCCTCACCGGAGTTACTAGGGCCTTATCACAGCGTAGCACTGAGCACCGTGCTTCCATTATCAACTCACTAGTTTCTCTTGCTCGTGGTATACCGGGCATCCTTCATCTTCAGATATAGCACTTCCTATTTGCTGTTCGCTATTTCTTCTTGCACAGGTTGGAACATACTTAACTGGTCAACAAACCAGAAGTCTTTTTCAATTTCAACATGGCATTCCCTGGGGTTATCTCACTGAATGAAAGAGAATAATAACACACTTCTGGAATGGGCTTGGTGCTTCAGCCAGATTCTCTCTTCTCACTTCCGCCTGAGTCACTCTCTGATCCCCCAGGCTTCTCCACAGCTGGGTGTCAGATTATTTTGGCTGGGAGTTGTACTTGCACAGTTGGTACCACCTGCTGTAAATTCTTCAGTCCTTGTTATCTCTGCAGCAGCTCTTGGCCTTGCAAAAGCTAATTCAGTGAAGAAAGAGGAAGGGACAGTGTGTGCTTGATGCTTAAACCGCAAATTTGTTTTCCAGAAACTCTTCAGATTGATAGTTTTGATTATATTTTAAGAACTCAGCGTGACACAACGAACTATCAACTCCTGCTGCTGCTATCATTTAAAGGCAGCCAAATTCCATGCTGTTAAGTTGGATGACCAGTGGTATAAATATAAATCCAATGTAATGCCAAAGACCTCAATGGAATTACTCTACTTGCAGGTGACAGAGCTACTCTGAGGTTGTGTAAATAAGAGAATAGAAGTTCACTGTACCTCTTCATATAGATAAAACCCAAGCTATTAGGCACAAGGCAGACTAGCATTCTTCTGTTTATCCCACTACTCACAACAGTCAGCATTTTTAGAAACACATGTTTTTAGTACTGAGGATGCCATCAGTTGAGTAATGGGGGAGGTAACAGAGATAGTAGCTGCAGTGGTTACAGAAACAGATTAATTTATATTCTTGTATTTAAACAAGACTTACTTAAACTCCCTGTAGCTGCAGGACCTGAACATTCCCTAGGAATGAACCAATTTAACATCAACAAGCGCATTCAGATTGCTGTGGCTAGGAGATACGGGCAGGGACTCAACCTAGTCTGAAAGATGCTGATACACATTACATTTAAAAGAAAATCTGAATTTGAGCCAAGAGCCAAGTATCACAAGTCAAACCCACTGCTAATCCAAAAATAGAACTGAACAGGCCAAATTTAAAGAAAGTTCTATACTCACTTTGCTGTACAGGTAGGCTGACTCATTTTTATTGCTGTGTGGTCTTTTTACAGGGTAGTCATTGAACAAAGAGAAGAAATCTAATTATGTTTTGGGTATCTTTAACCTGGAAGAAAAAACAGCAGTGTTGTGTTACTATAAGAAAACTGACTATTTGTTTTCTGCCTTTCCTTTCCCTTACCCTCCACCCCGTCCAAGATAAAAGGTTAATCCAAGGCACTGAGACATGGAGTAAAGCGGTTTTAGGTTACATGTGTTTTGCCCATCCTCTCTGGAAAGTAAACAAAAACAGAAGTTCATGCTTGTTCTCAGCTATGAGTAGGAATAAACTAGGACTTCATAATAAAATGACCTGGCATTTAACAGACACTATGTGATCTATCCAAAAGATACAGAAAGATGTAATGTCACAGAAACTTTTAAATGGCAAGCAGGTAAGATAGAGGAAAGCAAATACTTCATGATTTTTTAAACAGTTACATATTCAAAGATCAGAAAGTAGCAGTAGTCATATATACCTACAGTATGATGCATATATAGTGCCTGGTTAATATATATTTTAATATTCATGTCTTACCAAGTATGCAAATATCAGAGAAGTGTATATCACAAGTCTTCTCAGAGAAAACACACATCCTATGGTTTAAGCCAGCCATGTGTTACCAAGATAATTTTGAAAATCTATTTCTGCACTTTAAATTATAAAATCTTTGAAACTATTCTTTATTCTCTGCAAAATAAGCATTTTTCTACTTCACATCTCTCAGTTTTATGTGCCTTTAGAGACACCCTAGTTCAAAATCTTTCCCTGCCTAAAATAGGCGGGGTCTTTAAAACTTAAGGAATTTAATAGGTCTGGAAATTCTTAGTAGGCTATTGAATCGCACTATAAATCCTGGCAAATTCCCAAACTGCCCATTCCCACAGAGATAGGTGGCCTAATTACAAATCCATCAAACACTGTGAGTTCAAGGGTCTGATTTAATCCTGAAATTATTTGATCTGCCTTACACTAACAGCTTCAATGAAACAAAGAAGAGTAAAAAAGGACAAAGCCAATAGGAAAATAAAGTGAAAACAGGGTCAAAGAGTAGGCAAACTAAAAACATGAGAAAAGTGAATGGCAAGTGAAAAAGGAAAAAAACAGTAAGGGAAAGAACACTCCGAGATAAAAGGGAAGACTTTCAAGCTACAGGGGAAAAAAAGAATTCTGCTTGCATTGTATAAGCTCTCTCTTAGCCAAATGTAAGTAAACTAGGAAAAGATGCTAAGATGTTGATGTCATGCCACCTCTCCAGGTAACAAAGGTATGGGACCAGCTCTGTCTCTGCTGTTCAGCTAGGGCCACAGCCAGTCACTGCTAGTCGGAATCACCATAGAACTCCACCCTGCAGAGGTGTGATGATGCCTTTTAAGCAGGTATTTGATTTTATTATAGGTGCTTAATTTTATGTATGCTCAGACTTCAGCAGCTGTGCTTTATGCAACTAAATACCACACACAAGCACCCAACTAAATGGCCCAATTTATCAGGGCAGAAAGATGTCCTAGCTATTGATCTCATTGTTAAAGTTTCTTGAAGCTTTGCCACAGGCTCAAGCGAAGGCAGCACAAGTCCTCACTGGACAATCAATAGAGATTTATTTTCCCATTTTCAGATTCACATATGCAGAAGCTTTGCCCTTTCATATTTTAACGTAGAAAAACTAATGTAAACCATTAGGAAAACCTATTATTTTTCTCTCCCAGATCTATTTGATGTGACTAAGAAGGGTGGTCTGGAACAGGGTAACTCTCACTGCATTCTGACAGTCCAGAGTCAGGGGCTTTTTTCTCCCCATTTTCTATACAGTACTCATGTTATGCAAGCCTTGTACTTTGTCATTCGGGATTGAAAAAAAAAAAAAAAAAAGACCAAAAAGAGACATGTAAGTCATGGACTTTGTTCAAATTATCTCATCTTCCAGGGACATGGAGCCAGCTAATCTGTGACACTGAAACAGAACTTATTTTTTTTGCAGACTATTTGCTTAAGTCATTTGGATGGCGAGAAGAGACTCCAACCTAGGGTGTAGGCAGCAAGAAAGAACAGGAAAATGTGGCTATTGATTTGCCACTGTGCCAGGCAAGGTGGTGCTACTTACTGTTTTGTTAAGTTGTGGCTGATTGCTTTCCAGTGACCTAGACATTACTTATGAGTATTTTTAATCTGTCATTCTGAATTTAGACATTTCTCTCCTCTCATTTTGCATACCCTCCAGCCTTAATAATCTTCTTGATTGTAACTGTACTCAACACTCACAGCAAACATGGCCTTTAGCATGTTTATTAGGCTTGCAGTACGTCAATGGCTCGTTGTTTTAACAGAATATGACAATGAAAAGAATCATACCCTTCGGCATGGTAAAACCTGATTAGTGGCTGTACCAGTCTTGACATTTTTCCAACTTACTGAGAAAACACATACTTCAGGATCTGTTCTTCAAAGAGTTTCTCTCTCCTGATAAAGGTCTCCTCCTCTAGCAACAATCTAATGTGGTCAACACACAATGCAGATGTGCAACATTTCGGCAGAATGCTATCTTACACATAACTCCCACACAGCA
The DNA here is from genome assembly GCF_964289735.1 of Phaethon aethereus. Lineage (NCBI taxonomy): Eukaryota > Metazoa > Chordata > Aves > Phaethontiformes > Phaethontidae > Phaethon > Phaethon aethereus. The sequence goes on along the minus strand of NC_138585.1, from coordinate 27,943,826 downwards.
CTGCTACGCCCTACTATTCATATTTAGTTAAGAAATTGTTTTTTTATATTCTGAACAATAATTCAAAGCATTGTTGGACAGGATGCTTAGACTTGTGTATGTGGGGTAAAGATATAAAAGGCAGGCATATAAAGCCAAAGAAAATCTAATCACTTTAATCTACTGATATAATTAATATTTTTTCTTTTGCTTCTTTGCTGTACTTTTAGTTTTCACACTAAGGTACTGAGGAGGAGATACTCACTATATCTTTGGTTAAGTATCAATTACATTCACTATGAGCCTCTAGAGAAAGCAACGAGGACCATGGTTTTTCAAAGGTATTGTGGCTCTACAAACTCAGCAACAGCTGTGAAGACTACTGAAATATCTGGTCTCCAGATAACCACCACACTAGAAGAAAACTGGACCTTGAAGAGGCAACTCATATGAGAGCTCTTCTGAGTGCAAGTTGGCACACTCAGTTCTGAAAGAGCATTTATACTGTATGGCACAGCAGTCATCAGCTTCTCAGGCATGCTATATTCAAGCATCCACGTTAGAAGAGCCCACATAAGATTTCACACAGTATCAGTCAAAATTTCCAACATGAAGTGCAAGGGTAATTATGGCCCAGTAACTTCAGACAACTCTCGAATCTGTTCTGGTACTATGAAAAAAAAAAGATCAGTCCATCTTTCTCAAGTACCATGGGTAAGTTTTCTTCACCCATCAGCACAGTTAGCTACAGCTTTATACCTTGGTTCTGAAACAGAACAGTTTCAGCAAATACCTAGCCAGTTAAGTTATTCTGTGACCACAGTTATCACAAGAGGGACATTTTGGCAGGCAGGTACCTTTTTGAAATGGTATCAGGGCTGGGAGAGAGGACTTTGGATAGACAGCAATAACTTCCATGCAAGTCATGCCACCTTCCTGGCACCACACCTGAAGCCTGTCTCACTGCCCAGGGAAAGGGAGGTATATTTTTCCTAGAGCAAGTTGCCTGTGCCAACTGGAGGCTGCTCCAGATCTGGGGCTAGGTGGCAAGGCATTTGACAAATCAGGTTATAGTAAATAGTTGCTTGACTTTCGTCATCTCTTCCCCCATTCCATTCCTGCTTCCTCTCTGATAACTATGTCTCTGGGTGCTCTTTAATGGAATGGATCATCTCCGAGACCCTCTTTTTTCCCATAGAAGTTTGGCAAAACATGACTTTTAATCTACACTTCCACCTTACAAATGAGACTGGGTTCAAAGTCCGTATGAGAAAAGGCATCTGTGCATCAACAGCAGCAGAAGTTTCACCACCATACAAATAAAAATACTGGGTATACGTAATGAAAGAAAAACCAACCAAGCAAACAAAAATAGTTAGTCCTTCACAGCCATTTCTTTGCAATAAAGATGTCATGGCATGAAATCTATGAAAAACAGCAGATAGATTAGTACAAAACATTCTCTCTTTATTTGTTAATCTCCTTTGAATTTGACTTATAATTTATTTTGTGCTTCAAGATGCTTCTCAAACACTGTGAAAAGGCAGCTTGTAAGCAAACAATGGAGGGCTTCTCCTTTTGATTTCTTCTGTTAGAATTTTCTTCCCACTAAGTGAAGAGGTTTCTTCTTTCATTACTTCTAGGAAAGTTCTTAGGGATTAATATGCATTTTGTCAATCCTAAACAAAGCAAGGATGAAAAACCTCAGCACTATCCTCTCAGCAACTGGAAAAATAAATCACTTTTATTCATCAAGCATTGCTTTTGGTCTATATTTGCTTAACTCCAAATATTGCTACTCTTCAGGAAAAGGTCCTCTAGGATGCTTTCACCATCCTTAGTTCTGTAGATAATGTGGAGACTCCACTGCAATGCAGTGCACTTCAATGCACCTTTACAGCAAACAAAAAAACCACTGCATGTTCTGATACTTGATGATGAAAAGAAGGCAAGGTTATTCTACTGTTGAGAAAATGGGCGATGTTATCGCCCATTATCTTCTAAAGAAAGACAAGACAGAGTAAGACTGCGATTCTGTTATTCTTAGGGCTGACACAGCCAGGAGTAGCTTCAAAAATTTTTTTACTCTGTAGTGGTCTACCTATCTTTTCAGCGGATAACCAGCCCCTTACCCCCAGCTGCCAGACTCCAAATGACATATTCTGCCATATTCTTGACTTCGTTTGAAATACTAATATTCAAAGTACACCACAAACGTATTTTCTGCACAACTCTGGGCTACTCTGGTACTCTTGAAACATGCTGTGATTGTAACACCTGAACAAGGGGCATGCTTCTCATTTACTACTGCTAGTCCACTCCATATTTCAGGTATTTTTGTTTTCATTGATATTACTACTACATTCTTCCCACCATCAATTAAAATCCCTACTAGATGCCATTTTCATAAACTGCATTGTGCCCTTCACTAAATAATAGAATGCAGAAAGAATTTTGAATTTTTTTCAGTAAAAAGATGAATGAGGTTGCATGTTGTGAATTTAAAGTAGCCAAAGCCTGCTGCTACCATGACCTCCAGAAAACATCTAGCTTCTATCTTAAATTTCAGAACTATTAATACTGAGAATCGAAATTTGCAATGTCTGGTTATTGTGTTACCACATGATACCTATTCCACCCTTGCTCACACGACAGAGAAGTGAGAAACATAAAATAAAAGAGAGACAGGACAAGCACTCTGAGGACACAGAGCCAGTGTTACCCCTTGCATTAGTGTTTATACCACCACCAGTGCCTCTGAGGACTATGCAACATGCTCAGTTTGAACCTTGGAGGAATCCAAAATAGTCCTCTCTTTTTTTATTTCAGTAATTATTTCCACAAATCTGCTCAAAGTCACATACCCTTTGTCAACAACAGGATAGGCCCTTTCATAAGCGCACTCCACAGCTTCCAGTCTGAAGTCTTCTGCAGCGCTGCGTAAAGCTGGTCAACCAGCAATTCCTGGACAGCTGAGTCATCTATAAACTACCAAATGGACCCAAAATGCTGTGCTCCTTTATTTCTTGGTAACTTTTATTATCTTGTACAGACACACCAGGCATTATGATTCAGCTTCAAAAAGTGCCACAGTGCACTTAATCTCATTATTTAGTAGAATCTAGCTGCTATCATTTAGCCAAGAGAAATACAGAGCAAGCACATGCTTTAGACGTTCCTAAATCAAAATATTCTCCACATCTGTGGTCCCCATGTATCTCCCTGGCCATGGTTCTCTTTGGTCAGTGCCGCTACTGACTCTCTGGCATTTCCCGTACCAAAGCAATACCAAATCACATCCCACATCTGACCGCCACCACGCAGGCCCCTTCCCTGGCATATCGCTCCAACCACAAGGCTCTTTGGCAACATCAAACTCTACAATAAAGGCAAATAGGAAATTCCTAGCCCCAAGGCCTAAGAATAATAAAGATGATGACAATGCTAACAAAACACAAGAAAAGTTTTGGCTTTCAAGGTGATATAACCAGCTAACTTCTCAGAAAGAAAAATACAAATATTTAAATGTGAACTATGTTGTCAAGAAAAAGCACAAATGGGGGAGAATAGCTGCTGGTCTTGCTAACAGCAGCAATGCCACAACGACTACTAAGGATGACCGCTGAGGCACCACCCGCCACAGCCCTACACGAAGGGCCCCCTGAGTCGGCACCGGGCTCTGGCTGCGCCGGGCCGAGCCCCCGCTCTGCGGAGGGCCGAGCCGCAGGCCACCGCCCTCACCGGAGCGCCTAGCCGCACCGGAGCGGGAGCACGCCTCCGCAAGGACAGAATTCACGACGGGCACAACAATTACCGCGTTCGCTGCGGCGCTCGGGCCCTCCCCGGCTGCGCAAAGGCCGCCTCCTCGACCGCCGCCGCCCGCCCGACGGGCGCCCCCTAGCGGTCCCCACCCCCTCCGAACCTTCTAGAAGGTTCCGGCCGCGGTGCCGCCTCCCCGCGCGTCGGGGGCTGAGGCGGGCGGGGGTCGCTCTCTATGGCTGTTGAGCCGCACTCGGCTTCTTCTCACTGCAGTACGCAAGTGGATGGCGGAATTACATGGCTCCACGCCAGCAAGGCTGAGCCGCTGGCCCCAGAGCTACAGCCACTCCTTGTGGCGGCATGCAAGCGGGTGAGTGTGGGCCAAAGGCCGCCTGAGGCGAGGCCGTGGGAATGAAGCCCCTGCCCAGGGCAGGTGTAATGCAACAGGGGCTTCGCCTGCGGGGCAGCTGTGCTTCGGTGCCCAAGTGCAGGCAGCTATGTGGAAATGCGGTGGGGTGTTGACTCCCTGCGTTTTGCAGGTCCCTAGTAGTTGCTGCTCCAGTTGCTGCTGGAGTAAAGGCCTCTCAGTGGTTGCGGAAGTGCAGCTAAGCTTTGCATAGTCATATTTGCGCTGCGCAGGAAACCTGTAGTTAATTCATCCAAATGCTGTCTCTTACCTTTTGCTTCTGTGTTTATGTTAGTATCAACTTTGAGGCTGTCTCCATATGTCACATGCCGTTTTACCTCTACTTCGATTTTTATGTGGTTCTTCCACAAAACCCACCCACTATTTTCCCAGTGATACTTAATAGCTATGATTGCCGGTATGGCTGCAGAGGAATTCAGGACCCCAAAAAGCCTGTTAGCGTGCGTTAACTGAAGCATTGTGTGTGGCTTTTAGGCAGGCTCAAAAACAGACAGAAAAAAAAAATGCAGCTTTTCAGCCAAGCATTTTATCAGGCTTGCAAACACCTGCAAATCAGTAACCCTATGAAGCCTGTTGACTAACAAAGACAAAGCTTTGTAATACAATACAATTAGACCTGAATAATTTAGGCACTGAAGCAAGTATTTTGAGACCTAGGCTGTTTACTTTCCTGAATGAGAAATTCCCGAGACTTGGATTCATTAAAAATCTACTGAGGGGAAAAAAACACAAATGAGTAAACGCTTAGTGTGTTAGACTTTACCATCTAAATTCTCCCACCGTCCAACTGCACTGAACATGCACTGAGCCAAGGAGAGAAGGCAGGAGATTTTCCATTTTCTTCTTCTGCCTATGACGCAGGACTTAAGGAGAGGAGATCAGCGGGGTTAAGATGGGTGGTCAAAATCACACGGGCAGCATTAATGTTGGCGGCTGTTTGTTTCTTGAACATTGACTTTGTTACTTTGGGAAAGTGAGCTGTCCCAAAAGGAAGTAAAAGCATCATCAACGTTGTTTCATAGTATTGTAAACGAGTCCTAATTTCCTAAATGTCATCCAGAGGTCATATTGAGAACAAGGTCTTACTATTGTCAGTTTGGACCAACTGGAGAAAACACTATTGAATGGGTTATTGGCTTTTCTTCACTTGATGAAGGATTCAAGTTGAGCTATTGTGATGCAGTTTGTTTTTCCGAAGGCTGGACAGTGCATCCACTTCTGTATGTTGTTCTGAACTAACTGTGGGCATAGTTTTTGGAGAAGCGTACATCCCTAGCCACTGATTTTTAAAAGATAGTACTATCTCTTCTCAAATTGGTATTGAGCAGAAACCTTTATTTTTCAAGGGCACTGATTGAATGACAGCATGGTCTTTCATTAACCCTTTTCTTCATTATCTGACTCTCTAAATCATATGGTGAGTTCTGTGTGATTCTGTAAATTTGCCGTGTATTTGTTTCAATCTGGTGACTTCATCAGAAGTCCAGAGAATTGTCAGCAGTAGTGCCAGATCCCGTTAAACTTACCCCTAAGAATGAACCTGCAAACTTGTAATCTTGCTGTCTTTCTCACTGAAAGCAGGAAGATTACTTGAGCATAAGACAACTCAGGAAGGTTATAAGGACAAACTATGCTGATCTCCAAATGTGAGAGCTTCATTATTTTTTTAAATTCTGGGGTGAACTTTCTGTTATTAGTTTGCTTTTTTGTTTGCTATCTCAGCTTTGTCAAATCACAGCACTAGAAAGATAGTTCATCTTGGGCATCTAATCAATGTGTGGGCCGTTCCCATTAATAGAATGGAGCTATAGGTCTCTTATTATCCCTAAAATGGTAAGGCATAAAAATGACTGAATGCGCTGCTGAACTTGGCCAGGGACTTGTAGAAGTTGTTCATATGTGGAGCTTGAAGGTCAGTGGGAGAAGGAACTTCATGTGCGTGCCACCTACTGAAAGCACTGTCTCAGCTGAGGTGCGCTGGGCTGGGTGGCAGGAGGACAGCAGGGTGCCCTGTCACACCCTCCCGTGGGCTGAGGAAGCCGCTCGTGCTGGCAGAGTGCTGGGAGCCGTGGGCAGCTGGAAAGCTGTCCAGCAGCTGTGGCAGGGTCGTGCTGACCCAAGAGCGTTTCGGCTGTAGCATAGGCCTAACACAATGTATTGTCTCCTACTACAAACCTTGCGTTTCGGATTGTCCACAGGGGCATCAGTAAGAGGTCTTTGCTTATTCATAGGCAGGATATTACGCTATTGACATGATGGGAGTTTTCCCCTAGTAAGGCCCAAACAGGAATCTCAACATTTGACTCACAGATCACACCTCTCGTATCCTGCGTATCTACAAATGTCTAATCCCTCTTTCCAAGCACAAGGCTCTACAAGAGTGGAAACTCTCACACTGCCTGTCAGGCATGTTAGTCCTCTTTGGACTATTTACAGGTTTCCAGTTGCGTTTCTCCCTTGTATCTCTCTTTGTGGTTAATTAGGCAGCTACACTTTTTTTGGTTCACCTAGAATTTTTGAAAGAAGTCCTTTTTTGCTATTTTAGTTCCATCTGTTCACACACATCACCCTCTACTTTTCAAGCTTTGTTGTAGTCAAGGCTGTACAATAGGCATCTAGTTACAAAGTCACTGTATTTTTAATGACTCCTCTATTCTTATGTTGCTTGGTGAGATTTTCTATTGTCTGTGTCGGGCTGACTTTAAGGCACCAGGTAAAGTCAGGACTGACCTGCAGGAGCAGATGGCCAGTTCTAGTAACCGGAATGGAACTCTGCAAGAATTAATGCACGAAAGGTTGAAAGTGAGATATTAATCCTTTCCAGAATCAGTATTCAAATTAATATATCATTAGCATTTTCCCCACTCCTGCCTGTAAGAAAATGTTTGTGGTTTTGTTCTCTACTTTTTGCAATGTTTTCCCTGCCTAGTTTGGGTGCTTCTATTGCCTTTTTAGTGAATAAAACCTTATTTGTTCTTGTTCCTTCTTCAGATGTTCATTTAGCAAAAGTGCTTCATTTTTACAGCTAACGCTCAGGTAATACCTTATAAGCCTCCTCTCTTCTGCTCTGCAGATCTTTTGCTGTGCAGTTCCATAAAGAAGTCAGTATTCAGTTTCCACCTTTCTTAGAGAGGAGGAAAGTTGCCCCTCTCCAGCAGCAGACATTTTAGTGTGTGTAGCTGGTAATAAAAAGATTTCAGGCATTTCAGCTGCCATTTCTGCCTCAGAGGTAAGAAAGGTGTTTTTTGGAAGGCAGCAAAAGTGACTGTGATACCTGATTTTAGAGAGAGGAATGACAGCAACGCATAGTGCTTCTGATGTTTGCCAGTTTATTAGTGAAAATGAAACTTGATAAAAATTAAACTTAGTAAGAATGAAACAAATGTCTTTTGATGTTTGGTTGGCTGAGAAATCTTATGACAGAGCTCGGAGCTGCCTCTCCGTGCAAGAAGTCACAGCTGTCTGCACCCCGAGAAGTCACTCGGTGAAGGAGGATGTAAAATCTTGCAGCGGGTACGTGACCGCGTTAGTTCGAGAGAACCAGCGAGTCCGCCTGGAGACGGGCAGCAGCCGTGCAGCCGCTCACCTTCCCGTGCATCATCTCTGTCCTTCCCTTGAACCGGCCGGGCGGAGATGAGAAGCCGGAGGAGGAGGAGGGAAGCGCGGGCTACTCTCGCACTCCGGTCGCTTCGCCGACGGCCTCGGCGCGTTCCGCGCTGCGCCGCGGTCCCGCGTGGGCCTGGGGCAGCCCCCCCGGGCGTAGCGCCGGGCCGCACCGCCTGCCTCCGCGCCTTCCCGCCCCTCGCCCAGGCGCGCGGGGAGCTGCGCGGGGTGGGGAGGGCCTGGCCGGGGCGGGGGGGCTTGTTTGTTTGTTTCCCGCCCCATCGCATTTTTATGGTCGCGAGGAGGAAGAAGCCTCCAGGTCACCCGCAGAACTGCGCGGCCGGCAGCCCACGGACCGAGGCTCCTTCGGCTGCCAGCAGCTCTGCGCGGCGGCGGGGAGCGCCCGGGCTTTGATGTCCCGGCCATGCCGGCGCCCCGCGCCGCTGCCGCTGCCCGCCGGCGCAGCGGGCGCTGAGCCCCGCCGGCGGCCGCCCGGCGCCCCGCCAGCCTAGCCTGCGCGCCACCTTCCCCCGGGGCCCGCGGGCTGGTCGGGGATGCGTGTGGCTGCCCCGGGGCCGGACCCCTCCGAGCGCCAGCTGGTGAGTATGGGGCCGGGCGGAACGGACGGCCGGCTGGCTCTCCGCGCGGCGCCCCTGCCCCGGCCGTCCCGTGGGGCTTTCTGACTGTCCCTGAGTTAGGAACCTTCCCAGCCTGCATGCTCCGGGCACCGGCAAGTGGGGTCTCGGGGCAGCGTGCAGTCGGGCCGGGCTGAGCCGAGCCCGCGGGACATCACGGCGCAGCCGAACCGCCCGCCGCTGCGGGGCTGCGGCGGGAGCCGAGCGCCCTCCCGGGCCGGCGGCAGCCCCGCCCCGCCCGGGGCGGCCCCCGGGCCGCGGCGCCCCCCAGCGGCAGCGAGCCGGGGCCGCCGAGGGCCGGTCGAGGCTGGCGCCGTCCCGTCGGGGGCCGGCAGGGCGCGGGGAGAGGCGCTGCCCGCGGCTGCGGCTGGCGGGCGTTGTGCCCCGGGGCACGGCTTAGTCGTCCTTGCCGGTTGTGTCTTGCTTCTGCCGCGCCCGCGGAAAGCTCATCTGCACGGTACACGCTGCACAAGCTCGTAAAATAAAAAAATAAATTTCTTGTGGCTGCTACGTTTTCTGTAGAGACTACACTGAAAGCCGCAAGTCGACTTTCAACGTACACATCCCAAAAAGAAAAGCTAATGCATTGATTCCCTGTGCCACCTGGACCAGGTTCAGTCAAAATAATTTCGTCTGTCTGTTGTATCTAAACTTTAGCCGGCAGAGTAGAGGGGATCACAGAAGCACTAAGAGAAATGCAGGAAAACTGTAATACCTAGGCTTATATCTGCTTAAAAATTATTCGTATACTTTTGCTGTGCTTGCAATTAGCACATTAAAGAAGCTTCTACCTGGTGTCCGTTACTGCAGATGGGATAAGTTCTCCAAATAACTAGAAGTAAAAATTAGTCAGTGGGATGCCTTTAAACATGAGGAACACTCCTGCAGGAACAGAAAGATTAGCTCACTTGGAAAAACTTAGCTGACTCTAAGGAACGTATTTGCAGATGAAAGGTACAGTGCTCCTTGCTTCTCTGATGCCCTGTGTTGTCAGTGCTCTAAAGACACCATCAGAGTCAGAAGATAAGCGTAATTTCTTAAATTAGGCTCCAAGTATTCAGAGGATTTTGAGGACTGGTCAGTATTTAGTCAATATAAATAGCATTTTTTGCTGCTTAATGTGACTGAAAGTGAGAAGGCTGTAATGGTTACTTTGCTTTTCTATTATCTCTGAATTTATAGCTCACAGTTAATGCAGGGCAGATTTCTCTGCATAGCTCGCTCTTTTACATGGTTCTGTGGGATTTCAGTCCTGTGTCAGAAACCACTTGCTGATTTGATCAAAAACCTACTCTTCAGAGAAAAAGAGCAGCTCATGAGGAAAATGAAAGCAGTTGTAACAGTCCCTATGGGTTTGGACAGAGGCTGGGCAGACCTTGCAGGAGCCATAGGAGACCTGTGATTCTGTCACTGCCAGTCACTTCATGCATCTTGATGTCCAGGGAGTAGTGACAAAAGGGGAGATGAGACACCAAAATAAAATGTTCTCTCATTCATTGAGAGAAACGGTGTTAGTGTGATAGTGTCCAAGGATCCAGTAAGACAGGTATTGTGTAAGCACGTGAAACGCAAAATCTCTGTTTATTTGGGTTCACAATACCGAGTTATTTGACATTCTTAGTTTTTATTAATAAAGACATCTTAATTTTATTAATAAACATAAACCCTTCAGTGACATGTTCTTGCAGCGGAGGAGCTAGCATTCTAGGTGAGGTGGATATCAAAGAGAGGGAGGTTATGGAAACTAAGGAACACAAATCAGGCAGAAACAGAAGGTCCAGATGAAAAGCAAAGACTGGATATCTGAAAGATTGTAGCAGCTTGAAGAGACAAAGATGAACACAAGCCAGCAATACAGTTAAAACCGTTTGAAATAACCAAGTTCACGTATTAGACTTGAATGGATGCAGAAACTGAGAAGGGTTCCCTTACTGCTGTTACACCAACTTACAGAGAGCGGGGCGAAAAAGGGTGTGATGAGTACAAGAGGAGTTGAATGCCCTGACCTGCACCACTGCTTGACTTTCTTGTGAGGCGTCTGGTGAACGTAGGTGTTTCCATGATTTATTCCAGTGGAATTCCCTATATTCTTCCCCATTGAGTGGAAAGGGTGTGTACTCTCTCTGTGGATGTTGTAAAGAACCCCAGGAAATGCTGTGAATAGAAACCGTTGAGTTACTGTGAAATGCTGAGAAATGCATTGCTGCGTGTAAAGGAGTTTGAACCTCTGTCAGCAGAGGAAAGTCTGGCCCTAAATAAGTGGGAGCAGATGAAGAGAGAGCAAAGAACTCCAGAACAGCAGTATTGCAAAAGGTGGCCAAGTTATCTCTAAAGAGTGACAGAAATACAATCTTAGAATCTACTGTTGCATACGCATTCCATGAGTGAGCACGAGTCCATTCCTACACCCAGCAGTTTTGCATGTATGTGTTGTAGTTACTTCTGATTTTTCTAAACTCAAAAGAGAGGCCTGGTCGCACTTCTTTAAAAATTACCGTAAAGAGTCACTATCTTCAGTGTGAATTTGACAGGCTCCCAGCAGAGCCTGATTTTTTTCCTTCTATTTTTAGAGACGGCTGTAAAGCTGTAGTCAAGAATTGCTTGCATAATATTTTAAGAAATGACAGCGAAGCACAATGGCATATTTTGACCTTTGGCATTAGATAAGTAATTGGCAGATTAAGTTAATTTTTATTCAAGCAGGGAGACTTGCTTTTTGCTTGCTTGTGAACTCCTGCACCATTATACAAGATTAAACCACATGGGTATGTTTTAAAAATAGGTTTTGGTTTGTTGGCCTTCCTCTTCTATTTGTTGGCCTCTTCATGTGAAGGAAGACCTCTCTTCTGTTCTCTGTAAGTGACAAGTAGTGCATGGTACGTACTTGTGTGTGTGTGTGTGTGCGCGCGTGTGCACAGGTGTGAGAGGAGGAGAGACTTTAATTTCATGACTGACATTCTAGCAGTGTTACAAATAATTTGAAAACTCACCTAGAAAACATCTTTGTTACTGTGTGATTGAGGAGCCAGTTTCTAGACCTATGGCTCAGCACAAGTCCTCCAGTGAATTCTCTTTTTCCTTTTCAGACGCTGGGTTATGGGCAAATCAGAAAGCCAGATGGATATAACTGAAATGAATACTCCAAAACCAAAGAAAAAACTACGATGGAGTGGCCTGGAAATAGGGCTAGCTGTTGTAGCGATTCTGCTAGCTATTGTAGCAATCACAGTGATAGTTCTGTACGCAACATATGACGGTGAGTACATGTAAATGGTCTTTGAAAGTGCAAATACATATGAATATAACAGTATTTTAAGAAATTATGAAAAAAAGTTTTAATAAATAGAATCCAGCTATTAGTATATGGTTAAAAACAATTGAAGTTGCACTATCAAATATTGTGTTAGAGAAGACTATTGCATGGTATATATAGATGAGCTACGTAAAGCATTAAGATAATAAAATAATGAGGTCAGCTCGGAATTATTTGCCTGATAATAGAAAATTGTACCTTACCGAGTGTATAAAATTAGATGATTAATAGCTGCTACATCATAACCGTAATTCATATGTATGTCACTAGACAGTATGACACAATTATCTGAAATGTAAAGCTGCATCCACACTTATTATTGGTGGACACTGACGCAAAGCTGCTTTTTTCCAACTGGGACTCTATAATTTGTTCACGCAAAGTTGTGGTAAACACAAAACATCTGCTTGTTCTGACTTAGCAATACTTCTGTTTGTAATTAATGCTTCAGTAAGCAAATAAACTCTACAAAATACAGCACTGTTGACGAAAACCAAACTACAGTGCTTCCTCTATATTCCTGTATATGTATGAAAATTTTATTTTTTCTTTTACAGGCTGTTGCAGCAAGGACTCTTAGTGTAATCATACTAAGAGATTTTGTGATTCAGCAGCCATACCAAAATACTTGAAAATAATTCCATTCAGGGGTAAATACCCTGATAATTTTTGGAAAGATAATACAGAGAAGCTAGAATTTCCATTTGGGATCAAACTAGAATGTTTCCTTACATTGGAAGTGAAATGTTTTGTTGCATTTTAAAATACTTAATCATTTTGTTCAAACTTTTTATTATAGTCTTGTCCAATTATGGAATGGAAAAATGCCATTCTGAAATGAAAAATTTAAAAAATGCTTTATTTCTAAAGTCTCAAAAGGAAACATTTTCATGTTCCTGAACGTTGTGTTTTGTTTAGAAGACATCAGAGTGAATGTCTCAGAACTTTCATATAATTCCTCCAGAATCTTCTTGTCATTGTAAGGTATTGCTGAATGCAAACTGACTTTGCAACTGTCTTCAGCCCATGCGCTATTTTTCTCTAAGTTTCTTCTTTGTTATAAAAATAATATTTTGCCCACCTCCAGTTTATTGATAGGACATTTTCCTCGGATGACTACAAAAATTCCACATGATGACTAGCACTGAATGACCTTAAAGGGATGAAGATGATGGTATTTTTAGAGTCTAGCCTATAAATATTCACTTACTGAGCGTAGAGTGTCCATTCATCTTTATCTTATTGTGTGCTGCAATTAAATGCAATTCTAAAGTGACTGTCAAAGAAAATAACATACAGTAGGTTTTATTATATTGATATTCAGTAAAGAATTAAGAATATGATTGTATTCTCTTTTAGATGGCGTTTGCAAGACATCAGACTGTATAAAATCAGGTAAGAATAAAAATACATACCTTTTAAATTAATCTATGTATTTTTAAACAAAATTACCACCATGTAATGTTCCCATCTGACTGCAGACAAGTATGGCACATTGAGGCATGGGATCTTCTAACCCAAATAATTTTCTTAGCATAGCTCTTCTACAAATGTAAAATCTTGTGATGTGATATTGTGAGAACTTACAAAGTCATCAGGGTCTGGCTAGTTTAAGGCTTAGACTGTCCAAAGAATGCCTCTAGCTTCAGAAAATGCTTAAGTAAATCAGAAGATGGCTCTTCCCCACACACCCACCTCCAAGTCAGAATTCAACTAGAGGCTATGTCTCTAAAGAAGGTGCATTAAAAGAAAGTCTTGATTGTTGGTAGCCATTAAAGATGCCATGCTACTGTTTGAGGAGATACAATATTAATCTTCATGTTCAAAAACATTTCCAAATGCTATAGTCTGACAAGCTAACTTCATCCTTCAGTACCAACTGCATAAAAAATTCTTAGTTTACATCCTGGTCTGAACTATTCCTAGAAAGGTACTAAAATGTATCACAGAAATGCGACGTTCCATACTGTATATCCTCTTGTAGTAGGTAAAGTGGTAGTTACCCATGTTCTCCCTTTTCCCTCACTTACAGTTCTCTTACCCTTTCTATTTTGTCCTCCAGATTAATGCTGGTTTCCCTTTTTTGCCTTATTTACTTCTAAATGGCCCCATTCTCTTTATAACAATTCCTCCACCTCATTAATACAGACTGGTCCTACGCTCAGAAGCAGCCTCTCTCCCTCATCCCGCTGAAGAAAGGAGCATTTACCTGGCTGTGCCAACATATATTTCAAAGGGGCTCTATGCCAGCCCTGCCCTTCTTTCTCCTTTCATGCCATTTCCATGGTCAAACAGTTGACAGTTCTTGCAGCAGTCTTCTCCAAGTCAAGAGGAGAGCCCTACATTGCCAATGCATAATCACCTTCTTAAATCTGCATACCCCTGTAACAGGTCTCTCTTGATTGTGTTTTTCTGGGAAGCAGCTGAAGATGGGACCCCTGAAATCACTCTCTTGGTGTTACTTTCTGGCAGGCGTTCCTCTTTTGCTTTCTCCACCCCTGTAGAAAAACTTGGCCACACAATTCACAAAGGCGGTAGCCCAGTCACAGAGGGTAGAAAGAAATCTAAAACAGAAGCTCAGAAAACAGATTGTTTCCCAGCCCCCACACTGTGACCTCTTGGCTTACCAAGCAAACATCTTGCATTTTGTTCAACCTTGGTAACCTCCCATTGAAAAGCATCATAAACATTCTAACAGCTATGTGTTGTCTTCATGTCAAGTGGAACTCATAACTTCTATGTAGATTCTGTACATCGTGACTGGCCCCCCTGAAGTTAAGAGGAAAGACAGCCCTAGGAGAAGCCAGAGACCCAGTTTGTCGATAGCAGACACAGGAGAGGTGGCAAGGAGTCATAAAGGATTTGACAGTCAACATGCAAGAAAAATGTATGTGCTTGCAAGCAAAAGTGTATGTAATTGAAATACGGTTCTTAAGGAATCTGAGGTGCACAGCACCCCATGGGAGGCTTCCAAAAGGTTTTGATTTGTAGGCCCCGTTTAGATTGCAGAAATGCCAGAAACAGTGTAGAAAGGTCATTATATTGGTTTCCTTACTTCGGTGAGACTACTCATTTTAGGTCTCAATTTAGGCAGTAGCCAAAGTAGCTAGGGTAGTTGCCCTCACACCTCAGTCCTGCTGGAGTCATCCATTGGTGAAGCTTCAATGAAGTCCATTGTTTCAATACCTGCATATTGTCATCAGCACAGTCTAAATACCTTATAGGATTTATTTCAGGTGGTCATCACTGTCTTTTAGTTACAATTCCAAGGTGGTTTTCTGCTACTGTGAAAGCTCATGCTGTGGTTTGAAAAATGATCAAATTAGTTATCTACTTGATTTTTTTTTAAATCTGTGAAGATGCTCATTTTCAGCTAAATATTTATGCATATCTGTTAAAGAGAAGTTCAGCTAAACTAGGTAATGATGAATGACCTCAAAAAGGAAAAGAGTAGAAAGTTTGGAGAAATAAGGAGTACTGTAAACTGAAGATCTAGCAAGAGGTGGCAAAATTACTTCAGCTGAATAGTTTTACTCTTTTATGCTTCCATTAAAAGATTTAACAGCATACAAATATTTAAGGGAATAAATAAACATTCTTACTGAATGTTAGATTCTAAATACAGAAGTAAAAGTATGAAAGGATTACAGTAAGGACATTGATGGGGAAAAATGGCAGGCTTACAAAATTACATTATGTAAATATAACATGAAGAAGGAGCATATTTTAAAAACACAAATTGCCTCAATTCAACAGAGATAATCATGAAATATAAAATGAGAAAAAAGGGTAGGTAGACTAAAACATCCCCAAAATAGCAGTGTGGTTCTAATGTCATAATCTCTTTTCTTTTTTCATTAAATACGGCTTTATTTTATTCACACATTTATATCATTTGCTCACTATCATCTGCCCTGTATTCTACAAACTGTCTAGGTCAAACATTGGAAGAATAAGTCCTAAAGAAATGATGAGAATTCAGTCTGAAAACATGTAAAATGCCAGGGTAATGCTATAAATGTATTCTATGTAAGAGTCTTCTACTGACAGGAAAATGAGGTACTTAACATCATAGAGCTTTTCTGTAATCCACATTCGGCTGTCCTGGGAAAACTGATCCACTGCAGACAGGGGACCACCCTTGTGAGTAACGGCTACTATGTGTGCAGGAACAGTGCACTCCAGCCCGGAACAGGCAAAATTTACAACTGGGCAAAAGATAGCTTTTGTACCTTACCAGGTGTTAATACTCAGTATTTACATACCATACTGTAAGAGTCCTGGGAGGCAACCAGGGTATCTGATTAAATTATAATCTTTATAATTGAGTTTTAGCTGTGGGGCTATACCTCAAATAAGATCTAAATAGCTGCAAAAGCAATGATGTCAAACTGGAACGCTTACTTCTGACCATACTATGATCTGTAGCGTTAGTATGTGTTTTTGCCTAGCAAGTGTCAATTACTAGAAGCAGCTAAACATCTGCATGGTCTGTTAGACTGTTGTAGCAATGAAATCTTACAGTGCTGGAAGCAGTTAGGAGCAGGGAGCCGCCACATGAAGTTTGGATGTGCTAGCCGTTACACAACTGTCAGCTCCAAATACTGCATCTGTCTGTAAATGACTTAGAATGGATAGCTCTAAGCAAAGTTGGGAATGACCGGTTTGAATTTAAAATTGTTATTTATTAACTTGAGCCGGGATTTCTATGTCCCACCATGGTATAATGCATTTAAGGTAGAAATTGCTGTAGAAGTGTTGGGCCTTCTCCACACGCATGGCCATTAAATGAAATACAGTTAGATTATGAAAAGGGGAGGCAAGTGTTGGTAAGGACGTTACGACCTCGAAGACTTGTTCGATTAGGTGGTCACCAGAGTGAGGGACTTCTTGGCTCCAGAAGCAGAACACTGTGAGTGCAGAATGGTTTGCTGGCATCTGCTCAGGCCTTCAGTGCTCAAAGAGCTTAAAAATAGTTCAAACAGTTTGTCAGAATTATATAATTCAATAACAAAACAAATTAGTATTTAAAAAATGCAATGTAAAGTGCTTAAACCAGAGAAATAAATTGTATTATTGCCATTTAATAATAATCTTACTGGGATGAATCTAAAAGTTTAATATTACTTCAAATCAGGATTTTGTAACAGTTCATCTTTAACTTGGCTGCTTCTTCCAGACCATGTAGGACAACATACAGGAAAAGTTAGACAGATAGATACAGACAGAAAGCAAGAAGTATTAACTTTGGAAAATTTATTGGGGTCTTTCAGGAAATATAATTGGGAATAGACATTAAGTGAAATGGTAATGCCTTACAACAGAACTGACCAATACTGTGGCAGTTTTTTTGCAAAGAATTTCAAAATTTTGCAATAGGTACAAGCCACTAAAAAAGCATAAAGTGACGATACTGACAGAATTTATAGTACATTTAATAAAGGAGCTTCAAATAAATGACCAGAAGAAAAAAAGTAATGGTAATTCAATTGGTCATACACAGGGTAAAAACACCAGTAACTGCATGATAATGTTATCAAGATTTGTGAAATCCACACAGGAAGATACCATGTAATTTGTACATTTGAGCATTTTTTTAATAGGCTGACAGTCTCTGCTAATTTTCCTGAGCTCAGACAGCAGAGCCTGATAAGAATAGGGAATTTTGATCTCTCTCTCATCAGTTTCACCTAGGTAAGCATATTGTGTTTCTCCTGTATCCTCCTGAGGTCACTGGTTGTTATGTCATCTTATATCACTTTATTTGTAAGCTATTAAAGCAACAACTGGCAATCAGGAATACTGTAATAAAATTAATCATTAAAAGTAATTGAGATAAGGCTCTACATTCTTCAGTGACAGGGAATTGAATGAACAACTGAGAATAGGAACAAACCCAAACCCTGGTTCATCAAAGCAATACTGAGGACTAATGAAAAGTATACCATGTAATATCTGTATTTGTACATGTATCAATTAACCTATGTTAAAATAAAATATAATGTCTCACACTTAATATTTACAGAGCAAAAATGTCTCAGTGTGTACAGCCATGAACTTGCCATAAAGCTTCTTTGGGCACAAGTATCAACTTGTAAATAGCTTAGAGCATGTTTAGGATTCTGTCTAGCCTAACCGGTCCTGCTGACTTTGAAGGGGCAATTCATGTGTCATTATGCTTCTGGGCTTAGTTGATAATATTTCACTGATTTTGATATATCCATGGTATCAGCCAAATAATGAATGGTTATCTTGGGGTTCAGATGTGCAAATTACACTCTTGAGGAAAGTACATTCTTGAGGAGAATACTTAATATATGTATTTTGCATGAAGCCCTAAGTGAAAGGCTACAGTTCCCATGACTGAACTCTTTCTGTTATGTTTGCAGTATTTAAACTTAAAGTTGATTAGCTAATATTGGCTAGCTGAGACTTTGCAGCAGAAATACTATGATAGATGATTATTTTTGTGTGACAGTAGTAGACAAGGAAGATTAAACAGATGCTGACTACAAATAGAGCAACCTGATTCCACAGTTAAAGCAAGGTTTGATATTACATAGACTGTTAATAATTTCTCAGATTTACACAAGTTGTGGTTTCTTCTGGGCTTTGGTTTTGGTTTTTTTTGCAAAAGTGACCAGATGGTGGGTAAAAGCCATCTTTTCTTGGTGTTGGAAGATTTCTCTATCTTACCATTACTTTCTGGCAGGGCTGGCACACTGCTCTGAATGAGCCAGCTGTGGTGTCCAGTCCTGGCTATTAAAGTCTTTGTTGCTGGACTAACACATGCCAAGATAATCCAAGGCACAGTGTTGCCCCCAAATGCTGCTCCAGCCTAGCAGAGAGGTTCATAAGGATACCCTTAAAACAGATGTTAGTAATAATTAGCAATCTTCCTCTTTCACAGAAAATAGATGGAGCTAGGACAGGAATAAAGTGTGCCATTCAAAACATTACCCTTCCACTACATGAAATGGGACAAACTAGACAGAAACGAGTACCAGAGTTTACACAATCACAGAATAGGTGGGGTTGGAAGTGATCATACAGTCCAACAGTCCAGCTTAACTCAGGGTCAGCTAGAGGAAGTTGCTCAGGATCTTCTCCAGTCAAGTTTTGATTACTTCCCAGATGGAGACTTTGCAAGTTCCGTGGCAACCCATTACAGTGTTTGACCACCCTTACAGTAAGAAGCTGCTTCTTAAGTTCAGAAGGATTTTTTTTTTTCCTTATTGCTGTATGTGTTCATTGCCTCTTGTCCAAGTTTACAGGCAGAGGGGAAATTCCTTGCTCTAACAGGCTGGACAGTAGGGCTGGATGCTTGACTTTCTCAAGAATGGGTAGAAAGAAAGTGTCCAACTTAGTAAAAACATGACTGAATTTCACAATCTCTGGCTTTTGGCATGATCCTGTATCTTCTCAAACTGAAGTCAGCCAGCCATTGACTTCAGAAGGAAAAGCATCGGGTGCTAGGCATTGTATCTATTTCCGCAGTGGGTTTTACGCTACTGAAGCAGTCTAAAATTGAAAATGCATGTGTTTGTTGATTTTTCCATCTTCCAAGCACTGGAACATTGTAAAACCATCAGATGTTGGCCTCAAATATAACACACTTAAGCCAACTGAAGATCCCAAGATAAACGGGGGTAGGGGCAGGGGACAAGTCAATGTAAATACTATAGCCTGTCCATCTACCTCTCATTTCCACCAGCATAAGACATGGAAAATTTTGAAAGTACTGGAGAAATAGCTATAAATATTTGACTCACCCACGTGGGAGGAATGAACACTTGAAATCACAAGCCTCACCATTTACTAAAAATAATGTCTGAAAATGGGAAGGATATTCATTATCCTGGGAAATTCAGAGGTATCGCTAGCTCTTGCTTGCCTCCTAGCACCTCTCCTTTCTGTGAGAGAATTTGTGCTAGCATACTAGTGGTGAAAGCAGTCTAAGTGGAACAGGAATACAAAAAAGAAAAAGCACAGAACATTTACAAACAGCAGCTGGAAAACTCTCATCAAGGAATCAAATTTCACTAGAGAACCCCATGTCGCGATCAGTCAGTGACTGGTTAGTCTTTGATGAGCCACTTCAAGAAGGTCAATAGGGATAGCAAGAGGCAGTATCAGTTCTAGAATAAAACCTGGAGTAGGTCTCAAAAATCAGTAGATTCAGGAAAGCAATAATAGGAAAAGTTTATTGACAAGAACTTAAGTGGTACAACAAAGTCATTATTTTACTGAAATAGATTGGATTCAGCTGAGCCGACATCATACTTAATTACTTAGATTACATTACAGTGGATACTTAACCTCTGATATGTCTTGTGCTTTTAATTTCTCCTTTCACAACTTTTCAATACACAGAAGTGTAAGTCAGTAAATGAAACATCTTATATTTTATTTAAAACTGAGCAACCACTCACAAGGAGTAGGAACATTAGTCAGTTTACCCATCAGTAAACCCAGGCAAGAGAAAAGTATGTGAGTTAAGGGCAGTAAAGGAATAGTAATTCATTGTTCACTGACTAGTATTTGTTTGGTCTAAAACATTCAAGTACAAAACACATGGACCTGTTGGAGCGGGGCCAGAGGAGGCCACAGCAATGCCCCGAGGGCTGGAACAGCTCTGCTGTGAGGACAGGCTGAGAGCACGGTGGCGGGGGTGGGTTTAGCCTGGAGAAGAGAAGGCTCCAGGGGAGACCTTACTGCAGCCGGCCAGGACTGAAAGGGGGCTTAGGAGAAAGATGGGGACAGACTTTTTAGCAGGGCCTGTAGCAATAGGACAAGGGGTAATGGTTTTAAACCAAAAGAGGGGAGATTTAGACTAAATATAAGGATGAAATTTTTCACAAGGAGGATGGTGAAACCCTGGCCCAGGTTGCCCAGAGAGATGGTAGATGCCCCATCCCTGGAAACATCCCAGGTCAGGCTGGACGGGGCTCTGAGCAACCTGCTCTGGTTGAAGGTGTCCCTGCTCACTGCAGAGGGTTGGACCAAATGGCTTTAAAGGTCCCTTCCAACACAAACTGTTCAATGATTCTATGATTCCATTCTAAACTAAAGGAAATACATTTATTACATCCCTCTTCAGAGCAAACAAATGTATTAATTTATTTTCTGTAAAGACTCTCTATGCCTTGATTTGTTTTGTATTACAGCAGCCCGAATCCTTGAGAACATGGACACCACTGCAGAGCCTTGTAATGATTTTTACCAATATGCCTGTGGAGGATGGCTTAAGAGGAACGTCATTCCAGAAACCAGCTCCCGTTATAGTAACTTTGACATTTTAAGAGATGAACTAGAAGTTGTTCTAAAAGGTCAGTGGCATTTATGTTTGTGGACTATATAAAGTTTCTTCTTTGGCTTACATGTTATTCTAATAAGATGTGGTTGTCTAGCAAAGCTTAAAATACTACCAAATATTTCAGTTTCTTTCTGTTCAGTTCAGGACAAATCTACCATAAACTGTTTTCTTGGAGAATGCTGTGGAAGTTATGCTGTTGTGTCTGACACTGGAGCGGACTTGACCAGACCTGACCTTTCTGGTATCTGGACTCCATGTGCTCATCTGCATATTGTAACAGCTGAAATCCATATCATTACCCTCATGCACTAACAATAGCAGCCAAGATAGGTGAAGAAGAAAGAGGTCTGCCTGTTTCCAAGTCAGCTGAAATGCTGGAAGTTGCTCTCTGGCAGTGTCCTGCATATCTATATTCCATCAGCTAAATCCCAAAGAGCTGGCAGGCAATTTTCTAACTAGTCACATCATAAACTTACAAATGTTCCTTTTTCCACAAAATGTAATAGTGTCAAATTGTCCATATTCCTCTTTTTCATATGAAAATAGCAGAGTCAAAGAAGTCAGTTTATACTCATGAAACGTTCTCCAAACCACCCTCTCCAGACTGAATAACCTTTTTTTACTTGGCGTATCTTCTGGATTTGCCAGGTTTGCAGTGTATGGATGCCGTGGTGTTCCTTAGGCTCCAGTTTCTGTGGAGCAAAGCAACTGCAAAGTAGTCATTGGAGTAACTGTAAAGTAGTGGCAAGAGTGGGGCTGCCCCACAAGGGAAGGCGAGCCCGGAGCTGACTGTGACTCGAGGCAGGCAGGGACAGAGGCCTCACAGATCAGGGGCTCAGTCCCACAGGACCCAAACCAGAAGAGTGCAGCAGGCCCAGTGACAGTGACTGAGTACGGCCAACAGCCCCACGATGACCAGACAAGTCCATAGTCATGCAGCAGGTCTCAGGCCAGGCAGGCAGGCAAGGTCCAGCATACCTACCAGAGCGTGGGCAAGGGGCTGACCTGGACTGCTGCTCCCGAGCCAACAGTTATAGGGTGCACAAGTGAAGGCACCAGATGAGGCTTCTTACGGCTCTTTCTTACAATTTAGCTGTTTTCACAGAAGTACGATCCAGCATCACACAGCTTGCACCATACCAAGGCAGACCTTGAACACAAAACAGCTAAACTCCTGGCTGCAGTGAAGAGATTGCCGGTTAGAATTACAGGAGAAGATGGTTACAGGCTGGTCAGTGCAGTTAGAGCCTGGTAGTACACGTAGGGCCCTGACAGCAAGTCTCTTCACACAATAGCTTGGTCACCTAAAAACTGTCCCTGAAAAGTCAGAGCATTTGTATTTTGTCAAGGGTGATCCACAGGGTATCTGACTCCTTTATGCTCAATATATTAAGACAGACTGATGTAATTGCAAGCCATATACTCTCCAGAGCTTTTCCTCCTCAGCTTTTGAAAGGCAAAGCTTCCCTGGAATTTGAGATGGATGTGGAGTACTACTATCCACCCTCTGGTCCTCAGGATGGTATCCACTATGGTTCCTTCAGTACCTTTCCAATAAAGATCAGACATTAAGGTATATTTGTGGTCTGTGTGTTTCAGATGTCCTCGACACACCAAGCAGTAATGATATAACAGCAGTGCAGAAGGCAAAAACTCTGTATAGATCGTGCATAAATGAAAGTAAGTGTCTCCTGAAGTTTTTGCACATAGGATATATAAATACCATCCACAGAATCCCACCTTCACAGTCAGCTATACCTATACCCTCCTAGTTTCTGTGCATCATCTTTCAGAAATTCTTCACAAAAACTAAGTGTATCCATTCTATAGAGTCAAATGAAAATGCAAATAGTAAAATCAGTATTGCATCTCCTGTTTTACTAGCTTTGATATTTTAGGTGAGATTACATTACTCTTCAGTTATCAGTTTGCTGTAGATATTTAAACTCAAATCCTTTCAGTTAAATGTGGGTTAACTTTTGTAGAAATTATCAGGGATGAGGTGGAAAATAACTGGCATACCAGGCTTCTAGGAAGACAGGGAGATCATTTATTTCAAGAGTTTGAGCTAGATGCTGACACTAGAATGAGGAGCAGTAAAACAGTTAGCAGTGCTTCCTAAATCACATGTTTTTATAGTTTCTATAATATTATTAATACTTCTCAAAACTATTATTTCAAGCTATCTGCAGAATGAAAATACAGTTGTTCTTCAATGTCACAGTCACAAGGATTTGTATATGCTGTTTGCAGTCATGACTGAAACAGTTTTTTAATTAAATGTTAAAGCACAGTCATACATCAGAGCATACTCCTATTGTGGTGGTGGTATACTCATATATTATAACTCATTATAATAGTATAACATTTGTGTATTTTAAAGTGTCATGGTAACTCATTTTATTTTTCCCAAAAGCTACCATTGATAGCAGAGGTGGAAGGCCTTTAATCAGTTTATTGCCACAAGTATCTGACTGGCCTGTAGCAACAACTAACTGGGATTCTTCCTATGGTAAGATAATCTGTGCTTATTTCCTTTTCAGTTAAAATTTCTCAATTACTGTACTTCTCATTGCTTACCAAAAATAGAGACTGAGTATACCTTTCATTTGCTTAGGTACTGCTTGGACAGCTGAGACAGCTATTGCACAGCTGAACTCCAGATACGGAAAAAAGGTCCTTATTAATTTTTTTGTTGGCACAGATGATAAAAATTCCACAGCACATATCATTCATGTAAGTCTCCCTGGGTGGCATTGCCTTGTTGATCATAAAAGTGCAGCAAAATAGCTAGAAGCATAGACAGAAATGTTAGTCAGGAGAAACATCAGTGATCTGAATTTTACCTAAGTTGTAGATTTATTTGTGAATCTATGTAGTTTTCAAACTTAAATTACCAGTTTCACAGTGCACTGTCCGTTCTCAAAGTTAACATCTTTATTCCGTGCACTCATACACTGTTATTCTCCAGTGAGATGAGAATAATTGTGACATATATAGACATACAGACACAATTTATGTGTATGCTGGTCAGAAGACAGACATGATCTACTTATATATGCATGCAAGCAAATAAGTAAACATGATCTCCTTACCATGTACTTCAGGCAGAAATCTCTGTCACTGAAAACCTGGGCTACGGTCCCAATGGCAGAAAGCCCACAAGAGGGTTGTGTTTTCACAAGGTATTCAGATGCCAGAGTACTAACGGGACCTGCAGTCAGCTGGCACAGCTATGAAAGTGGCTGAGGACATTTGCATAAGGCGTATGTCGAGAGTGCCCTACCTGTAAGTGTAAGACGATCTCTGAAAATGGAAAACCCAGAGGAAGACAGTATTATGCGTGGTGAATCTTCACCAGCTACTCCTGAGGCGCAACAGTTACAAGAGCAAAGGTCTAATCTTTCTTGTCAATGGGTAGATAGATCCTTGACTACGTTGCATGTGTGAGTTCCAGAGATGCAGTAACTGCCTTGCTTGTCTGTGGACTCTTTTGTCTTCTGTATATCCACTGTTTTCACACTGGTTACGCATAGCATGCATTGTTCAGCAACAGAAAAGAAAAAGACTGAAAAGAAAGACAGGAAGTGTAAGGAGAGTGAAAAGAGGGAAAGGAGGGGAACAGGGTGAGAGAGAAACTCCCCTTTGGCCAGAAGATAATTTGGCAAGAGTGAAGCATCAGCAACCTGTCATTGACAAAATAATAATACAATGCTATGCCATTTTGTCCTTAAGCACTTTTTAATTTTTATTTCCATTTATAGATTGATCAACCTGGGCTTGGCCTGCCTTCTCGTGACTACTACGAATGCACTGGTGCATATAAAGAGGTAAAATGAAGCTGACGGATCACTGACTAGATTTTAGAAGTTTTAGCCTGTATTTTCAAGCCAGACATAGCCTCAAGAGTGGGGATAGACAAAGAGCAGGAACAGTCCTTCCCCAAAGAGATTCCAGTACTGCCTCTGGGACACATCACTGGGAGAACTGGGGAAACTGGAATAGAAAGGTAATAGTGATGAGCATTTAAACAAGGTTGATCTGCAGGTGAGACTAGCATGTGTGACAGATTGGAGAAAGAAGTTCTAACATGGGTAAGTGTGCAAGACAGCAGGAGAGCTGAAAGAGAATACAGAGGAATTAGATTAAGGGCAAGTAGAACTAAGTTAGCTAAGAATGGGAGGGAGTGTAACAAGTGTCCTGAAGATGACGTGTTGCAATACTATGCCATAAGTTTGATCTTCCTGGCAGCACTAGGAGCCAAGGGGGTTTTGTCTAGGCTCCAGTTGCCAGTACGTACCAATTGTCTCTGCACCAGATGAGAAGACTGCATGTTCCTCTGGCATCACTACACCCCAGACATCCACACAGTCTGCCTTCCTGTGTCCCCCTCCCTTCTCTTCCATTCCTCTTGTAATCGCTGAACATGTATGTGGAAGAAAAGTACTAGCTTTTCCAGGCCATTCCTGTATGATTATGCAAGTCAGAAGAGGGACAGCTACTTGACGTTTTAGGACCTCTTGGAAAGAGATAAACAATAAACAATTTAGCTTTGTTACACAACTTCTGCCAGGCTTCACAGCTGGATCAAGAGATACCTCATAACTGTCAAAGTTGTATTAAGATAGAACATGAGTGCTTATGGATTACCCCTGTTCTGTCACCACAGAAAGGATGCCATTCTGAACTATGATTGATTGGCAAGTGCTGCAGGTGTCAGTGGAGTCCAGGTGGACTACTCGTATCACTAATGGGCTTAGAAAGGAAAAAAGAATCATTCAGAACCAAAGAAAGACACACTTTTCTGCATGAAAGATCTGAAAAGATCACAGTCCCCTAAGTCAGCTGCTGAATGAAAATGCAGTAGCTAAAGTACATGATATCATAGAAATTGCTTCAGATACCTAAAATTTCATATGAATTTCATATGATCTTCTTTAATTCATGTTTAGTTATTATTCGTATGCACTTTCATTAACCTGTTAGCACTGACACTGTGTATCCCTTGTCGCTAATCTTGGATGTGCTTTAAGTGCTTGAGAGCTGAAGTATGTGTATTTGCTGAAGTCATGTAGCTGAAACTGCTACCACAGTAGCCTTTAATTAGCCAGTTTTCTTCCGTGTAATTAAATGCAGAAGCGATGAGAAAGCATACAAAACATTTTGGATTTGTAGGTATTTTGCTGACTCACTAACAGTTAATACTCTAATACTGATTATATTTAATTACAGATCATATGCTAGTAAAGACAATCATTACCGTATTAACTGTTGTTACATTATTATCACATGTTTTTTGGCCTCTAGGAGCTGGGTCATGTATCACAGTTTGCTCCCTTCCTTGTATTACAGCCACTGCAGCACTAAAAGACAATTCCCATTCTAATCTCTGACCTACCTGAAAGTATCATACTACTTTCCACTGCTGGAAAGTAGAGGAGGAAGTATTTTAAAAAACACAGAGATTTATCTCTGAAAGGCAGATTCAAAACATTCTTACAAGCATGAATACTTCAAGCGAGATACGTTCCTCCTTTCAATCCCTGCACTCTGATAGCAGCCTTTTCTTGGCTCTGTGTCCTGCTGTGTCATTCTACTCTGAGCTGTACCTAGCAAACAAGGTATTTGCCTCCTGCACTTTAACCTCTGGCTTTGTCAGGACTTCCCACCACAAAGCTACAAGTGGAATCTGTGAACAAGGTATTTTTTAAATCTTTTGTAGGATATATGACTCCTCTGCTCATACAGGAGTTATTCTGATGTCTAAGTTCCCACTAAAATATCTGAGAGTATTTACACAGTCCATCTGAAATTAGCTGACTTAGTTCTTTGCTACCTGACCATACAATGATCTGCACTTTAGGCTAAAAATAAAGTCCATTGTTTGGTACCTGAAGACCTCTGTTGACTGACGGGTTTGGGGTGATGTCAGTACTGAATTTTTATAAATTGTATTTGGATACTTTAAAATGGTATTTACAGTCTTGGTATGCACTGTCTTCTGTGACTTTTAGCTGTCACTGGTTTCATGAGATTTTTTCTTTCTGGTAAAATAGTCTCTCTCGATTAAAAATAACACTTCAGGATGCTGTGAGGCAACTGTCTTTTTGAAGTCTGCTGTCAGGACTTCTCATGAGCTTCTCAGAGTCTTCCAGCGCACCCAGCTGTTAGAGCACAGCACTGTTGGTAGGTAGGAGAGGCTGACAGGAGATGGATGGCAAGGAAGGTAGTTATCAAAATGGCTGTATAAATGTAGCACTCATTAAAGGGGTGCGTCCTGCTGCCTCCAGAGCTGAACATACTAAAATATTTCTATTAATAAAGTTGATGACATGCACATCTTATTAATCCTAAATTTTATCACTGTTTTAGTAGATTATGCTATTTTGCATAAAATAGATTTATTATTAGATAGCTAATCTAATATTATGGGCCTTTATTTGCACTTAAGAAGCATATTGAAAACAGCATTTCTGTTGATAGAAAAATGAGTGTGGCTTAAAGAGGAATTAGAAATATTAATTATTAATTATAGAAATATAATGAGATCTGTAGATACTTGACAGTGTAACATTTAAGACACTATAATTCCATGTTTCCATTCTTATCCTTGGTGAATTCTGATATGTTAAGTTTAATATATACTATATTGTCTATAGTATATCTCGGTATACTAAATTCAGATACAGCAACATGATTTCTAAATGTTTCAAGAAGCAATTGAGGAGGTACACTGCTTCTGGGAGTAGTTTTCCCACAATGCTAATTCAATACAGTCCATCAGCATTTCACTCGGTTTTATGTTTCTGGGAACATTGCTCTTTGGAAGCGGTATTTTTGGAAGATGTAATTAAAGTGAGCTAGAAAAAACATGGGTGATGGTTTAAATATGGACGTACAAATGTCTCATTTTAAATAATGAAAACACAGTGCAGTAGTTGAGACTGTTTAGCTTTGAACAGTGCTACAAATTATATAGCAGTTTTCCATGAGGGAATTTTCAAAGTTAATTTCTATTTATGATCTAACAGCATTTCAGAATAAATTACTATTAAACTATTTAAGAAAGGGATGAAGAACTATAGTTCATAAAAATAAAGATGAAATCTTAAAGATAATCAAGGTATGCTATACTTTGAAGAGTTTTGTCTTTAAAATGTATGTATTTTTTCCTGCAGGCATGTTCTGCCTATGTTGATTTCATGATTTCTGTAGCTAAATTAATCCTACAAGAAAGAAATATTTCTTTCAATGAGAGCGAGATTTCTGAACAAATGAAAAGAGTTATGGACCTGGAGAAAGAGATTGCCAATGTAAGAAAAACATTTTTAAAGTATCCTTTAAATAAGTGACTTTTTTCTTAATACCTAAGAAAGCTAACTGTAAGCTAAGTTACTTGCTAATCTTATTTTGTGGGACCAAAAGCTGTCCAAAAATGTGTGGGGCGTGGAACACCTAAGAGGAACACATAATAAGAAAGACATGCCTTCTAAGGAGCAAGGGAAAATATTTGAGTTAGCTGTTTTCCAAATAGCAAAATGTTTTCTCCTAATCTGTTCACAGAAGCCCTTCAAGAGAAAAAAGAGAGAGCAAAAGAGAGAAAGACTTGGTTTGTGTTTAGTCTGTTTCAGAAAGTGAGTTTTGGGTGATGCTTTCGGGCCTCTCCTCCCTTTGTCCCGTTTTCCCTGTGGGCTGTTTGGTTATTCCCAACCCTTGGCCTGCCATGCAACACAAAGTCATGTTTGTCCTGCACAAGCTGCTCCACAATGCTGATTGTTCCAAGTGCATTGTTAATTAAATGCTGTTCTCCACTAAAGTATGGCATGGAGAAATAGCTAGAATTTCAACTTGCACAGAGAAAAACAAATGGAAATTCAGGCATTCATGAGCAAAAATGTGGCTTATGATTATTAAACATTTCAGAAGCTGAGGATGAGTGTAAAACAAGCCAAATACAAGCTTTCTAGCTTCAGCTACTTTTCAAGTTGCACTGATAGTAAGGGCACATGTTTGGCAGAAGAAAGCCTTCTCCCCGTTTGTATAAACTAAAACCATCTGATTTTGATTTTCTTCACATTTTCCTGAGAAACACACCTCTGTGCTTAAATCAGAGATGAAAAATTAGTACAAGAAAAGGAATTAATTGGAGAAATATTAGAAGGGGAGTACAAAAGGAAAACACAACTGAAATGTGTCTACAGCAGTTGCTGCTGGTAGAGAGTACAGTTGGTGGTGGGTAAGCTGCTATTGCCTCACTTTTTAACCTCTTTCATCGAAAAAAGCACCAGCCTGAACATTACTGGAAGATGGCTGGCATTGTGCTCTTGGGAATTCATTAAAGAAAAGGCCGAAGAATTACTGAATGCACAATAGATTAAGGAAGAGGACACAGAGAGAAATCTTTCTTAAAAAAGGATAGAGAGATATAAAAACAGACTTGGCATGACTGATTTTTCAAAGCAGTTTAAATGGGTAAACTCTACTCTTCTTGTTCCCGACCGAGCCAGTTAAGAGTACTTGAGGCAGTAGTGATGTAGATTCGCCCGTGAATTACTCTCATGGATCACAAGATCACTCTTTTCCCATAGTCATTTGTGTACCCGCATTTTCTCTTTGTCATCAATAGAAGTGGAAGTTAAAAGGGGGTGGAGTATGAGGGGAGCACGTGCTGATGCTATCACAAAGGTACTTATGCATGAGAGCAAAGCTCTGCAAGAGGATACAAGAATGCACTTCAGAAACCTGCAGAAGCATCCTAGCAAGGGACACACTAGTTTGAGGGAAAGAACAGAAAGATATCCAAGAACATAGACCAAGGGAGTAGTTACCATGAGGTGCTAGTTTTGTCTCCTCTCAGTCTACCTTGTCTGCACCCTAATTCCAGACACCTCCCTGCTGACACTTGCTGTCTAGAGACTCCAGTGATACACTTGCGTCCTAAAGCACCACCACGGACACAGCTCTCTGTCAGTCAGGCAGTTTTATTGTCTATAAGAAATGGCCCTAATACAGTCATGCCATTAAGGTGATAATGTATGCACATTGTTAACATGCTGGTGCAAAACCACATTGCCTAGACTAATACAAAGCTTACTTGAATTCTGACTCCCTTTCTATACAGTGGTTCCAGAAAGAACACATCAGATAGGTAGCACACACATCCTGATCAGAGTGCTCACACTGCATTCCTACCACACCATACTGGTCACCCTGTACTCAATAAATACATCTCCTTTATTCCCTTCTCCCAGAATTTTGCACCTTGCATCATTCCATGAATATCATGAGCACTTTCTTGTGTTGAGTGTATCTATTGGTAGGTACCAGTGTCTACTCAGTGCTTTGAGCGGTCTATGTGCCAATCAGTGTTCCTGCACTGCCTGAGTTGTTGATGCTCTTAACAGAAAACAAATCCAAAAAGTAAGCTCCATTTTACTGTCAGAAACTTAGTTTATTTAATCTTTTATATGCTTTTTAATTTGTAAAATGCTGTCCATATTTACATGTAAGGTACTTTACAGTTAATGCAAACATATAGTAATGTATTAAGCCAGAAATACTCACTTTCTTCTTGTTACTTCCACTTACAAAAATTCCTGTGAACTGACTCAATGTGCTTAATAATTTTCTCATGATTAACTTTGATTGATAGGCAACAACAAAACCTGAAGACAGAAATGATCCACTTTTGCTGTACAATAAAATGACCTTGGCACAACTCCAAAAAAACTTCTCATTGGAAATCAATCATAAGGTGAGTGATCCATAATCTGATACTTTAACTTCTAATTTATGACTGATGAGATTAAACAATGAAGCCTGACAGTTTCTTTTAAAGACAGTTCTTGAGCTTAGACGTATTTGAAATTGAACAGGATACCCGATGTGCACACTATGACCTAAACATCTGGAGACATTAAGCTGTATGTAAAAGACTGTTTCTAACTTGAAGGCAGATCTTGCCCTCTGCTTCAACACGAAGAGATGGAAAACAACAAAGGAAAAAACCCCACCATGAGTTTGACTTATCCTCATGGATTCAGGATGGTAAATCTTGCAAAATTTGCACATATATAACCCTTGCTGGAAATCAGGAGAGTATTCTGTGCACAGTACAAATAAATTCCCTTCCTGTAATTACCACAGCAGCTCCAGAGGGCCTAGGACAATAGTTAAGACTCTAGCCACCAATTGATTCAAATGTGTTGTAGTGTGACCACTCAGGCCCGCTCTGTTTATCCAGAGCTGCAGATTCAGAACAAGAAGTCCTGTTTTTCCAACATTTCCTCTGTAAGATGGGCTCCCAACGCAAGCGGAAAGGAGCCCAGGAAGTCATGACTATGAATCAGGAAGGTTCTCCCCATTCCTCCCACTGCAGATCCCCCAGCATGTTTCAGCTCTGCCTTTTCTCTTATCCTGATCCATGTGCCATTTGTGCAGTGTAACCTTTAATTCATGGCACCACAAAGTCCATCTAAAGAATGGCTAAAGATTTGATAACGTAGTTTTATCACAAACGATTTCTACATCAGTACCTTGCACGACAGGCAAGCAGGTGCACTAATGATGTGTCACATGGAAAGCACTGTGGTCTGACTGGCAGGAGTGCATTATTGAGTCTTTTGAGGCAGTAAGATACTATGAAATACTATTATTCCTACCACAATTTCATAATCACTGCTATTTTTATTGACTTTAAATTCTTCAACTTTAAATTATATGACAGTTCACTTCTGCCTAGCTTAATTTGTTTCATGATTTACCTTCTCCCACAGGTCTTAGTTGAACAGCTACCATTACAGTCAAAATGTCAGAAACTAACTTCTGTTGTCACAGAATGGTATTGCCATGGTTATTTTTAGTTCCTGGGGAGTGCTGCAGATCAGCAATAATCATCTGCTCTAAATTTATCCAAAAATGCTCAAAAGACACATGATGGGAGTTGGTAGCATTGTTGTAATGGTCTAAGGATAGAACAGTAATTATTCCTAAGATTAGCTTGAAGTTTGCTGCTTCTCTTTCAAACCTGAAGTGATGCTATTCCTGAAAGCTTATCTGCTTTCCTCAGCTACATTAGTTTGTCTGATGAAAGACATCATTACCTTTCTAATAAAACTTTCCTCTCAAAAGATACAGACTGGGAAAAATCACCAATACTTTTTGAAGTAATAGGCATAAAAAAAAAAATTAACAAAAAAAAATTTATTAAAAAAGTACAAATATTATTTGTTTCTTAAATGTAACACCTTCCTTTTCGTTACTAAAATGAGTACCTACCCAGTGTGGTAAAAGCACTGAGTAGCTTGAGAGTTTTGATGATTATTTTCAGCTTCTGTTCTGAATCACTTTCTCAGTCAAATGGTGGTCCGCAGAAGCCATGGATTAGCAAACCTTGGGCCAATATGGAGAATTTGAAGCAGTGTGTATAGAGCTAGCTGTAACATCAGTGTCATTTACTAAAAAATGAATGGGGAAATTGGAGGAATATGTAACATTGTACAATCTACAGTATTCCAAGCGGAAGGATCTGTCTCTCTCAGTGGGTACCATGCAGAGGAAGGCAAGTAACACACTTAATCCTTGTGAAAATACTTAGCTTGACATCAGCTGCAGGTGTGAACTTCCTGGGTAGGGGAATGCAGAGGTTACAATCTCCCATGAATACTACTCTGTTGCTTTGGGTTCTGTGCCAGAGGAACAGCAACGTGGTTGCACGCAGTCTGGCTTCTTTGCCCCGTACCGCACGGCTGCAAGGCTCGGATCCCAGTGCTGCGCAGCCGGGCAGCGACCACAGTCTGCGTTCTCTTAGTGACTCCGTGTTCTCCAGTCAGTCCCTTGACCCATCTACTGTCTCGGGCACATGATATTACTAACCAAAGACTTAGCAAAGGGAAATTAATTTTTCTCATCAGCAACCTAGTAAGAGTTGCCAGCTGAGAGTGCCCATGCACTAAAATAATGCTCTGTTCAGACTAGATAGACACTGCAGAATGAGAACTTAACCAGAAATAATTTTCATAGGCACTGGGTCATGAAAGTAATGTGGGCCTCTCACAAAGGTGAACACCAGCTTAAAGAAAATCGGCTTAGGACCAGAGAGGCAGGAAACGAACATGAACTCTCCGTCTGAGGTTCATCTGTCACAGCGCTGCAGGCTGACCTGCTCACCAGTCAGTTGCTTCTCCGGTATCTCGTACTGCGGCATGCAGAGGAAAGTGCATTATAGCTACTGCCTCTAGTGTGTCTGTGTTAAAGCCTATTAAAATAAAGCCTTTTATGGACTTCAGAGTGCTTCAGGACAAGTCCTTACCATATGCTTCAGAATGGATTGTCAAATATACTAACAAATCTTACAGCTCCATAGATACAGAGATATACTCTCCTGAAAATCAGGCTTTGGGGCTTTTAATCATGCTTTGATTTAAAAGTTTCTTAGCCAAATGCAGCAGAAAGGCAACTGAAAATTTTACTTCATGTACCATTTCTGCTTTTCCAGCCTAAAAGGAAGGGGTTGTAACATTAATTGTGTTAGTCTGAAATCAAAACAATATCTCCACCCTTTCTGCTAAATATCACCCTATTTTAATAGGATTTCAGAGCGCAGAGGATATAAATTATCTCAGATATGGCTCCATTTACAAGTAGCACAGCTATTAGGAAAACTAAAGGCAGAGCATTTGTGTTATGCAAACATATTTAAACTGAAAAAAACAGCTAAATACTCTTTCTTTGTGATTCAACCATGTAATACTGTGTATTGATTTTCCAGGTATTCAGTTGGTCAAAATTCATAAATGATATAATGTCCACTGTACAAATTAACATTGAGAACACCGAACATGTCATTGTTTATGATCCAGAATACCTTATCAGGCTGAAGTCTATTCTTAATAAATACACTCCCAGGTAGGTATATTAGGTATTTTTGTAATTTGCATTTTGTTTCCAATAAAATTCAAAAAGCCCCAAAACATTAACAGCTTATTATTGTTGTTTTGTTAAACAGAGACCTTCAAAATTACATGATCTGGCGATTTGTAATGGATCTTGTTAACAGCCTAAGCCGTAACTACAAGGACACAAGGAATGCTTTCCGTAAGGTGCAGAAATTAATCTCTTTCTTTTTAAGTTGTAAAGATGACTTTTGTGAACCATAAAAAGATAATCTTTTTAATGTAGTGTGTAAAAATTTAATGTATTTTGAATTTTGCACACAAAAGCTAGATGTGTTTGTTGAAGCTTCTGCCGGAGCGTACACATAATTTATATGATATATGCTCAATAGCTGGAGTGGATTTCAAAAGCACTGTTCTGGTACTTTGTCTCCATGTTTTTCTGAATCTAAATTAATCCCCATTTTGATAACAGAACAGTCCCATTTATTTGCAAATGACTACAGTTCTGACTGATTTGTTACAAACTCTTCAGCATCCAAAGTAATAGATTCAAAGTCAAACACTTTGCCCAATCTTGTTTTTCAATCATTTGAAATATCTGATCCTGACGATACTTTAGTTCTTTGAAGGAAATGCTGAGCAACTTCACAAACAGATTGGAGACGGAAGTCCTTTGTATTTCCACAGTAGAACTTTCTACTTTGTAAGTTTGCTGAGCTCCATTAAAAAAGGTTAAGGCCATTTTCTTATATCTGTTAGTGACATAATAAGCACTTTTACACAGATACACAGCTTTTTAAGGAGCTTCTGCTTGTTACAGAAAAAGATAGTCATTACTGGAGAAGTCGACAAATGTTCAGTTTGGTCAGTTTTATATATCTGAACAGGGCAGTCTTATTCATTGATTATTTGTCTTTTTTCCCTACTCTTTAAAGTATGAAACTATTTTAATATAAAGCTTCATATTTGCTTAATCAGTATCATCAGGGAATACTATATTTTCCACTCTAGAAACAAAAGTCATCCCTCACTACATCTTAAGACTTCACTGAGGAATTTTCATTTAGAAAAATGTCATGTTTGAAGGAACAACAGAAAAAGATTTTACCATAGTCTGTGTATAGAAACATACAGTTGCCTGATAATTAATAATATATGATACAGTATAGCTGGAGCTTCTCACACTAAGTGCAGTTAGGTTTGCTTTCAAATATAAATGTTAGGACAGTTACGCCATTCCATGAATCTCCCATTCCATTTTTCTTCTAGGTTGTGTGGCTAATTGGTCACTTACTCATCCAAAACTCCATTTGCTCTAAATACAGATTGCTTAAAATGTGCTACAGAAAGTGCCAGAGTCCTAGCAGAAGGATCATTGGATCTGCAACTACCTCCTTAAGAAATTAGCAAAAAGATCTCAACAGATGACTAGACTGCATGTGTAAATGGGCGTATATGTGTAACTGAGGGGCTATGCTGACACCCTAAATCACTTTCTTTGGTTCTCCATCTCAGGGTCAAATTGTCAGTGTTCACTGTAACATTGATGGTTGGACTTGATGATCTTAAAGGTCTTTTCCAACCTTAATGATTCTGTCATTTGTTCAAAATTGTGCCCTTCCAGCACATCCACTGTCAAGAAGCCCAGATATGGGGGTGGAAGAGCATGCAGAGTACTGTCATGACACTAGTTTAGTACTTACAGCTCCTGGGACTGTATCCTCAGCATACAGTTACTCCCACCAAACAAACAGATCAGTATCTTTCTTTTTTCACAAGATTTGTTCAAAGGCAAAAAAATTGCATTTCCTGCAATTGTAGTTGAGAATTTATGCCCCATGAGGTCAGGAGGTGTAATTTCAGATGTGTCAGCATGGTACATGTACAAATCCACAGTAATGCATTTAAATTGCATGTTATTTTTACTAATAAGCAGGTACGTTTCTGTTGCTGTAGAAGACACCACTTTGGTCTTTCTTGTGCACCTCTGGTGACACTAGGCTTACTTAAAAAGAGTCTAACTCAAGGTTCCTGTGGAGGGCAATCCTGGTCTGGTGCAAGTCCACCATGGTCTCAAGTAGCCCTCTACGTAAGTGAACTATGACTGACTAGGATAAGCTTGAGCAGCACAAAGTGATCTACCAGATTCTTCATTGCACAGTCACTCTGAATTAGTTTCTGAATTAGTTACTATTTTAATTAAGCTCAGTAGTGCCAATGTTTATTACTGGTTTTGCTTTAAGTTCAGGGGGAGAGGGATTGTATTTACGTTTGCTATATAAGCAAATGATTACTGATGCAACCTGTTTGTGTGCAGGGAGTATCTTAAGAAAGAAAGAGGTTAAGGATGACAGATTTTCTAGTCTGTTCAGCTATTTGTCAGTAATGAGTTACAAAAAAGCTCCAACATCACAGGCTCTTCAGGGAGACCTGCAGCAGACATCTCTGAGCTGTGTTGTACTGGTAACATTTTCAAAAGACCATTCCTGTGCCCCTAATGCTTTAGGGTGAAAAGAAACATTATTTTACTAGTAATTCAGTTCAAGGCGTAGCAGTTAGAGCTTTTAACACCAAAAGTCATTGATCTGTACCTCTGAAGAGATGGGTAGCTGCTTCATTGTGGAATATAAACTTCATTATAGAATGTGATTTCAGAGAATTGCACTATAATGACAGTGTCTGCTATATTCCTTGCATTCAGGTGTCATTCCGTTATATTACCCACTCAGCTTTATCACATATTTGTCCATTATCATGACAAAATCCTTGCATACCTTCTAGCAACATCACATAGAGTAAATGAGCTTCTACTCTGCAAGCTCCCAAAGGTGGGACGCTCTGACAGAAGCTGCTAGTTTGGTAGAAAACACAATCCTGCCACTGCAGGAATTAATTTGCTGCATAATCACAAGGGCCCTGTTAGAGCTGGAACTGCAATACAGATCCCTGTAACAGTGAAAGCTTTGTGTCAGGGTGTTCCTTTTTAACATCTCCATTCTTAGTTTTTAGAGTAGTTTCCTTCTCTTTACCTTTTTAAAGGATAAAGAATATTGCTAATGATTCTCATATGTCCTCAGCCTGTGACAGATGCTCCCGTTACAGAGTGAGTCCACCTAACCGTCATAAACATAAATGTGAATTAAGTGCATGTATTAAGGATGACTAGGCTCCTCTGAAACACACATCTGCCAGTCAGGCACCATTCTCCTTCACCTTCTGTGGGCCCAGATGTCACTGTTTTACCTAACGTTTATGTTTCACAGGCACTTTATGGCACGACATCGGAAACGGCTGTGTGGCGTCGTTGTGCAAACTATGTCAATGGCAACATGGAGAACGCAGTGGGACGATTATATGTAGAGGAAGCATTTGCTGGAGACAGTAAACATGTGGTAAAGCTTTTAGCAAACTTAGCTTGTGTGCCATCTAAGCACCACTTAATTGTCACTTACCATGAAGTTCTTTACGCTTTTTATTATCCTTTTCTACAAAGCAGGTCACTTTCTAAAAAACCTAGACTTCAGATTTGTTTCTTAATCAGTGTACCACTGAGGAGTAGCAGGAATGTACATGCTGGGAGAGTCATTCCTTTGCGCCTAAGTACTGCTGCATTACTTGTCTTGAGCTGGCCTGCTTTCCAAGCAAACCACCGCAGTGTGAATTAGTGCGTGAAATAGGAATATTATGTGTGCACACTTGGAGGGAGAGAGGCATCTGCCCACTACACTTGTTCTGTGAGCCAGCCTTGAGCCTAAAGCACCACTGGCGCGTCGGCGATGGACCGTGCGCAAGCCAATACGCACACTCAAGGAACAACACTTAGTGAAATGAACAGTCACTGCTTGTTCTTTGAGACTGATGCTGGTTCACACCCTGCCAACATGGGGCTCAGGGACAATCAGTTATTTCTGTTTGTCTTCAGTCACATAGAAAATTGCTGAAAATTAACCTGGAGCTAGGCCTTAGTTTCCTCCTACTGTAATCAAGGCTTAAGATTTATCATTTTTTGTGGCTGACATATACCAAATAATTTGATCAGATGCACAACGTCCAGCAGATGGATAGCTGACATTTTTTGTAACCTAAGTGGCCTTGCTTTGTGAGCTCATGCCCATTCCCTTTCCTCCCACAGGACAGGTTGAAAGCACAACTTAACTTGAGCTCCAGATTTTAGCAGTTTTAGCAGCTAGTGCAGAAAAAACAAGTCTCTAATAAACAAACTATGACTGTGGAGAAACAATTGGATCATTTTATGTGGATTTGTAACATACCGATGTTTCTTCCAAGGTTGAGGAAATGATTGCAGATATACGTGATGTTTTTATAAAAACCTTAGATGAACTTACCTGGATGGATGCAGAAACCAAAAAGAAAGCAGAACAAAAAGTAAGTTAAATATTGGTAATGTTGTGTATTTCTATAATAATCACTATTTCAATTGTTTTTCCTGGGGAAAAAAAAGGCAGTAACATCTATCAATATTTTATATATACAAAACCACGTAGATTTGTGTTTGTATAGGCATAGCAGCTTACAGACTTCCTATATCACATCCATAGTACATGGGAAGGGGCCTCTGTGGAGATAAGAGCACAAAATCTATATATAAGAATAAGACATTCCAGGCAAATCAGCAATTAAGGGGCTAGGTAATGAATAGCTAAAAGAAAGTAATACTGAAAATGAGAAGGAATGATTTATGGTGATTTAACCAGCTATTATGAGTGACCAAGAAGTCACACCACAGGTTGAATACCATCAGTGAGTTCTCTTTTAAGGGAAGATGTAGCTACAGGCAGCTCTTGCAAGTCTGGAGTAAGTAACAGAAATCCGTTATAGAGAGCCCTGAATTGGGACTGAAACAATCAAAAGAACTACTTATTACATCTCTATTTTGTTATACTGTAGAGATAATAAAAAATCGTCAATTTTTCAATTTTTAATTATAATTATTAAAATTTAAATTTTAAAAAGCTTGGAAAATATCATGGGTTTATTAATTATAGAGCAGCACTTGGCATTTTCCTCCAGAATTTTGTGTTAGAAAATCTTTGGGAAAAACATTTAAAATAACTATCAAAATATTACTGGTTTATAGAATCATAGACTAGAATCATAGAATTGTTTAGGTTGGAAAAGACCTTTAAAATCATAGAGTCCAACTGTTAACCTAGCATTGCCAAGCCCACCACTAAACCATATCCCTCAGCACCACATCTACACAACTTTTAAGTACCCCCAGGGATGGTGACTCAACCAGTTCCTCAGGCAGCCTGTTCCAATGCTTGACAACCCTTTCGGTGAAGAAGTTTTTCCTAATACCAAACCTAAAACTCCCCTGGCACAACTTAAGGCCATTTCCTCTCGTTCTATCGCTGGCTACTTGAGAGAAGAGACCAGCACCCACCTCACCACAACCCCCTTTCAGGTAGTTGTAGAGAGCGATGAGGGCTCCCTTCAGCCTCCTCTTCTCCAGACTGAACACCCCCAGTTCCCTCAGCCGCTCCCCATCAGACTCGTGCTCCAGACCCCTCCCCAGCTCCGTCGCCCTTCTCTGGACACGCTCCAGCACCTCAGCGTCCTTCTTGTTGTGAGGGGCCCAACACTCAACGCAGGATTCGAGGGGCTTTGTTCAAGACTTCAAATCATCAAAATTTGTGAACTTTTAAATAAATTGTTTCACTCCAGTGTAGATGTGGGAGCTAGTTAAGAAATATGGATACAGACACAAACTGAGTCAAACTATACAGATTTCTGGAAATCTGTAAATGTGTTTTCCTATAATGTACTGAAGTTAAAAAACATCAGTTATTAATTTTATTTCTATTTTAGATGCTGTAACATATGTGAAATATTTCCGGATTGCTTCTATTTGTTTAAACCAACCTTTCAACTCAAAAGCATAGCTGAAG
Organism: Phaethon aethereus; assembly: GCF_964289735.1. Taxonomy (NCBI): domain Eukaryota; kingdom Metazoa; phylum Chordata; class Aves; order Phaethontiformes; family Phaethontidae; genus Phaethon; species Phaethon aethereus. The sequence goes on along the minus strand of NC_138585.1, from coordinate 27,903,986 downwards.
TATGTTTGGCTGTCTTGTGCGCATTTCTGTAATTTTACTTAGCAAGGAAGGAACAGAACAGACTTTCAAGAATTTTCCATTGTTATAATTAACTATAAACTTTACAGTGCTCTCAATTAATAACAAAATGTAAACAAAACCCATATATAATTAACATCCTCTGTTTTCTGCAGTTGCTTCCATATTGCATTTATTATATAATTTATGATTGATTTTTAAATATGCCTGGATTTGCTATGGAGATCAAATTATCTTGTCCCTAGGCAAGAGCAATTAGAGAGAGGATTGGTTATCCAGATGAGATTGTGACTGACGACAATAAGCTGAACAGCGAGTACCGGGAGGTAAGTATCCACAATAGACGGTATAATTAGAAAAGGGTCTTGAGGGAAAAAGTGGTGAATTTGCCTTCATAGCCAAGCCAAACCACACACATCTGCACAGAGTAACTCGTGTTCAGTTGTGCAGGTGTAAATAAGGATGTACCAAAAGCCAGTGTAGCACAGCTAATCCAGTACAGATGATGATAAGTATTTGATGGTATTTCAAGGGAATGTATAAATTCTAGAGGAACTGTGCTAGACTAAAACATGGAGCCAATGGTGTTCAGTCCAGTATTTCTAAATCTGCCACGGACTGACGTAACACTGGTTGAAGTGGACACAGTTACACAAAACTTAGTAACTGTCCCTATTTATCAATGGATTGGAATTAGTCCCTGAAGTATGACGTTGGATGACCTGTGTAATTTAAACTGCATCTGAGCTATCTCACCACAAAATGTGATCTTGGTATTCCTTTACCTTGTAGGTTCATTTGTCAGAGTAACTCTATTAATGTATTTAGTATACATGTATGTTCAGGCAGAATATGTCTTGAAGTCAAAGTTTTAATTTTGAAAAATACAGACATACAACCAAAGTATGCTTTTTAAAACACCATTTGAGCCTTATTCATGTCTTCTTTCTAAGGTGGAATTGCAGCTTACCAAGCTACTGGTTTCAAGCAGGCAACTCCCAGAGGTTAGGGTCAAAACCAACAAATGCTGAAATCCACTCAAAATATATATAGAGAGGGAATAAAGATCCCTGGAAAAAATTATAGAGCTGCTAACATATATCTGGCTACAATATCAACTCTGTGATGTAGCAGAGCACTGCAAACAAAGTTCTAATTGTAGATCAAGTAATACTCTTAAAATGCATTGCTTGGCTCATCATGCTTAAGATTAGATTTTCCAGATCCATCTGTCTTTTACTGCAGATCAGTAACACTGCCACTAAGTACTTTTCCCTCTTTCTTTTTAGTTGAATTACAAAGAAGAAGAATACTTTGAAAACATTATTCAAAATTTAGTATTTACCCAGAAGAAAAGGTTGAAAAAGCTTAGAGAAAAGGTGGACAAAGAGGAGTAAGTATTTAAAAATACTGCGTGTAGTCTTTCACCCAGTTTCCACAGGAGGAGATACTTGGAAGGTGATCAGGAATGATTTAATGACCTTCCTTCTGCACTTTTTCCTCCATGAACAGGGCATGTAAGAGGGCATTGTGTCTCAAAAGCTGGACCTACATTAGCAAGTAGGGCAAAGAAACTGGGAGATGATGTAGAAGGTTAAGTATTCTGGAGTAGGTCTAGTCTGGTCCCTTAGCTCCCAGAGTGGATTAAGTGGACTCCTGGAGAGCAGCTTTTTAATTAAGTTCATTTGAAAGATGAATTTCATCCCTGAGAATTTTGTTTCTCTTCCTTAGAGACTGCATGAGAAAAGGGAAGGCATGATTAAATGAGGGTGAGCACGAATTTACTTCAGAAATGCACTCCTACTCTGAATTAAAATATTAGGGTAGAATGTAGATGTACCCAAAAGACTGACATGACACATTCCCTAGCTCTATTAGCTACTCTTCCTATCTCAGCTCTGACCTATTTGGAAGTTAATTTAAACCAAATCAGAAAGATGACTGTGGTCACCTAGGCCTCCTTTGCAAGACTTCATTTGAATAAGGGCTGCAGAGCTGGGTTTATGTTGAGGAGACGATAAGAGAACTAACTTTGTGCAGTCTAAAAACGACAAGACTAAGGAGAGGTCTTATTGCTGTCTTCTACCTAATGGGAGGCAATACAGAGAAGCCTGACACTCCTTGGTGATGCACAGTGATAGGACAACTGGGAAGAGACACAAGCTGAAACATGCAAAATTCACACTAGATGTCAGGAAAAACTTTTCACCATATGGGTGGTCAGACAAGACCCAGAGAGGTTGTTGAGACCTCCACATCTCCATCCTTGGAGATGCTCAGATCTTGAATGGACAAGCTTCTAAGCAGCCTGATCTAGTTAGCTTCACATGGGGCCATATGAATTCCAGAGGTCTTTTTTACCTAGATTATTCTATGATTCTGTTTTTCTATTTCTAATTGCTTTATCATCTTCATAGTGCTGTTCCAAACTTATTTTTTAAGGGGAAAAAAAAAAACCAAACCTGCAACTGTCTTTCTAGTCAGTCATCTTGCATCTTCAAACTCTCACCTTTCCAGAAGGTGAAGTATATACTTCACACCTCTGGAATGGCCACTATGAATTTTCCAAATACTATGTCATAGCTTTTCAGAACTATAGTCATTATTGTGGATAAATAGTCCAACTGTTGCTTTTGCTGTTCTGTATTTATATATCATTAACTGAAAATTTATGTTCCACCTAACAGCCACCTCAGTTCCGCTCTATTTTAACTTCAAGCTTGGAAGTTAAAGTTTGGGTTTGGCTTGTTCCATTGCTTCAGCTTGATTTAACACAACTCCTATTTTGTTCTCACAAGTAAATATTAGTTAGGAGTAACTACCATAAGTTTAATTGCATTCAAAGATTACCTGAAGTGAGCCTGGAAGTATCAACCACAATTGATTATTCTCTGATAGTTGTAATTTATTCTGCAAATTAATTTTTACTTCATCAAGCAATAGCCACTGTTAGAATACTTTGCATTGCTTACAATTGGCACATACAACACAGTTATCAGCTAGATCATTTATCATAGAAATTAATTTCATTCAGAGAGCACGGATCCAGGAAATATAACTTCAGTTATATTTTTTTATATATATATATATATATATAAAATAAGGATATAATAAGCTGGGCCTTATATTTAATAAGGCCCAGCTTATTTTGTTTTTATTTTATTTAATATAAATAATAATATATTATTATAATATATAATAGAATATTATATAATAATATATAATGTGTACTATATTATATAATAATATAATATAAAATGAATCATTATTAAAATAATATAAATAATATAAATTATTTTATTTTTTAGAACCGTTAAATCTCATTTTCTCTGACATCTTTTCTGAAATATTATTGAATGTGTACATTAATGACCCACATCAAAATACTAGCCCTGCTTGTGATTCTAGGAATTTCATTACGTGATAACTTACAAAAGCCAGTAAAATTGTAAACTATAAAAAAAAAGAGTAAAACTCATTATTTCCCATGTGTTGAAATGGACCTAAAAGTAATCCTGAAAGCCTTCACCAAGGAAAGTAGGTATTATTTAAAATAATACCATAGGACTGTGAATCAAGCTGTGCCTCTGCCACAAGAGCTCATGACGATCTCTGCATCTACCTTCATTCCTCAAGAAATTTTCTTAAGGAAAAAATTATAATAGTCTCAAATCTGACACTCATTATGTACAAGTATTTGAGATAGCTGGATATATGATAACGATAGGTGACACAGAAATCATTTTCATTAAGCAGTCTAAAAAACAGTTCCATTATCCCCAAATGTTTAGATACCATTATAACCTTAGGTTCTGTGTTTCAGTTTCTTTATATGGGAAATTTCGCCTGCAGTATTAGCAGAAATAGAAACTAAAACTAAGCATCATTGTTAATTGGTTTGGATAATGAAGGGAAAGGGCTACTAAAATGATTAAGGGATTGGAGTGTCTGACATACAATTAGAGGCTGCGCACACTGAGGCGCTGGACTTGACAATCTCCAGAGGTACCTTCCAACCTCAGTTATTCTGTGATTATGTTATTCAGTTTCTAGGTTTGTTCCAGTAATCATCAACTCTGCAATTTAGAACTGAAATTCTAACATTTTTTCTTCTGTTGTTACTAGGTGGATAAGTGGAGCTGCTGTTGTCAATGCTTTTTATTCAGCAAGTAGAAATCAGATAGGTAAGGTTTACCAACTTATTAACTGGATGCAGATTTAATAGACAAATTATTTTTATATATGTGTGTATTTCTAAAATCAAGAAGTGAAACATTTTTAGTATTACAGGAGTTGCAGAAAGGTCTCAGTGCAGCAAAATCAGAGGTATCATTCGTAGCGTTTTCATCTCACAAGTACAGAGGCTTGGGACTCAGCCGTGAAAACAACAGCAGTGTGGAGTGGCTAGAAGTTTAATGACCAAGTAAATTTGGTGGCCCGAGCCTTTGTTTGTTTTTAAGGGATGAACAGGGAGAACAGTACCACTTTTACCTGAAAGACAGACTGACTAAAAGAAAGCCATGGAGCTTCCTGCCATAGAGTACACATGGCTTCCATTCCTCATAGCTCCTTCAGTCGCTTTGTACAAGCTTATTTAGCATGGCTTTGGGAAGGATGTTGAATTTCAGGCTGCTGGTCACTGAATACACTGAATACACCAGCTCATTGACTGAACTGCTCAGAATCCCCTAACATTTCACACGATAGGCCATAATCACAGCCCCATACTTGTTCTCGTGAAGCAGTACAGTTTACTTTCCATAAGGGTAACTACAGAGAGTGAGACCAGTCTAAAACAAATGTCACAGTATCAAGACAACAAATGTTATGCATTTGATGATTAAATAATGCTGAAATATTAGTGCAAAAAACAGCTTATTCTCAGTTTCTATTTCCTCATTTCCAATACGTTCCATACACGGCTGAAAGATCCAGCGTTCAGAAGACAGCCTCCAGCTATCAGCTCCAGCATGACATAAGCCATGCTAAGCAAACTTGTCCCATGCTGCACGGGACCAGGAACTCAGGGGGCCACTGCTTCTGGAGCATATGTTCACTGTTCCAGGGCTGCTTCAAGTCCCAAGCAGACAGAAATCCAACATGGCTCTGTCACCACCTTCTTTATGTAAAAGTAATGACAATTGGAACAAAACACTTGGGTCTCAATGAAACTAGCATTTCCCAAAAGACAAAGTTTACTCAGAAAATTTCTCACTGGCTATCTTATCTTAGCACTTCAAGATCTAATTATGAATCACAGCATATAAGAGCTTCATACTAGTATTACCTTAAGTAGTCCCACTTAAATTGCAAGTCTTAACTGTTAGCTATCTTAAATGCAAAGTTTGAATGTATATTCTTTTACATATGGCTTAAGGAAAGTTCTAAGGAATTTTGAGGCATCCTCAATTGCTACGCTTAAGACTTAAAGTCTGCCAGATGACTTCAAGTTCTGTCTTACATTGTCATTTAATTCTGCTGCTTTTGTGTTGGAAAAATGAAGATGGAAACGTGTGAGATTAAACCAAGGAGAAAATCAAATTTAAAAAGTAAGAGAGAAGTTCAGTACAATGAAAGAGTTTTTGCAGTGCTTTTGAGTATAAACATTTCTAATGTCAGCCTACCCAAAACCATACATGGTTAAAAATAACTTAAAATAGAAGAGAAAGCATTAAAATGCTTTTAAAGAAGTTTTTAAAAAAATCCATTATAGCTAAAACTTAGAACCGCATGGAAGCACTCAGGTTTCTCATCTTGTGTTCACCAGTTCTCTTCGCAGTGGTACAGTCTTTCAAGAGTCACAAAATGTTTTACAACATTAATTGTGCCTCACAATATTTCTGTCATACCCATTCTGCAAATATTGTTATCATCCAGATTTCATAAATTGCAGTGTCCTTTTCAAGCCATTAGTGAGGTACTATGATCCATGTATAACTCCTGAAAACAAGTCTCTAAAAAAATGAAAAAAACCTTGTCCTGCAGGGCTCTGCCCAGAAATGAAACGGTATTATTTCTTGTTTATTTATGAAGGCATTCAAAGAAAATACTTGGTGGAGAACATTATTTTCATTGCCAGGGATGAAATTACCACTTCTTTTCAGTCTTTAGTAATGGCTTCTTATATAGTCCCACTTCTTTTATCAAACGAGCCATTAAATCAAGGTGAGAAATGTCAGGTACTCTTTTCCGCTGGACTCTTAAAATACTAGTGTCAAAAATAATGTCACTGATCTGCAAGACTGCCACTACCAGCAGGACTTCAGTAGTGCCAGAGGTAATATGAAGCTTTACTTTGAGACCAAGTATCATACTTTATTACATGGCAAAAAGCACTCCCTGCTGTTCAGTCTGCAAGCATAGCTCCAGTAAGCCAAATGGATGCAGGTTTCTTACAGTTTTTACCGGGTATGTTTAATACAGCATACTACCATTTTCACAGTCAGTATTTTCTGTGCAAAAAATGAAGTTCATTTAGCAACCCTGATCACATAAGTCTTGATTCCACAAGTGCAGGTTTAAAGGAATAGCATCAGGTTTGTAATGGAAGAAATCAACAAACTAAGCCAATCTTTCCAAAAGGGTTTATCCTTTTTAATTATTTCTGGCCCCACTGAAGAATTGAAGATTTTTAAAAAGTGCTGGAGTCCTAGATTTTCAGATTTTACTGAGTCAGGTGATCTGTTAAGCAGACTTCTGCAAATAGGATCCTGACTTCTCCCACTAGTGGCCTGCATCTTTGCAATAGCTTGCACTTCCAGAATCACAGAGTACTGTTTTGGGCACAGTGGGACTGCAGCATTGTCAGCCTCAACATCATGCAGGCAAGAATGAGGAGGCACGGAGAAAACTCCTTGTATTGGTGCAGTCATAATGAGGACAAGAGGATACAGCCCCCTACAAATGGTGCTGCTTGCGTAGGAATTCAGCAGCTACAATACTCAATACCTCTTTTTAGGTTTCATGTCCTACTCAAAACTTTGGTGGTATTTGCCAAGGTTCATGAACTTTTCCAGTTCATCCAAACCGTTCTGGCTTTGCAGCGCGTTCTAAAGGTAAAACGTGACATAAGCATTGTGAAATCCATGATAGACTTCAGAGAGGCAAACCTGTGTTGACTTAACTGACCAGCACTGCTTGGTTAAGGATGGCAAGACAGTGCAGTCAGCTGGCAGGTGGTAAAGCTAAGTGAGCGTTTCGCTCATTACTGACCATTTAGGACAAAAATCTGCTCGGAAGACTTTGTTTAAAATGTATTTGTTCAGTAATTCATAGAAGATGAATCACGATTTGAAAAACTGAAACTGGTGACTGGCAGTCAATATGAGCTATAATTCTTACCTCATCCTTTAGCTATGGCATATCACAGGATAATTAAAGCAGTCTGATCTTTAGAGTGATGTCTGAATTAGCTTAGTATTATGCTTTTTAAAAAAATCCTTCTAAAGAGGAGTTCTGTGCATGGTGTGTAGCAAATTTAGAGCTCTGTTATTACGTTTTAACGTGGTCTGATCTTCACTGTTCCGTCAGCAGCACTGATCAGAAGGAAGACACTCAAAAAAAACAGCTGAGCTGCTGCTAGTGAGGTAGCCCACCATATGTCCCTTTAGGTACCAGTTACTCTGACCCACAGGCAGATACACAAAATTGAACTGACCTGTGCTTCTGGCTGTTGCGGGACACTGTGCAACACAGTCAATCTTGGCAAAGGTATTACTGTCCTCTAACACATTCAAGAAAAGCAGCACGTTTTCTTTTGGCCAAGGCTGCACAGATCCTGAGGGAAATTCTTTAAGCCTTTTTCTACCTTGGATATTTGCAAAGCTGTGAAGTACAAGCTGCCATTTAGATCCCAAAGGAGTTGCACTTCTCTCTTCTTTGAATCTCAACTTGAAATGTATTCCACTGTGGAAGGAATGCCTGTCCACTTCAGACCTGTATTATGTAACAGAGGTCATGAAAGAAGTTGTTTTCAGAAAGGTGGAGTTAAAAATAAATAAAATCTATGAATTCTGACATTTTACTCTAAAAAATGGATGAGCTGACAGGGAGTTAATTAAACTGAACTGAAAGTCCTGGGGAACTGTCTGCCTCCAGGGAGGGAAGATGGTCCTATGGTTTCATGCAAAAAGACAGGCTGAGCTCGAGGTGAATTACAGTTGTAATATTCCAGGCCACCAGGACTGGTACATATTCTTCTGAGTAAACACCTTGCTAGCAGTTATCTCCAGAAAGAACAGCCTTCTGATGCTGTACACTCCAGGCACCACTCTTTTGCCAGTCATCAAAACAGACCATTACACAACATGGCATTTACACTCTTGTCTTGTATCAATACTTTCTGATAATAACATCAAAATATTTGGGTATTTAATTCCATGTCAAACTAACAATGTAATAGAATTACTGTGACAGTAGGCAACAGTTTGCACAGGAAAGCAGAAATAGGTATTTTTCTAATGTGTTGTTTTTCACTTTTCCCATGGTTCTTTCTCCTCTTGAAAGACACTGCTAGAAGTGTACCGGATTTATGTAGAACTGCAAAAAGTATCCGTTTTCTTTCTTTTGTTGTGTGAAAACTGTCATCCAATTCCACTTTTTTATTCAAGTGTTGTAGAGTTACATACATCTCATTCACAGTGAGAATTTGTACTTTATATTTCTGCAACAGGCTGAGGTAGAGGGAGAAGGTCTGCAATACATACAAAGTATAAATACAAATTTTTTTTTTAATTCTTCGTTTATAAAAAAGATCACAAGTGCAACATGATTTCTTTTTTGCTAATTTGCCTAGAAAAATGAGCACAGAAGTGGGTGAAACGAACCACTTTGTTCCAGTTCTTTCATTGCCAGCCTGGCCTATTTTTATTGATTCTAGTGGGAGTTACTGATATTTTCAGTGGAAGAATAAATTCCTCTTTCTGAGATTGATTTGTGGTGAGGGTAATGATCACATAATTTACTGTTCTAGGGGAATGTCTTCTTACTTTTTATGATGTTATGCAGTTTATTTAACATGATACGGGAGTCTGAGAATGCTAAGTGCTATGAAGTGGAAAAGTAAACTGCTTTTTTGCAAAGTAAAATAATAACAAAGACAAAGTAAAAGCTGATCATGATTTTGCAAGCGTCTGAAGAGGGGAGCAGTCCCACCGATCTGTTCCTACTATCCTACAGCCATTACCATGTGTCAGTTCACTTGTTGCTGGTAAATCTGGGGGAATAGCATGACTTTGCTTGAGGCCCATGCAAATGGTCTGTTCACACTGTGCACGTAGGATAATGAGGCAGGGCTTTAATTGTGCTGTGGTTGGTTTTTTTTGCAGTCTTCCCTGCTGGCATTTTGCAGCCCCCTTTCTTCAGTGCATCTCAGCCCAAATCTCTGAATTATGGTGGGATAGGCATGGTCATCGGTCATGAAATCACACATGGTTTTGATGACAACGGTAAGGCACTGAGTTTCTACTTACAACACTTACAATGTACAGAATGTTTTACATGCTTTAGTGCTTAATCATTCCAGAGAGCAGATAAAATTAAGATGAAATCTCCATGTATAAGACCAAATGTGAATTTCTGAGGCTTTACAGTATTGTTCCCCATGATGATTCCCAAAAGTACGATCCAAAGAGTCCCACAGACACTCCTGTAGTGGCTAGGCTGCAGCAACAGCCCAGGATGTGGGCCTGTGGCATACAAGGGCTTTTAATATAGTTGCTAGTCGCTTGATTTTCCCAAAGGCTACATCAAAAACCATCATAAACTACACATAATTGTGAACAGGGTGTGTCACTAGACTGGCATAGGTGTGAACTCAAGGGTCTTGCTGTCAGAACTGCTGCCCAGCCACATCGTTCATGGCTAGATCCACACTATGATCAGTCCAGCATTGAGTCACAGGTCAGAACCATACCAGGCTTCCCAAGAGAGCCTTAATCCCATCTTCTGATTCAGTCTGTTTGTTTTTCTCCTCTGCTGAAATATAGCCCTCTTAGCAAGACCAAAAAAAAAAAAAACCACACCTGTATGACTGCCTCATTACAGTGATTTTTTTGCATGAGTGACTATACTTACTTGCTACGTTTCTTACTGCATCTAAAACCTCTTTTCCTGTATACATAATTCTGTTCACATATTATTACAGGCAGAAATTTTAATGAGAATGGAGACCTTGTAGACTGGTGGACTGAAGAATCAGCACACAATTTTAAGGAGCTGTCCCAGTGTATGGTGTACCAGTATGGAAACTTTTCATGGGACCTAGCAGGTGGACAGCATGTATGTCATATTTATTTATAACTACCAATGTTCCTTTTAATGAGGAAGCATGAAATCTTATGTCCTAAACATGCAAACCCTTATTTACATGGCTTATGGCCACCACTGTCACTCCTACATACACACACAAAAAAAAGCCTCAAAATTAAAGTGGTAAAAACTCCACACATACACTGACTGTTCTGAACAAGGCAGGATTTATATTCTGAATGAGTGGCAGTCCTAGAAGCCTTTTTGGGACCTCAAAGGCTCTTTTTTACTTCCACAAAGGAACAGCAAAAAAATATGGAAGTTTGAACCTCATTTCCCCAAAGCTTGATGGGCAAATAATATATATCCCCATCAAAAACAAATCCTGCCTGCTGTTTCCCTCACTCAAAAGTTTCATGCTTTTTTCCCCAGAGAATCATCTGGACTACTGAGCTAAAAGGTCTGAAGAGAATCAGGGTACAGTAGGAGAGGGAGGGACGATATGCAGATTTAGGAGAGGCAGGCAATCTAAATGTGACTGCATTTACAGCATTCTGCACAGTTAAAATTGTTAGGCATTCAGTGTAGCGCCTGTGCCTCGAAGCCCTAATTTCACGAGAATAGTTAGCAGGATCAGGTCTGTTCTGTGTCCCAGCAAGATCAATATTCCATTAACTCACAGAAACAGGTGACACTGATATTATAATTACTCATACTGAACAGGAGACCAGTCCTTTTTCTATTAAATGCAAGCTGCAAAACTGCCACTGGAAGGAGACAGCCCTGTGTACATAACACAGCACTTCATAGCATGTCATTTGGGGGTGACAAAATGCTCTGCTAATGCACCTGCATTATCTCTAGTACACAACCCAGCTTTAACTGTCTAGAGACAGTTTTAATCATCTTCCCAGTGCTCCCACTCTGCTGCTATAGGGATTTTACTGTCCCAGGCTGGCAGTGCACGTACTTCAAAGCTACAGATAGCAGATTTCAACCACAGTTACTAGCTGAGCTGCCATCATGCTGTCAGCCAAGGTACATCCTGCGCCAGTGCAGCGTTTAGTTCACAGTCCTGCATCTTCCACATGACAAGTGAGTGTCAACCCCTGCATCATTGCTGCCCAGTAAAGAAAGGAAAGCAGTTTACTACAGGAGCACTCTGTTGCATTGCACTGTGGAAGACAACCTTGTGTATTTTGGACTTCACTGAATAACAGCATGCGGCATTGAACTGTGCCACTACCTGTTCTTCTGTAAGGAGCAAAATTTCTCTTGGATGGGACCTCCTACAGCTAAGTGGTAAATGAGAAGACACTTACAGGAAGCTATTTCTCTGACCGCTACTGTCTGTTTTTTTAGAGACTGACAGTATATTCCATCATACTGAATAGGGAAAAGATAGAACTTCCAGACCTGAGGTTTTCCTAATCTGTGGGTTAAACTGTTGGGACTCAGAGAGGCCAGTAAAGATAAAGAAGAATATTTCAACATATTTTTCTGCCATTTTTTCACAGATCAAATTAAATCTAACAATGATTCTAGGTTTGCAGCTTTGAATATCATTGCCCAATATCTTAGGCTAAAGGTTGAAAATACAATTTTTAAAAAATAAAATTACAGATTCTCCATTACCAAAGCTTCATACTCTTCAGTGATACTTCACGGACTTACGAATACTCTACCAGCTAAATAGGTATCTTCTATGTATCTTGCTACCAAAGAGCTACCTAACTTGCCTAATATGCAGAAAAATACTGTCTAGCAGATTTGCTGATGTCTGTTAACTGATCATTTGAACTATTTGGAGTTTGAATTTTAACTTGTTTTGCAGACTATACAGATTCTGTCCACTTCCTCTAATTGGAGCAGTAGTATGAAACGAAGGGTTAAAGACATGGAGAAAATAGGAAGAATGAACGAACAATGACTAAGCATCAGAAAATCTGGGTAAAAGAGATACAAGAGCCTAGAAAGTTGCCTGTAGGTGAAGGAAGAGGATTAAGGAAAACAATAGTATTCACATGGATTTTGAGTTAAGGAAGGCAAAGACCTTTCAGGGATGTTAACATAATCTTCTGCTAAAACTTCAGATTTTGAGGGAATTCCTGCCTTCAAAAAAGGGAAAAAAACCACACAAAGTTTGGCATTACAGGTCCTGGATAAGCTCTTATTTTCAGAAAATGATACTTTTCCTTTCTACTTTACAGCTAAGTGGAATCAACACACTAGGAGAAAACATTGCTGATAATGGAGGTATCAGACAAGCATATAAGGTAAGAAGTATCCATTATTCTATTTTAGCTGAAACCATCATAGATTAAGAAAATTAATTCCAGAGCCTTTGAAGAAGAAACAGTATTTTTGTGTTGGGGACAGGACCATACCTACTGCGTCATCAAGGCATGGTGTAGAACTATTGACCAACCATTGTATTTCTTTCATCCTGTTAATTGTTTCAGAAAGCATGTTACCTGTTCCTAGTGCACTCTTCTTCAGCTGACTTCTTTCCCTCTCTTTCCCGCCCCCCCCCCCCCCCTTTTGTGAATAAGGAACATGTAGAATGAAAACATTTAATGAATCACACTTGGACCATCACCTAACGAAACTGATGATACCGAGCAGCTGTCTGCCTCTTCCTATCTGTCTTCACCAGCTTTTTCATGCCAGGAAGGAGGGACAGAATGACTTACTTGTGACCCATGCATGCATGAAACACTATTCACTGTACAAAAAACTGTTCAAAATATCATCTTGTACCAGTGACTCGGGTACGGGTATCCAAAAATGTCTGTGACATCTGGGCTCCTTGCGCTAAGCCTTCCATTGGAGCTTGTATGCTTTTTGGCTTTCCTTTCATTCTCTTCCTGAAACAGACACTTAACTCCTTAGATTGGCCAACTTTGTGACTGAAACTAAAAGAAGCAGAGGTCTTCTCTTTGTGAATGCACGCTGGGAGCTGAGAAGCAAGTAAGCTTCTCTATGAACTTTTCTTGTTACTTGCAAATCTGATGGTTACAGGCCTTAATAACATGATCCTCGCTCTCCTTCCCTGAACACCTTGTTCTATGGCAAAATATTCAACACTTGACAACCAGAGTACTACCATTCCTCAACAAAGTGCCTGCTGGGATGCCTGGGCCAACTCACTTCTCAAAGTTACCATCACAGCTTCTGCAAAGAAAGCCATCAGCAACGCTTACTTCACTACAAGTTTACATGCTTGAGGGCAAATACAATCATTGATGAGAGTTTAAAGAATAATTTGGAAGTCTAAAAGAGGCATCAGTATGGCATATTAGATTAGTCTGATTTTCAATTACTGGAACATTTGTGCATGTAAAAAAAAAAACCAAACCAGTACAAACCCACAAAAGGAATCCTCTTTCTGAAAGGAATAGGAGTAGCCGGAGAAAAATTAGAAGGTCAGAAGTATTACAAAAAAAATAATTAGATATTCATAATTATTATGACATCATATAAATAGTAAAAAAAGGTCCAAAAGGAATCTTGAGAAGTCATCTAGTCCACACCCGCCTGCCTCCTAGCAGGTAGGATCAACCATTTCTCTATCAAATGTACCATAAGAGAAGTTCCGCTACTTCCTTGCAGCAGTTCGAGTGCCATCATGTCGTTGTTCTCCGTTTCCACTGCTGAAAGCAATCTGCTCCTATCTTTTCTGCGACCTTTTACATATTTGAAGACTGCTACATACTTGAAGGCCCCGACTTCTCTTCTTTAGACTAAACAAACCCAATTCTTTCAATCTTTCCTCATAGGTCATGTTTGCTAGACCTCTGCTCATTCTTGCTGCTTTCTTCTGGACTCTCTCCAGTTGGTCCACATCTTTCTTGAGCTACGGTGCCCAAAACTGGACAGAGTGCTCCAGCTGAGACCTGGTACAGGATTACTTCATGTATCTTTTATAAGACACTCCTGTGTATACATCCCAGGATGACACTTGCCTTTTTTGCAATACTGTGGCACTGTTGGCTCTTGTTCAGCTTGTTACCCACTAAAACTTCCAGAGCCTTTTCATGTTAGCTGCTCATTCCTCAGCTGGCACTGGTGCAGTTGATTGCCTTTACTTGGGCAGTAGCTTGGCACTGACTTTAGTCAGAACATTTCTCCAATTTGCCAGCATCTTTCTCTCAGCAACGATATACTAACAACACATTGCTTAACACATGGTCTTCATAAGAAAGATGAAAGCAGGTGTTCTTGCTATTGGAAAGGTTTTAAGAGTCTTCCGCAATTCGCTTAACAAAAAGAGTAAAACCACAATGAAAAAAAATCTACTTTTCGTAATGCAACATTAAATAATTGATAAAAGTGATGTCTTCTGCAGAATCAGTTTTGTGCTAGTAAAATTGGATCCTGGAACTCTGCATTTTATACTGGGAAAGCGTATCTTACCATAAGCGTGGTGTTGTAGACTCTAACCAAATAGGTGGCAAAAAATATGAAATACATTTATGCGATAAACATTTGAGAGAAAACCAAACTGTAAACAGGACAGCACATCCATGTGTTCTGTAGAATCAAAGAATGATTTTTTTTTTGCCACAGCTGAAGCTTTTTGCCCCTTATCTCTCAAGTCTAATGGAAAGAAGAAGGGGAAGAGGGAAAGATGAACAAATGGGGGAGGAGTGAATCCTCTGATCACATCTTGATTGTCTTGGAGATCATTTGTGCCTCCCTGAGCAGTGGCAGGCTGGGTTGCCCAGCCCAGTCACTTAGCCTGGGATCCATGCACAGGGAATCCCCAAGTCACAAGACACCTCAGGTGCGTGCATTTTTGACTGCGCCTTAGAAAGCAGCACAGCAGCATGCTTTTCCATGTGGCTCTTTACTATACAAGGTACATATCGAGGGTAACTGACAGTAATGCGTGACCCACAGAACCTGCAGGAGACAGAGCTGCTGCAGCTGAATCTTTATACCGAGAGCTCTGAACCTCAACAGTTTGGAGGCTGGTTTTGCACAGAGCTTGCTGATGCCTCACTACACCGACCCCTCAGTTCATGTCAGAGAATCTCACAGTCATTTCTGTTACAGAACATGTTCTTTTTTTAACACAGAACCATCTTGCTTTATGCAGTCATTAATTAACCCTATGAAAGGATTTGCTAAGTAAATATGTAACAGTCCAGTGGAATTTAATACATTATTATAAAGCTTGCTAAGGAATAGTACTAACTCTCTGTAGGTACTATATTTCAGAACACAACTGTCCTCCTCTGCATTCTTAATTGCTTCCCCTGTCAAAAGATGCATAGTTATGCAAAAACCTTGTTAACTGGGTGTACCCATCTTACTGAAATTAATCCATTAGCCTTGACTTCTTTTTGCTACAATCAAATACAATTTGCCTTCTTTAAGCCCGTTTCTGTTACCATTTATTCCAATATAATGCAGGCAGCTTCACTAAACCTGGTGTAAAACAGTACTGTAGGGCCCATTCAGTGAGAAAACTGTCTTGATTCAGTCAGGCCACTGGTATCACAGCACTAAGAAATGGCCCTGTTGCCTTCTGCTTAATGGTGGCATATAGTAAGATGGATGGACAAGGTAGTCCATGATTAGTTGTGTCAAAGAATCCATGTTCCTTATCATCATTTCATTTTAACTGTCTGGGCTGGAAGTTGTAACATTTCTACTCAATTCATTCATACAGGCCTATGAAAACTTTGTGAAAAAGCATGGAAAAGAAAAACTTCTTCCTGGTCTTGAAATGAACCATAAACAGCTTTTTTTTCTGAACTTCGCACAGGTATTCTATACTTCCTGACTGAAGGCTTTGCAAATCACTTGAAGTTATAGTATAACAGTAAATCAGAAAGAATAGGCTGACTTTCAGAGTTTTACTAAGAGCTGGCAGAGTTGCTAAGCTGAGCAGTGTTCACTACAAAGTAATGAAAATAAAGTCTTGACAGGCAATTTTTTATCTTCCCTAAATAAATTAATTCAGACATGAGTATATCTGGTAGACAGTTACTTATGCGCAAGTGCCTTTGTCTGAAGACAACAGTATAATTTTTTTTTTAACAAAATGTACTCTTTTTTTTCTCTGTGTTCTAATGTGAAATTTATTCTCAATACATTGAGTATTTCATAGTGAAATGATAGCAGGTCTCTTCCTGGACAATCTTACGGCTAACAAATGCGTTTTTTGTTACATGTGTAGGTATGGTGTGGAACATACAGACCGGAATATGCTGTGAACTCCATCAAAACCGACGTGCACAGCCCAGGCAAATTCAGGTCAGCCTATATAATAATCTTCAGTGCAATGCCTAGGTGCAACACAGCTTTTAGCTATAGAATTTAAAGAACTCTACACAAAAGGCACTACGTTGCACTTACCAGGATAGAGTTAGGCATATACACACATCTAGTCATAGCACACTGAAGATGGTTAAGAGGGAGAAAGACAGACTGTCCCTCTAGACCTCCCAGCCCTAGCATAGCTCTGTGCTGACAGAAACAGGCACAGTCCTTCCCAGGAAGCTTCCCACAGGCAGAATAAGGCTGTAGGGGAGTTGCCATCACCCTTGAGATGATACAGCTTAAGTCTGTCCACACCACTGAGAAGCTTCCAACAGTCATCATCACAGGACACAAACACCATCACCTGCCTGTTACCAAATGTGCATGACTCTTACAGCAAAGTCCCAGTGACCGTGTCTGGAACCCAGTGCTCTTCTGGAAGACCCCTGGCTGCTGCTATAGCTCCTGATAGGGCTCTCAAAGACCAAAGGCTATGGATGGACTTCCATCCTCCATTAAAGTCACAGGTAAAAGCTCCAGTTAATCTGTGGAGTGCAAGGATTTTACTCTTCCAAGCACAGAGAAGAATTCATCTTCTTTTAAACAATAATACTGAAATGAGGGAGAAGTGACCTTCTGTCAATAGCCTATGATACGATGATAGCAAATCATTAGAATGAGGAACATCTTTGCCATCGAGAGCTAGAAGGACATTCTTCTGTTCCAACAGAGTGGATTGGCCCATCATCACTGTTACGTTAACAGCATTACTCATAATGCCTGCAGCCCAGAACTGGGACTCTGCTGTGCCCCAGGTGTTACACAAGGTCACTATTTGTTCTCTCTTGCAAGAGTAACAGAAGTGAGTTGTAGGTGGAAGATCACTGCCCCTGAATCGGTAACAAACCTGCATGCTGTGGTGCAATAAGCAAATCCGTATTTTCTGCCCTGGGTACGCAGTCAGCCTTCCTAAGAATACGTGGGCATGAATTCAGTAGAGTCATGCAGAAAACTTGGCTATTCCGGGTGGAAGTCTTTGGGCCAGACTAGCATCTTTTCTTTCTGACTTAAGTCAGAGCAACCAGTAGTGTAACAATGTTTTTGCCCTAACAAATCTGTTTGGTCAAATGCCATGAGATCAAGTAGTAATGCAGACATCACAACATCTCTGTTAGCTTTGAAAGGCTGTGTCATCTCCAGGATTAACGTACACAATAGCTGATTTCTCTCCTGATGCAATTCAGTACATTAATTCCAGTATCTTTCTTTCAGCGGCTTTTCACCAGAGAATTATTGTGTTTATCCCACATACTCAGATATTTAGTGAAAGCAGTGACTGTTCCTTCAACTGCTACTTGACTGGCATTTCACTGTGGGTGGTTTTTGTACTATCTGCAGATCTCTCCCAGAGGCAGTTTATGCGGCGTCCTACAATCAGCCAAATTTGGTCACAATGCGAATGAGGCTCTGCAGGAGTTCTTCAGAACTGTGCCTCCTCTTTGCATATCTAATTTGTATGAGTCACAAGTCCTTTGAAGTTCACTAGTTCAGCATCTTTGTGTAATTGTATTTGTGCATATCTTCGATACATTGCGTCATGTATTGTGCTGTTTTTACATCAGTATGAAAGGCTATAAACTTTATATGGAATTACACAAGTGTCAATGAGAACCCTAACATTACTGGAACGTGAAGTAATTTTCAGGATGAGGCCCCCCCTAAGAGCTCTAAACTAGAAAGCATTTCAGTACACAAGACATACCCACAAAATTACTGCCTAATGACATACTATTAAAATGTCATAATGGCTCCCTATGTGCCTTTTTAATTGGGGGGGGGAGGGTCTGTGTGTGTTTGTTTTAACACTTGCTACAGTGACTGCAGACTGTTTCTCCTTATAGGTAGGACAGGCAGCTCTTCATAAAAATTGTTAATTGCATAGTACAATTTCAATTTATGGGCTAACAACTCTTGAGAACTGGACAGGTAGAATCTTTTGTCCACTAGAAAATTAAAAAGTCAACAGAAAGATGTCCTAGATCAGGTAATTGTCCAAGGCAGGCAAAAGAGAATCTGTATCTGAGTAATGTGCAAAATTAAAACATAGCAAGTACAATGACAGATACAGGTCAAGCCCTGCTAACGTAACAAATCCCTGTAGTTCTGGCGATATTAGTAAATGAAGCAGGATTCTTATCGCACTGGTGTTTTACCTGTTTGTTAATAACAAATGTAAGTAGAGTTTTGTTACACTCAAAATACTTTCTGCTCTCTTTCTGGCAAAATCCCATTTTAGCAGCTGTAGTTCTTAAGAGCAATGAAGCACTGCTAGGTCACTTAAATGCATGACTTTTTTTGTAATCATCTCTCCGTGCTATCTCCTGTGCTTGCTGCTGGCTCCTGAGACCAGTTAGCAAATAGTCTCGCTTTTGATGTTGTAGAGGCAGTCAAATTGTTGCAGATGTCAGCTGCTGAACTTCACCTCAACTTCTGTGGAGACTTCCTGGTTCTGTCGAATCTAACGATTAAGATTATTCACAGAATAATCACAAATTACTCAAAGAATCAGTTCTTCAAATAATTCCTGATCCACAACCAATGCGCATCAGTAGCTATATTTGACATTTGATGCTGCAGTTGTTTTCCTGCATAGGTATGTGCATGCTAGATTTCCATTCCTGAAGGAACGAGCAACTCCTAGCAGATATATTCACATATGTTCACAATTACACATACGAAAAGCTGCGTTAGCTGGAATGTCCTCATATTCACTTGAAAGCTGTTCTTTGTAGGAGTTTTTTTTCCAGGAAACTACTTCACTGGAACATTTGTGGAGAATGCCCATAGAAGCAGCATGATAGTTAAAACTTGGTTAGTGTAAAAATGTAAATGAACATTCATGGAGAAGTTACACTGCAGTCCTCTACCTCAGGGTCTTGTTTTCCGTTTACCAAGAAACTAGTCAGCAAAACATAGTTGAAAAAATTCTCAGCGAAAACTGACAACAAGCAGTAAACCTGTTCCTAGTGAAGGAAATGGAAGTTTTGTGAGAGCCAGTAAGGAAGAAGGGACTGGTCCTGCATTTCAGGTGGGTTGCAATAGGGACCATACAAACTGAGAAAACACAGCCACTACTTGAGGTGAAATGGAAGCAGTACTCAGAGTTCAGAAATATGGGCGTTGCCCACAGTATTTTGAGGTGACACAAAAAAAGAAGTTGCAAAATGTGGGTCGTCATCTTTGTTTTAAACAAAGGCAAGCAACAATGACAAGATGATGTTGTTTTGTTTTAAAGGGTCATAGGATCATTGCAAAACTCGCCGGAGTTTTCTGAAGCCTTTTCATGCACCAAGACAAACTACATGGATCCTGCTAAAAAGTGCCGAGTTTGGTGACGGAACTGTAAACCTTGAATCTCGAGAAGCTTTCCAGAAAAAGAGAAATTCTGAACTAATTTTGAGAAGGGGAGGAGGGAAGAAAACTGAGGGGTATATGCTAGAGTAGTCACTGTAATTCTTAGTAAACAGGCAAAAACAAACAAGCAAACAAAAAAAATATAATCACACATCAAAACATCAACTGAAGGACTAATGCCAATGCAGCAATCAGCTGCTCTAGCTGATCGGCTGCTTTTCCGATCACTGAACCCTGTAGAATCTCAATCACCTGACAACGTACAGTATCATTTCACTTGCAGTTAATCCTGTTCCCCACTGGCCAGTGGCTTTCTGTGGGTTTTGTTTTGTTTTTTTTAATGTCAAAGTATAACACATTTTCTCCCACTGGTCAGGGAATGCATATTTCTGATCAAGCAGAGGAAGGAAATATAAGCAACAGACAGTGTTAGACATCATAACATGATAGCGAAAGAACAGTTTATATCCTAAGTGTCAGGCTTTGTACCCTCTGCTGTTATGATAATTCTGTTCTACCAAATGTTTTCATTTGTACTTGAAACCATTTATACAAGAGTCCAAAGACCTGCTGTAATTAAGTAACTTCTCACTAATTATTCCAGTGTGTATTATTCTGAAGTCACTATTTACAACAGTTTATTTACTGCTTTCCAGCCAAACTGAAATTGTAGGCAATTTATTAATTTTTGAACATATAACCTGTAAGATTGTGATCAAAGACCCTTTCACAGTTTTCTAAGCTTTTTCTTGCTTTCTCTAAAGTTGGTCTTTTCTAAAGTTTCTAGTAATGTATAAATCCTAGTTTTTATATTTAAATCTGAGCTACACTTTTGACTTGAAGTATTGTAATATATTTTATCAGTGGCTGCATAGAACTGGGAAATTTGAGTAAAGCATGGTATTAGGCAATAAGACAAAGTCTAGAAAACTGAGCTCTCCGGTGGAGTATACCAATATTCAAGGTTCCAGGCTGACTTTCTCAGTGTTTAGAGTCTGATCCTGCACATAATTTGTACATGTTCTGATCAATGTCAGTCTTCACACAGTACAGCTGCACAGCTGATTGCAAGAATGGAGCTTTAAGTAAGAAGGTAAAAGGCTTTAAATCTGCAATGATATGTATTAAACATCCTCATGCAGATTGCAAAGGAACTTACTGCTTTGTATATCAAAGCAAACAGATTTCCAAAAATAAGTACCAGATACCTCAGACGACTGCTACAATAGGTATATTTAAAAACCTATGTTCCTTTTAGCTTTCTGAGTTTGTCATCTGATGAAAACATTTTGATAATAAACTGAAATTATGAGCCAAATGCAATGTGTGTTTTTTATATGAAATACAGAAGTAAAAAAAAAAAAATTCTCTACAAGTAAATTTCTGTACTCGCCCCTGAGCGCCACACCTCAACATCTGTAACAACTGACAAAAGGAGAATTCAAATCATTTTGTTCTAGTCTAAAAGCAGATCTCAGGAGGTTATTTAGTATCCAAGGAAATCACACCAAAATTGCCTGCAGAAAACTTCCAAGACTTTTCCCCAACAGTACGTTAAAGAGAGCAGAAAAGAGAATACTTTTCATGAATTCCCAGCTGGAAGAGGCATGCCTAATGCAAGAGCAATAACAAAGGCATCGAGTAGCGGCCAGCGGTGCACGTGGCTGTATCTTCAGTGTCTAAGCAGCAATGGAAGGATCTTGTGCTTGTGCACCCAACAGACCAAGCGGCCAAAGGCAGCCACAACACAAGTCCCTACAGACCCCTCTGAAGGCACACGATGCCCCGAGCACAGAGAGGACCGGGGGGACCATGCACCCACACCATTCCCTGTCTAGTCATTACTGCCTGTGAGTCACTCCTGACCACAAAAGAGTGAAAAACAGTAGAAATTAGAGAAAAGCTGTAGGAAAAAACAAAAAGTTGTGTTAATGGGGTTTTTCACTCTCTGCTGAGCCCCTTTCATCACGCCGCTCCATGTATTTGTCACAGAACTTTCTATACTCTTCATCGTTAACCTGATGCATCCAAATGAAACTCAATCCTTCACAAATTCAAACCCATAAAACCATGAAACAGGAAGTACCATTATCCCCATTTCACAGCCAGACATGGTAACACTCAGCAAGGATAGAAAAGAAATTCAGAAAGTAACTAAATCAGTGAATCGTTAACTACAGAATAAATAATATTAAATGTAACAATCTATAAATACAGAATCACTAATTATTAGTGAATAGAAAAAAAACCCCACCACCCCAAACCCATAAATCAATAGAGATGGATCAGTTGTACTGTCTGTTCAGTAGTATATCAGCAAGCTTTTCTGATACACCTTATGCTTCATTTGCCTGCTAAACAGACAAAAGAGCAGAAGACCACATTTGTTGTTGGAGATACAGACTCCTCCCTGTGATTTTCAACAGCAGGCATACTACACAGAGAAGGTTTTTCACTTCTGAGCAACCTATACACACATAAAAATAGTTGCGTCTTGATTCACACTAGCTCCTGATGGAGCAGGGAAGGTGAATTCAAATGTACTACCAAGGATACTGTCATTTCTTTCGTCCCAGCAAGAAATAAAGCTACCCTTGTGGAAAGTATCCAGCAACGCTCTGGCCAGAACAGCAACAGATAGTCTTTAAGGAAACAAAACATAGACACATTTGACAGCTGGCTTTAGACATGTCATCGAACTCAGGTTTTACATGCATCAATTATTAGACTCTTTTCCCAAAACCCCCATTTCATCACTGCCCTCCTCCCCATCTATTTTATTATAGACAATCCAGCTGCAACAATGAGCTAGAAGTTTGGAAAGAAGTGTATGAACCAAACATAATGCATATGACCAGAAGAAAGGCAAAGTTTCACTAGTCATTGCTGACTGCACAAAGAGCCAGAAATAGCCTCCTTTCATTACATGAAATCAAGTGACTGGACATCTAGAAAACAACCTACAAACACTCCATGATTTGATATAAGTGAGTGAGAAAGGTTTAAAGAAAAAGGACCTGGTCAATGTAGGAACCTAAAAAGTCAAACTGTTTGTAAAAGTCATGTTACATACACCTATGCATCTATATTGCTTCCAAAAACATCCCCCTGAGAGGCCCCCTCTTTCCTTCCTTCCCACAGCTATACGGGCTACCTTAACCTCAGGCTCAAGTCTGTAGGTGCAAAGGAGGCTGCTCATTTCCTTATTCCCCCTTTGGAGTAGGTGGGAAAATAAATGAAGGGTTGGCTTTACTCCTGGCTAAAGCAGCTGCATCAGAACTGTGCGAGTAGCTGTGGCTACTGAAATAAGCCCTAGTGGGAAATAACTACACTCCAGAGCCAAGAGAACGCAAATCATCTGCAGTACAGATCTGAATCTCAGTGTCTCCTGATACCAATCCTGGGGCTGGGCACATCATACACCAGCTCTCATCAATTTAGTACTCTCCAAAAGTCACTTGACACATCAGCTAAGTGCAGGAAAGCCTTGTATTAGCATTTAACAGAAAACTAAAATGTAAAATACATGCCTTAGAAACCAAACTTTAACCAGTGACAATTATGATTTCCTCACTCATGCAAAAGTGAAATTCAGGTCTTCATAAAAGAAGCACAGCACTAATCATTCAGATGCGAGATATCTGACATTAAACAAGCAGTGACAATCAGAATATACCTTTCATCACAGCTTGCAAACTAATTAGTGCCGGCCAGGATATTCCTTCTCAGTGTTAATAGGTCAGGGA
Organism: Phaethon aethereus; assembly: GCF_964289735.1. NCBI lineage: Eukaryota > Metazoa > Chordata > Aves > Phaethontiformes > Phaethontidae > Phaethon > Phaethon aethereus. The sequence continues at coordinate 27,880,290 of NC_138585.1, read as the reverse complement.
AGTATTTATAGACACGCCATGGAAAGCATTTACCAAAGGCCCCAAAAACAACAAACAAGACTGAAGGACCTGTCAGTCAGTGTAGCATTCATATTTCACTGCTTCTTCAGTTCCACATTTAAACACTCTAAGATTTCACAGGAGGAGGTCAAGTTCTGTGCAAATGCAGTGGGCCTTTCTAGCATTCCCATGAGCTTGGCATGAGGCACCTATCAATTCAGTAAATTGCCAGATTACTGCCAGAAGTTATAAAAACAGTAAACGTGATATCACAAACACTGTGTGGCTAAAGTGTTTGCATTTTCTGTAAACTTTGCCTGCCTTGGCTACATTGCCTATGAAAATGTGTTTCTGTTTTACTGAAAAGATGCTTAGAATCAAGTTGGCATGAACACCAGAGATATGAAGAATTTGTGACAGTATATAGAAAAAAAATTATTACCCTTTGAAGCGTGCATCAGTGTGTGCTTGTTAATGTTCAAAACCAGAAAGAGTCAAAGCAAAAAGAGCAAAAAACCATCAGTATTACCTCAATCAAAGGCAAGGAATTCTTGGCAGAGGAGAGTATCCCATACCTAAAAAGACAGACAATGTGTTAATAGCTGATAAGAACTTAAATTAATCTTGATTTGTGGATTAATATGGGCTATCTCCTCCTTGTTAGATTCCTCTAATTTCCTTGCCCTTGACAATTTTATTCTTGGTTTTTGTTTTCCAGCTACTTAAGTCACCTTCCTTCTGTGTTTTTTTAGATAAATCAATTCCTTACAAATAACCATACAATCACATAGTCCATCTGCAGTGTTTTTTCTCATTTCCTGCCCGTTCAAGCTCCAACCTCTCCCTCTGCTGTATTTTCCTTTAGACACGTTCATACAAATTTTGGCACTCTTTTCTTTGGTACAAAAAGCAGGTTTGGAGCCTGCTGCTTTGTAGGTCTGCTCTTAAGTCCAGCATCTTATGAGTTATCTTATAGCAGGAACATCTGCTCCTATCTATTACTGGCAGACTGACCTGTAGTTAGAAATATCTGCGCAAGCAGTAGTCAACCAAAAGCTAAGGTAGTATGGTACAAACACTCCTTGTGTCAACAGTTAGTACTGCCCAAGATCAGTTACATCTATCGCCTTCATTTCCTAACCATGAGAGGAAAAAAGGGATGAAACAAAATATCTAAATGAATTACATAAAATAACTGCTGTTCACTTGCAAGCAGACTGTGCAGAGCCCAGAGTGATCCTGCCCCTGTACTTGGCACTGGTGAGGCCGCACCTTGAATCCTGTGTTCAGCGTTGGGTCCCTCACTACAAGCAGGACATTGAGGTGCTGGAACGTGTCCAGAGAAAGGGAATGAAGTTGGTGAGGGGTCTGGAGCACAAGTCTGATGAGGAGCGGCTGAGGGAACTGGGGTTGTTCAGTCTGGAGAAGAGGAGGCTGAGGGGAGCCCTCATCGCTCTCTACAACTACCTGAAAGGGGTTGTGGTGAGGTGGGTGCTGGTCTCTTCTCCCAAGTAACTAGTGATAGGACAAGAGGAAATGGCCTCAACTTGCACTAGAGGAGGTTTAGGTTGGATATTAGGAAAAATTTCTTCACCGAGAGGGTGGTCAAGCATTGGAACAGGCTGCCCAGGGAGGTGATGGAGTCACCATCTCTGGAAGTGTTCAAAAACGTGTAGATGTGGCGCTTCAGGACATGGTTTAGGGGACACGGTGGCGCTGGATTAATGGTTGGATTTGATGATCTTGAAGGTCCTTTCCAACCTTAGTGATTCTGTGATTCTGAGCCATTTCCAGTGTTTGCATGAAGCATCTGCATCCTGCTCCAAGCCCTGCAGGATTTGCACTCATCGGTCTCGGGGCTAGAAGAGGTTGCCTAAGGAGCATAACAGTCCCTTTCCCCAAAAGCTTGGTCAGGTTCCTCTTGTCAAATCCTTCCTACCCTTCTAAAAACTTGGAAGTTCTGTGGAGAGCATCAAAACGTGAAGGGAAAAGCTGGAGGGAGCATGATCTCTTTCTCATGATACATTTCACATTTTTTCATTTTGGCTGAAAGGTCCATTCAGCTTTTTACTTTATCACAGTACCCTTATTAACACCAATGAAATGTACAAGGGAAAAAAAAACATTTGCAGGTGTGAAAAAAGTATTGTTATTTAGCAACTCTGGCCTTTCTTGCACTGAAATCGATCAGAGTTAAACTCAAAAATAATTTTAATAAGCTGTAGGACTGAGATACAGACAGGTCCAATGGGCAAACAGCTGCATTTTTTCATACTTCTGGGGAAAAAAAAACGCTCAATTTTACCTAAAAGTATTATGAACAACTTACAGTATCACTGCCAGCTTCCATAAAATATGAGAGTCAGTCACTGTAGTTCTACAGATGTCTTTTGATTGTTTCAGTTGACTTAACTTGACTCTCCATAGCAGCAGGCTGACAAAACTTTAGGGACTATATAAATACACATAAATACTGACATTGGTCAACTAATTGATAATGCATTAACAGAATAGCTAACAAACACACATAATACACAACCATCACTAAAAAATTAATCTAAGCACTGCTGAGGTGCTGTGATTCACCGTCAAGCAGCTTCACTTCTGCTGCCCGGGGACTCGGGGCCACGTGCTCACTAACGCCAACGGCGGATCTCCGTCGAGGCTGCGCAGACAGGACTGCACCACCCGGCGCTCGAGCCACTGACCAACGTCGGGACTCGGGGCCTGTAGAAAAGCTCCAATGGTGAAGATGCCGCTAATAATGACCCTTAGGGACTTTTACTTCTGGACAAGTGACTCCTTAAGCACTGCTTGTTCTTAACCAGGTGTTACTTATTTTCCTACGTATGCTACATTTACTCCCCCCCCCCCCCCTTTTTTTGAACCCATCAGTTTTAGATACCAAATCATGGGCCTTTAAATTAACTCCAAAATGTAAAAGACCTGAGTTTTCTCCATCTTTTGTAACACACAGTGGAAAATCACAATACAGCAAGAAATAAATAAGATTTGGCACATACTGTGTCCAGAAAAGCCATAACGGATTCACACATCTTCTATAACTTTGTTAGGAGAGCTTTTTACCCAAATGGCTAATGAGTAATAATCGTCCAGGAAAGGATTTTCCCCAACATTGTGCTTAATCACAAAGCAAAACGTCAGCAGTCTTAAAAGGATTCAACCCCACATCCTACAGACTGTGTTGAACCAGTCAGAGATACTCTGGCACTTGGTCCTGCCCCTTGGACATTCAGAGCAGGCTGTGGCGTTGCGCTTCATTCCCTGCCTGCACCCCAAGGGTTCTTTCCAATGCAAAACAAGGTGCAAGGCAGCAACGCACAGTTGGAGCCTGTCCCTGGTACCTTAGTTCCTTTCCTCAGGAGCATTAGTGGTTAGCTGTGGTCAGTATTTTGTTCCTTCCAGGCTCTAGCACCACCACACCCTAAACTAGTTCGCAGTTTGAGTGAGGACATTCTGTTTCACAGGCTACCATGCCCTCATTCCAATTCTCACAGCGATGGAGTGTTTTGATGTTAGCCCTTTACCTCAAAAAACACCTTTCACTCATGGCAATTTCAGATGAAAGCAAGAAGATAACCACAAAAACCCTCAGGACATAGGATGAAAGGTTTATCAGACACACACGTCCAGAAATGAAACCAAGGCTCTACTACCATGTAACCGAGATTAACTTTTTCCCCCACTGCATAGTTCAGCTACGGACCCAGAGGAATCTTCAGTTTTCCCAGCACAACAGCAACCTTTGCACTGCGGGGCTGCACCCCCAGGAAAAGCCTCGCACCGGGGAGCTCCTTCCCTGGAATTTATTCAGAGCCCAAACGCCTTGCTCTTCTTTCCCTCTTCTCCTGGACTTCTTTCTTTTTAACTCAACACAGGGAAAGTTTTGATGTCACTGTAATACATCACGGTGTTTGTTAATTTTCCTTTGCATATGCTCCAGTGCTTTTCTTACTTGACCAGCTGCTGACAGACAGCTCGGTACGATATTTATTTTCTTAGCTAAACCGTCAAGGAATTCTTACGCCACAACAAGGCAAAAATCTTTCCAGCGGCTCTGGGATGTGTTCTGTCCAAGCAAAGTCCCTCCATACACCGATCATTGTTACTTTAAGTCTACACAGAAATGGGCAATTGTATTTCACACAGACATGCACACGAGCTCAGTGCATGTGGCTAATTACTGGTGTTTCACTAAAATCAGTGGGTCATTTTATTGCTCTGTCACACTTACAGGTCTTACTGACTTTGCAAGAAAGGCAATGAAGAAAACTGCTACAGGAACACAGCCCACTTAGAATGTCTACAGTACTAAAGGAGTACAGAAAAATAATTTAAAAAACCAAAACTTTTAAAATAAATTCTGAAGCTGTGATATTCACAGAAGGAGATTAAGTATCTCAAAAGTTATCTGAGAATTAAATCCTCCCACTAACCTAAAAAGAAGTCCAAAAATTATTTTATCAGGAGGCACTGGAATAAATTCTCCTCCAGAAGACTCAAAGTTGCACCTATTGAGTCAGTCACACTGAGTGAGCATGGCAGAATTTGGATTTACTTCATATAATATAATCAACTTTACACTACCAGAGCCATGTTGCACAGAACAGAAAGCAGTCAATTCAGAAAACAAATGAAAGTGGCAACAATGACCATAAAAGAAACTACTGAGTTTTGACAGTGGGCAGATTTTTTCCAAATTCTTCAGATTCCACACGTCTCGATGTCTCCTTTGGTCTGCACTAACTCCAGCTGTTCTTGTCACATCACACATCAAGATACCAGAACCAAATATAGGAGGAAGTGATGGTGGTGACTCAAGACAGAAAAAAAAATTTTCCTCATAAAATAAGTGTTTAATAGATGTGAGTCCTAATGAGCTCAGACCAGCCTCTCAGACTCAGTAATGGGCAGAAGGCTGGACCTGTGCCCTTGAGTCCTATTCACCTCCTTTTTTATGAAATTCTATTCAATCCCTCAAGCAGGCTTAGCTGGCTGTTGTGTTGCCTGGGACTCTGCTGTGTAATGACAAATGTCTAGTACACGTCACACCAAACACTATCAATTCTGGTAAGGGAACTGTTTCCTGTATCCAGGAAAGGAATATGTGCACTGACTTCCAAACAATGCAAGCCCCCTAGAGCCTTTACAGGTACCATCCAAAACATTATGAACATTGCAGAATCTATCAATCTTACATTTGGGACAAAATTTCTCATGCCGACACTATTCAGACTTCCCACTCACAGCTTCTGCTTTGCACTGGGAGCCTGGCAACAACAATAGCATTCAGCAAGTTCTCCACTGTCCATACAGACCCTCAGGTAGCAATTAGATATTACGCTAACGGGAACAACAGAAAACAAGAAAATAGCTTGGAATAATCCTTTGAGATTTAAGGCTACTAAGTGGACCATTTCATTGTTTTGAGGCTTCCTTCCTTATACAGGGATTTTACTGATGAAATTTTAAAATTATCTGAGGAGACTGATCTATTTCCATTTCATTGCTATGAAATGTCCTATATCTATTCCCACTCTTGTATCTCAACCATGATACACCAACAGACTACGAAAGGAGAGCAAGCTTGCTATTGCCCTCCTCACTACAATAGCAGACATGCAATACAGCATCCACTTTCAGTTAGTTACGTACAAGCATTGCTATATATATTCATGCTGGAGAAGACATGGTCAAAGATGCAAATATGGTGCACACAGAAGATTGTATGATATGGTTTCTGTTGGACATAGAAGTCAGAACTGGATCCAAAGTTGAATCATGTCCTGAGAAAGATCCTCATCCTTCACAGGTCACCTTCTTCTGTAAGACACAGTGCTTCAAAAATAGGTTGGTCAATTATATTCTTCATGCAGAATTGTTTAGATGTTCTGGTGCTGTTTCAGTTAAAGCCTTGAGCATAAGGACTGATACCAGCAACTTGATTTAGTATTTTATGAGAAGCTGACGTAGGAGCAGAAGGCAGTTGTCCTACTGGTGTTGAGACCGCCTACACTAGGCTGGACTTTATTACAGACTCAGCTTCATGCCCACATGAATTACATGACTGTAGCCCAGCTACAAGGTGAAGAAGTGAGGCAAAGGGCAAAGTCATTAATCACCATGATGAGGTATAGTAACTTAGACAAAACGGATGACAGAAAGTACAACTCACAACTGCTGTTACAGAAGAGTGTCAGTGAGGAAGCCAGCAGTAACTCCCAGGCTCTTCCCTAAATAAACCAATTGTCTCACATCTTCAACCAGATGCAACTACAGAAGACTACAGACTCAACAAAATGTTTTCACCTGTTTACAAGAAACACTTCCCACCTTTGTTGAGGACAGCTTTCAGGACTGGACCCTGTAAACCCAGCTGTCTTTGTCAGCCCTACATTCCTAATTCTCATTAACTGTTGTTATCCAGGAGGGATCTCATCCAAGGACTGAGCTTCTCTGGTGACCTTCTCCCTTCATTACCACCCAGAATGAGATACTTATACAGAGCACTAGTAGTTACCATTTGATTATTAAATCAATGAGCTATTAAATAAGTTTTAAATAGTTCAGCTTGAGGCCCATAATACTGGTAGAGTAACCCTTCACCCTAAGACTATGTCAAATGACCACAGCTATCTTGATATACAAGGGGTTACAATCATTGATTACATCATATACCTTCCTAAGTAACAACAGAAAAGGTGATCATAGGTGTGAACCCTATTTGCCCTTTAGTCTGTCACTGCACCTCAACTCATCAATCACTGGCACTGAAACGGTCGCTGACTACGCTTCCTTGCATAGCGCTAGGCTCGAGCAGCTGCAGTCTGGAGGGCCTTGGAGCACTGCTGCTGTGAAAACATTAGAGACTGATGTATCTTAATCAACATGCTGTGACTGCAAACAGGTACAAGCTGACCTCTCTGCAAGTGACTGAGGAGCTGCACCCCTCTTCGGAGACAAAGGGAACAGAGTGAGCACTCTGAAGAGATGGCTGGAGATGAAGGATGGGCCCCATGCCCCAGAGGGACAGGAGAGTGTTGTTAAGCCTGACCCGCTGACAGCTACCAGCAACGTGAAGCACCCCCGTTGGGATGTGCCCATGCAGCTGCACACAGATGTCAGCCCCTCTGACCCAGATCAGTGCAAGGGCAGATTCACCTCCAGTTCCTGCAGCTGGTGAAGCACAATATGTAACATCCTGCAAATCAATTCACCTGAGCAGGCCACAAATTCCCCGGGGTCACTTTCTTAAATGTCAGTAAACAAAAACTGCAACAAACAAAATACACTCTTGCTATGTAACTTGGAACATTTGCTTTGAACAGAAACAAGCCTCTCTCAAAACAGGAAAAACTTTAGAAGTCCTCTATTATCACACAGAAACCAATGTTCTCTGCAGCTTTGTACAAGAAAAGAATTTTTAAAAACAAACATAACTGATCATGTGCTACCAACGCTAGTAAAGGAACACGGCTGCAAAGTCTCCGCTGCATTCTCAGATGGGTGCCAGGAACAGGTCTGTGAACTTAGGTGGGGTACAAGTTGGGCCTGGATTTCTACACACAGAAGGAAATACCGTTACTGTTGTACTTGGAAGCATTTCAGATTCATGCCCACAGGTGTGAAGCACTCCTGTTACAAGACGGGGTTAAGGAGTCAGCCAGCTACATTCAGCGTTAACAGAAACCCAACATTGCTCCTACCTGAGGGGTCCCGTTTCTGCCACAGGTTAAAGGTAAAACGAGGCTTCAGGCGGTCTGAGCCAGCACACCACAACCTCACCCACCACAGCCCTGGGTGGGGTCAGGGCTGAAGCCTAGGCCAGCCCTTGCTGAAACACATCCCAGAAGCAGCTTTAAGGCAAGCCCGGGTGGGCTCCTGCCCCGGGGCGAGGCACTACAGCTGCATCCTGTGCTGCTCCTGCCATGCCTGGGCCGCCAGGGAGGGCGGGCAAGAGAGCAGTGACCCGCCAGCCACGGAACCCTTCCCCAACCAGCCCCCCCGTCAGGCGGGAACACAGGACCACCCCGGCAGGCCCCGCCCCTGCGTAGCTCCACCCCATTCCAGAATGTTCCCCGGCCCCGCCCCGCAGTGCCCCTCCAGGGCCCCGCCCCATTCCAGCAGGTTCCCCGGCCCCGCCCCGCAGTGCCCCTCCAGGGCTGCAGCGGGGTCCCGGCTGTGGCGGCAGCCGCAGGCTTCCTCATTTCCTGGGCCAGGGGCTCCTCCAGGCTGTCTCCCCGTGGGGCAGGGCAGGCCTCCCGGCCCAGCCCCAGCAGCACAACTGCCATGCTGGGACGAGCAGGCGGCCGTCCCCTACCCAGCGCCACGGAGGGACGCCGCTCACAGCATGAGCGCAGAGGGCTGCACGCGCCTCCCTGGAAGCCTCCAGGGAGATCCTGAGATCAGAGAGGAGCACGCAGGACTGACCGTGTGTTCTGCTTTTCTCTTCAACGAGGAGAAGACGAAGAGCAATGAAGCGTCCTCCATTAATGCTGCTGGGGAGGGGATCTGTCTTTACTAGTGGGGTTAGGCCAGGGTCTTAGTTACGGATACAGCTAAACACAGGTGTGGAAGACACAGCTGAGCGGGGCCTGGAGCCAGCGGGGAGCAGGTTGGTGTGCTGGTGTTAGCCTTTGGGGTGGGAGAGACACAAGAGGTGTCTTTGGTTTAGGGCTGGAGGGGTAAGATCTCCTTGAGATAACTCTGGTCTACAGGCAGGCTTTCTCACAACAGCTCCACTTGACGCAGTGGAGAGGAACGCAGTTATGCTGTTGTGTATACTAATATCCTTAAATTGGATTACAGGCATTAAAAGAATATAAAGCAGAGGCTGGAACTGTTACCAGGAAGCCACAGGCAGCATCCCAGAACAAATGGGGAGAGACTCATCCTTAATCAACTTATTCAAAGGGCTGTTCAGTGGGTAACAGGGAAAGCCGAGCAGAGGCCATGGTGTGAACGTGGGAGCCCTTCTCTGGAGCAGTAGGAACCCAAATGTCCCCACTTAGCTTTTGTAAATAAAAAGATGAATAATAAATTAATCCGTAAAAATCATCTTAGAAAGCAGAAAACATCACCCTATCTGGAAGGAAATGATATAAATGAAAAGGGGGCTTAAAAAAGGTGCCCACCCTCAATGTGTGCAGGCCACCTTTGCTCATCAAGATCCGGATCTGAGGTGATGCCATACAGTTCTTTAGACCTCAATGGCATTACACTGTAACAAAGCCGAAGTCCTCTCCAGCGTCATAACAACACATGTTCTACGTACAGGCATGGTGACAGAAAACCTGAAGAACGCCACGCTGTAATAGCAACACACCTGAATTGTGGAAGAAATCTGAACATGTATGTTTTCTTCTTTTCCTAAATCACTAGCATCTCTCATCTGAGAGAAAGAAACTTACCACCCAAACACACTTTTTTTTTTTTCAAAAAGAAAAAAAACCCAAACCTTTTGTTACCCAACACACCCCTGCATGTGTGGGAAGCTTCAGCAGTGCATTATATGGTTTCATTATGAAAAGACACTCCAGTGTTTTGTCCTGAAGGTGGTTGCAAAAGGCCACTTTGCAGAGCGGTCAGTGGACTTTAAGCAGCATGTGGGATGCATATTTTCCTGGAACAATCCTCTTTTTCTTGCTCTACAAAACTGGCAGGAACTTTTTTCCTTTGTATATAGCAAGTCAACACTGAAGCCAACCTTAGAAAGTTATTTTGTTTTGCTCTGCCAAATCAGATCTTTCTGCTCTCAAAAATCAGGTAAAGCTAAAACATATTGGAATGTTTGTATTTTAGCTCTGTAACATTTTAATTTGAAACATTTGACTTGAAATGTTGTTAGACATCTAAAAAAGCCACTTGGGTCAACTGGATCTTTCAGAACTATTTTCATCAGTGCCTGGTAAATAAACTGAAATGTAAAAACACGTACGTGATCACGGTGAAGTCACCCTGTGCCTCCTTGTCCTGGTGGCAGCTGTGGCCGGGCGGGAAGCGGGCAGCTCGCACGTCCGCCCATGCGGTGCCGTTCGCAGGGCGCGCTGCAGCTGCGCGGGTCAGAGCCCAGATCAGCGCTGCGAGGCAGCTGCTGCTGGCTCTGTGTCACGCTGCTAGCGTAGTGTGAACCAGATACAGCTGACGAGTTGTGATGGGTAAGATACTCACTCTTTGCTTTGTCCGCTCACAAAAGGAAGAATGAGCTCGTAAAACAAGGCATAGACTGGGACTTCGTATAATGGCAATCGCTTAAATTTCTCAGCACAGGGTTTTCTGGGAAATTTTAAAAAACACCAGAGAATTGAACTACATGTGCACCTACCTCCGTTTTCAAGGAGCCTCCCCGTTGTCTAGAGTTCGGACAGTCAGAGTTAGTATTGGTTTGGATGGTCTTAGTCTTAGAAAATGAGGCATTAGTCCTTAAAATGAGATAATGGGGTATCTGCTTGAAGTATATATTTAAACTAGCCTCTTAGCTTACAAAGCCTACGTGTATGAGTGAGTGAGAATGGACGTCCTTGTCTGGAAGTGGCTAGAAGAGAGTTGGTGATGCTGGAGGTCCTCACACGCAATCAGCCGCTGGTGCAGAGATGGGGAATCTCCAGCTCTCCAAGAGACTGCACAGTTTATCCCCGCTCCTTCAGGGCATTGATGAAACAGGCTGGCCCCTTTGCCCTCAGCTCATTCACAGGCGAACTAACTTGGTGTTAAGAGGATGCCCAAAACTGAATGTCACGCTTCAGTGCTTCTGCTACTAGCTTGCTGGAGTTGCAAAGGAATTTTCATGGTTGCACTTAGGCTCAAATATATTTCTTTTTTCTTTCCATTCCTAAAGAATAACAGTCATTGACCACAGATGGAGACAGGATGTCCGATTGATGTGCCTTCCTCACATTCTCAAAATTGTACAAACTCTGTGAGCGGGAGTCAAAAGAACCGGCTTCTTTCTCTGTCTAATGCCACCAAGGGTCATTAAGATTTTTTTCACATTCCCTTAAACATACGTCTTGCTAGGATCTTCAAGACATGCCTCCCACAAACAGTTCTCTAACTGGGGATTGAATTATTAATGTCTTAGTCTTCAGAGAACTTAAAGTTTTTAGTATAAAAATCTTTGAGCTCAAAAGCTCAGAGCTGTCTGTGAAAGTGCCGTGGCTCAGATTATCTGATGATCATTTCTGATTTAAATGACCAGGTCACTGGAAGGTGTCAAGGCACATTATCTAGCAGGTGAATATAATTATCTCCAATTATAATTAAAAAAGGCAAAACCCCTAGTACAAGATAATCAGGAGGCTACAGTGAATCTGAGCCACAATTCTAGACACGCTGTGCTGTACAACAGACTGCCCAACCTTAAATAAGGCTGATGTTTTCTTTTTGAAAGACATACACATTTCATAACAATAGATTCCAAGAAATTCTCCCCATAATAAGGCTAAAAATACTTCCCTCGGACTCATGAGAAGTTAACTCTTGCCTGTTTCTAAGGAGTTTGAAGTTCCTTAGCTGGTAGCAGCTATTTAAAAAGTTTGATATTCAGCGATGTGCCATGTAAGGCTAAGATTCCAAAGACAAGCATAAGAGTACCATACCAAGGCCGATTCAGGCAACACTACAGTATTGTCAGATGACTGCAAGGCAAACAGTTCGGTATACTACATTTTGATATGTCACGCAATACCTACCAGTGCTTGCGAGTTACAGCCTATCTCACCTAGATCACCTAGAGGTGATCCTGGATCTCACCTAGATCACTCCACTGTGATCCCCTCAGCTTCTGCCCTTGTTTGATGAGTGGGTCTGAACTGCCTCGGTAGCTGCACGTGAGCACGCTGACAGTAGAGCACGAAAACTGATAAATTCAGAGAATTAGACCACTCGCCCCTTGGATGAAACTAAAGAAATGCTTCTCTCTTTCTCCTCTTAATGACTCAGAAAACATCTAGGTCGTTTTAAGAACTTATGATGTTAAAGCATTAAATATGTGATGGGAGGCTCAGCCCTTTCTTCTATGTAGTCCGTAGTTAGATGGAGAGTATGGATGTGCAATGCATTCATTGAACATCAGCCTCCGTGGTCAGTCTCCTTACTCTGGTAGCACTTTCTTCACACGGCTTTACCTATGCGCTGCGTGCATGATCTGCTGCGTGCATGATCTACTGCGCACATCCTGTTCTGCTATACAGACTTAGTATTAAAATGTTTTCCTTGTATGCCAAAAAGCCTAATATTGGTAGTACTTGCCTGTGGTTACCATCAGTTGGTTCTGCCTCTTCTCTACAAACAGTCCCACAGAATGTCATGGAAGTACTTACAGTCACGGAGACTCGTGCATGAGGAGATGCACCTCAGGCACCGAGGCAGGATCACCTGTACTGCCGCATGCCCGAGGGATGTTTGTCCATCTGTTCTTAAAGGCCTCCAATAATCAACAATAATACTGATCATTACGCCTAAAAATTTCTTCCAGTACTTCTGTGCCTTTACCCTAAGGACAGCCTGAATCTCACTTGCGAGTTCTTCATTACTTCTTGCCCTCTCCATCACCAGGAAGAGTTTATTCCTCATTCGAAAAGTCTGATGTATTTAAGACTTAATGTTTTCTTCAGTCTGCTCTTTTCTAGGCTGAAGCACACCAGTGTGCTCATTTTCTCACCGGTTAAACGTTACAAACCTCAGACCCCTCTTGCTGCTCTCCCCCGAATTCCTTCCCACCGGCCCACAACGGGCTCCTGCAGCGCGGTGCCCAAGCCAGCTGCCGCAGGCGGGGGAGGCCTTACCGCCGCTGGTGGAGCAGGGCGGTGATTTCGTGCATCTCTCGGGCCATTTTCCTGGTCTTCATCCCAAGATGTTTCTCTTTATCGCACCAACGTTACGACACTGCTGACCTGAATTCAGGTTGTGGTACATGGCAATGCCCAGGCTCGTTTCTGAAAATTGCTATCCAGCCAGCAGTTCCCTGTCCTGGATTTGTGCCTTTTAACAGTTCCTGCAAGGTGTAGAAATTGAATTTTCACCTATTGCATTACTTTTTTTCCAGACTAGTTATTTAGTTTCATTCTGAATTGTACCTTTGTTCTCCAATCTCCCTGGATTGCACCCTGGCTGGTGCTAACAGAGCAGGGCTGCCGGCATGCCAGAAAACAGGGCTGGAATTCCACGTGGTCTCGATCCAGCTCAGTGCCTGCCGAGTCCAGCGGCATTTCGTTTGACAAGAACTGGATTGGTCGCCAACGGAAAAATACAAAATTGGGCTCTGAACATCATGTGAACTGAGGAGACCAGCAGTGGATTTGGCATTTAGCTACATACTATTAAATAAAAACCAAATGGTTTAGGATCTATAAAGTCCAAGTCATACACTTTAGGATCCATTGCTTCCAGGTAACTTTCCCCGTCTGCTTTTCATTTTCTAAAGGACTTTTTTTGATTTATGTATTACTATGCTTGTATGACTGTTTCTTTGTTTTTTTAAAAAAAGGAAGCTCATGTAGTTTCAGGAAATTTATTTAGACATTAATACTTCACGTCCTGGGACAGGGAGAGTGTACCACCACAATATTTTAAATTGAATAATTTATTTTTTACTACAAAACTTTAAAATTGTCTTCACTCACTTAAAGCTTTACCAAGTACCCTGAGATACTTCTTCCCCAGCTTGGCACATCTTATAAACGAGCTGAACTCACTTTTTTGCCCACCATGGCATCACTAACTCCGGGAACACTGTTTCCGAAACTGCTTAAATTCAAGGTGGTGACAACGCAGCAGGCTGCAGAACAGGCAGGTATCTGACCTACCACTGGTCTCCAAAGCCTACTCGCCCAATTACAAACCATTTGCAAACTGGGAAATCGGTTTGATGATTCTTCCTAATGCTCTAATTAGCATTTCAAACCGTTGTTGTAGATTAAAGGTGTACACCATGTTTACAGTCTGATATTAAAAATAACTAATTTTATACATTGGAGTCATTACAAATTTCAATTTAACTTCCAGGTTCTTCTAATCAACATAATTGTAAATTCTTCCGTCCTGTAAAACAAAGAAAACTACATTGTAAAAGGTGGTAGTGCAAACCAAAGAAATATGATACCGTACAAGTCACTTACTTCCATCAAGAGAAGACAATGTAAACCATTAGTGCACAACCCACTATCCAGCCGACTGCAAGGAGTATAGGTACAACGAGACGTGAAAGTGGGACTTGGGCTGAAAGAGAAAAGATGGTCTTTTTCAGAAAGGCCACATTACACTGATGCTGAATTCGCTCAACTGAACACATCAAAACCACGATTGTCACAAGGCAAAAAAGATACCTGGGAGCTCCGGCCACATTATCTACGATTGCTATTTTTAGCGTGGCGTCACCATATCTTGGCAGGCCCTCTAATGAGAATACATAGCAAAAGCCCAGAGATTTCCACGCTATGGTCTCTGCAATCAGATAGGTACAAGGCTTAGCACTTCCAAAAGCAGCAGGGTACGGGGAGGAGACAGAAGCACGGTTCCATCCTTGGTCTCCAGAGGTCACCAGGAGAACATCTGTACTGGAGTTTATTGATAGCAGCTGTGCCGGTAGATTCAACCCCGACACGTACAGCACCTTCTAGAGGTCTCATTAGGTTGGCAACAGTAAATCAAAAGCACAGGGGTTATTTAACATTGCACCCATTTGAGATGAACGTGCCTGGGGCTGCAATGAGGGGGCACCCCAAAGGGATGTTTGCCAGCAGCTGCGCGTCAGGGATTCACAGCTCATCTCTGTGCTTTCTGTGCACGGCGCCCGCCTTAGCCCTCTCCGGTCCTGTCCCTACGGCGATACAGGGTAGTTCAGGTTGGTGTGATTATCCGCTGCAAGGGTGTTCCCCGCTTTCAAGTAGGAAAATAACAGGGGAGTTTCCAGCGTGAACGTACCATCTGCCTGGCTGAGCTGGGCCAGGCACAAACGGGCGACGTCTTGCCTGTGTTGCCCACTAGTACTAGAAACAAGCTAAAAAAATGATATGGAGATGTGCAGGCCGTGTTTCTTCAGGGAGCGTGCAGAAAGCAGGACTAGCGCTTTATATCAGTATGTTTCTGTACAGCATCAGAATTTCAAAGACCTTTTTCCTGCCAATAGCGGCAGCTGGCCAGAAAGCAGCGTATCAACCTTTGGGATTATATTACTTACCAATATATTACAATGTTTTAAAGCACATCTTTCTGCAGTTAAAAGATTTCCACGTTTTTGAAGGGATTAATAAATAATGTAAAACTATTCACAACACCTTGCACAGTTTAGATCAAGCAGACAGACTGTTGAGGGATGCTCAATAATTTAAGGCTTTCCCCATTGCTCCTTTAAGGCTATGCACAACACAAACACGTCTCGCCATGATATTACATGGTGTATCTACCAAGAGGGAAAGAGAGAATAAAGAGAGAGAAAATCTGCATGTGCTGCCAGAAAAATATAAAACAGATAAGCAACCACGCAGCAAAAAGATAAAACCCTGCTCTGAAACTGGGTGTCCTTTTGCCACAGGGGAGTCCCTTACCTGTTTCATTTGAAGGCTGCTATTCCTTTGACACTTTGTAAGGTAAAGCTACGTCTGTTGGGAATCATTTCTCTTTACTTGCCATTTTTTCTAAAGGTCCTACTACAGATAAAGGGCTGGATCCTGCTGGGGTACATGGAAGCGTTTTGACAGAGCTCTGCTGAGTTGCTGATGTGGTGGTTTGTTATATGAGATCCAGTTTAAAGGCAGCAAGATAAGAGAGGTGGGCAAGTCCGGGTGGATCAGGAGTGCTGCGCCCAGCATTTGTCATGAGGCAGCAAGCAGCTGGCTCCGAGGGATAGAGTTTCATGGGAGCCATTGGGAATACTTGTGTTTCATAGCTGACGAACAGACATGACCATGAGATCATTTGTTCTGATCTCCTATAGCCACAGGACAGATACCCCAAGGCTTGGGTTAGAGTAAAGCAGCTGCTTGGACGACTATATTTTATGCCACAAGCAGGAGAGACTGAAGTGTGAGATATGCACAAGGCTCGGGCTTGGCTGGGTGTGACATTCGAGCAGGTAACCCATTTGCAAGGCTTCAGAAAAAGGTGACAAACTCCAAGGTCCCAATATTGGGTCCAAGGGAAAACTATCCTGAGTCTAAGTCTGCAAATCAGTGCTACCCTTGCCGTGGAGCAAAGCTGTGCACACCAGCGGCCAGAAAGAGCGTGTCTGCATTGTCCGCTTCCCAGCCCGAGGTGGAGATGGGGTGCGGCGGGACTAGCAGCAGCGGAAAAAAATACTTCTAACACTACTGTGTTTTGGAAATAAAGAAATCTTTACTGACACCTGCAGGTAACCAGCTAAAACCCTAAAACATGAGGTTTCATTATAATCACCATTTAAATGAATGCACATGAAAGCAGAGCACAGAGAAGTGTGGGTTATTGCAGTCACAAGTATTGCTTTCAAACAGACCAAGGAAACAAACCCCGGCGCCTGGGGCTTGAGCCAAAGCCTGCTGAAATCAAAAGGATGGCAGCCAAAATAAAGGACTCTTACCCAACCCGTGTGTACATAAGCTGGCGTTCTAGCTGCAGATCACTTTCCTTTTTCCCCCATTATAGTAATTTTTCTCTACTTCAAACATGAATTTATCTCAAAATAAACAGAGAGAGGCTGGCCAGAGCAGCAGCCACGCAGCACTTGCTGTGCTACAGCAGGGTGCCTCTGCGCGATACACAGACTCCCGAGCTCTGCACCTCTGCGGCGTGGAAGCCCTGGGAATTAATTACCCGCCACGGGATGCCCAAGTACCACAGCGAAGCCAAGGATCCCTCGACTACAGGATACAGCAGCCCAGGATTCTGACCTAAATACAGCCTAAATATACTGATAAACTTCCCCTGATTGCTATCTTCTTCTTCTCTGGGATTTACACCTTTTGTCAAGAACTGTAAGCTGGCTTGGTGTTGCCATCTGTAATTGGTCAAAACTCCTACCAGCTACCATGAACAAAACGATGAGCTGCCTTCACCCCTGAAATGTCCGAGTCTGACCACGCTGACAAGGGCATCCCAAGATACCAGGCAGAAAAACTCCCACTGGCTTTAAACAGGCAGAGGCTTGGCAGGTGAAGAAGGGAATTGTTTCCCTGTCCGAGCCTGTCAAGCTTGAACTCGCAGTCTTACGTTCCCTGCTCCAAAATGCCTCAGAATTTCACGGAAGGTTTTTTTTTTTTGGTATTGCGTCTCGTATAAGCCGGCACTGGGATGGCAGCTCGGACCAGCCAGCAGACTGGGAGGGGACGCGTGGGCATGCCCCGCGGACCGTGTCTCCTGCGTGTCTCCAGCCGCCAGCCCCAACAGACGAGTTTCTCCGTGTGCCCTGTGTGCCCTCAACAGTGGCGGCGGCGCTCCGAAATCTTAGTTTAACCACAGAGCTGACGTGGACAGGCTTTTGTGTTGGTGGCATTTGCCGGCTTTGTACTTAAAAGCCACGCGAAGCCCGCAGCTACGCGCTTCGGCGCGGCCGCCCCGCCGCCTCCAACGCGGGGCCGGGCCGGGTCGGCCAAGCCCAGCTGCGCGGGCTGGTGCCGGTGCCAGCCCGGGCCCTCCGAGGGATTATGGCCACATGTGTGTCCCCCCTTTTTTTTTTTAATTAATTTAAACGCAAATAGCAACACACACCCTACCGATGCAAAACAGGGTTAAGCACCAATTCCTGGTAGAATACCAGTATAATTTCTGTGGATGTCAATGAAAACTAAAATTAAGAAACAGCATTCAGTATCCTGTTGTATCCGAGTTTAGTAGAATCCCACTGTCCTTAGATATCAGTGGTAATGGTGCGAAAAAAGGGAGAAAAAAGTCTTTAAAAACTTCTTATACATCTTCATAGCTGGATTAAAAGTTACTTTACAAGGAAAAGTACTACCTGAATAACTGTGCACGCAGCTAACACCATATTTAAACTTTCAGTCCTTTCACCATCCAAACCTCTTTACGGTGAAGTAAATAAAAAATGACAATGAATATAAAATGTGTTTTTATAAAATGCCTTTTCTCCTTGAAGAAAGTGGAAATGTGCTTATAATGAAAAGGTCGTTATTAAAATTTTGTCTTGCTCTGCCATTTGGGCTTTGTGGGCTTAAAATCTAAATTTTATTATTTTATTTATAAAATAAATATTTTTATTATTTTATTATTGTATGTTCACCTAGCATTACACTCAGGTTTCAGCTACACAGACCGTATATATAAAACACCGTCAAACATAATTAAAAGAAACTGTAAAATTATTATGTTAGTCAACTTAAAATCACCACTACAAAAAAACTAAAGAAAACAAAACTGCTAGGATTCAGAAATACGGGAGGAACCCAAGCTACTTTAAGCTCATTGCTGTTAGTGGAATTAGCTTTTAAACCGAGTACGCTTTCTTACTGAAAAGTAACATATACAGCGTATCATACAAGAGTACAAATAGCTGAGTATTTTCACATTATTTTGCTCAGATTTATGAATTTTAAGAGTACATTGTTACATTCACATTTAACTGTGCATCCTACCTGGTTCTGCCATTCCTCCCTCTGCTGGTTTTATTGGCAAGTTCTAAGGTTTGCCTCTGCAGTTGTTCTTGTGAGCCTCGGGATGCTTTAAATAGAGCGATATTTGGAACGCGCTGCAGCTGCCCTGCTCGCTGATGCCAGTTTTTGGCTATATGCATTCAATTGTCTAAAAAGGCAGGAGTTCAGGGGATTCAAGGTTACCTCTTCCTATTCCTGCAATTGCACAGCTGTTTCGGAGAAAACCGAATAAAGAGGAGTCATTTTTTTAAGAGGGAGAGAAATCAGGGCAAAAACTGCTTCATGGTCCCTTTACAGCTACGGAGCACTATGTGATACGTTCACGTAATATTTGTGTGCATCCACATACTTAGAGCATGACAGGGATACAGTTTGTTCTTCGTCTGCCACATCTTCTCTTGTCCCTCTACGATCGAAAAACCAAGCCAAGTCCCACTCAATAACACTTGTATACGTATTTCTAGAGTTGTTAGCTACTTGCTGAGCATCGCCGGGTATCTTGTACTCCACAAAGCACAGAGCTACGTTTAGCATCTTCCCTCTGAAAGGTCACAGTGTACAGTCAGCATTACTCTTAGGGGTACTGGGTAACAAAATTCAAGGGACGAGCAGTCCTAAAATAATCTGAGAATGATTTTGTCCTAAATAGGGTAAGTCATTGCAAACTGCAGTCTCTGATTCAGAAGAGAAAAAACATGGAGAGGAGCGCCAGATCCGAGCCAAGAGGACAAACTGCGCGTTAGCTTGCGTCACATAAACGGAGAGCTCCATATAAAGATGCTTTGGAGTGGTCCTGGACACAGATTTTGACCAACAAGCATAAGAAACCCGCTCAAAGTTCGTTAGGGAAAGGAAGTCCTGTACAGAACATTCAGAGGGGGACCCAGGTGCGTCACACGTCAGCAAAAAGCCCCTAACCGAGAGCTTTTTGCCAGGCACGGGAGGACATTTTATCTAGCTTTCAGCAAGCTTATACACGATCCCCTTCCAGAGCTGTGCCCAGGTACGAAATGGAACGGGGATTCTTCCCGTGTGTTTCTGAAATGGAAAAGGACACAAGTCGCTGTCCCAACGCAGGTGGCACCCGCGTAGCAGGCGCCCAGGGTGTTTTGAAGTGACGCGGTCTGGATGTTTGTGCAGTTCAGAGGAATTGGTTGTGGTCTCCCAGAAGACGAGACAGTGCTCAGAAACACATTATGCAGATCTTCAAGAGACATTATCCCTTTCTTGTGTGCATGTTGATTAAAGATTAAATACTTTACATAAAAAAATAAATTTCAGTTATCACCTTTCTTCAGAATTGCTTCCTCTCTTCCGGAGGCTGTGGGCATCGCATCTTCCTTGGAGCTGTTGCGTCAGACGGCCTGCAGAAAAAGAATTCAGCCAAAGTTAGATTCTAGAGCACCAGGTGGAAAAAATACTGGCTTTCCATAGCAACACGATCTAACTTGTTCTGAAGCAGGTTCATAACTCAAGTAGTATAATTTTGAACGCACCGGAACTGGTTATAATGGGAATGCAATCCCAGTCCCTACCACGGGTCTGTTCCTGAACCCAGGAGCTGCTTGCCCGGGATCCCTTCTCAGATCCCTGCCCCCTCCGCGGCTGCAGAGGCAGAGCAGAAGGGTGCAGATACATCCCCGATGCTACACCTACAACGCAGCTGGGAGAGACACCTTCAAAATACCCGTATGAAATGCAATTAAATGTCTGGTTGTTTTTACAGGAATAATATTTTTTGTCCTAGATGAAAGAATGGAAACTGTGGGCCCCAGGCTACACGTGACTCGTGTCCATCTGCAGAGTACTTTCATCTGGAATGAACAACAGCAACAACAAAAGAATGGCGGTGGAATATTTTAAATACAGTGATTTGTATTGCTGTGACCAGTATCTTAGAAACCACGCTAACATACCCAACGTGATTGAGCAGCATTCAACTCTGGCAAAAACTTTACTGAAGACAGTTGTTTTCCATCAGTGATTAATTTAGCTTTGTATAGATTGGTTTCACTGCATCCTATAAACAGTCCCCATTTTTTTGTCTTGTGAGTTTGGCATGAATTCTAAGGTGATGATTACAGAAAAATAACTGAAGCCGAGTCATGTCACCTAAGGAAGTTTTCATCCGATTCTGCAATCCATATCTTGACCAACCTGTTCCTCGGTCAGTTTGTGCTGTCTCTTCGGTTCTTGTGTTTCTGTTTGTGCGATGAGATACTTCAAAGCAGGTACTTTGAGGCATTGTTTCCAGTTCTGCAGATGCAACAGAAACATCGAGCTTTATCGTCTACCCACTAACACCAGGCCCACACCGCTAAGTCTCTGCTGTCAGCAGGGACTCCGCTGGCTGGAGGCTCAGACTCCCACTTGCTCTAGTAGGAGCACAGGACTTGAAGGATTTTTTGGGACCCCAAACTGCTGTCTACCAATTAACAGCAATCATGTGATAACATCTTTTTTGTAAATTTTAACATTATCTTAAAACCAGCAGAATTTCTGGGACCTGCCGCCACTTTCTAGAATTCCCCGCTGGCAGTTTCCCCGCGGTCGTGACAGCCCTTGCGGCACCTCCAGAGCTGCCCACGCTTCACGGTAAAGGCTCAGCGAGTCCCTCAAAGGATCATGTTCGGGGGCCCAGGGAAACTAGCCACGGGACTTCCACTGGTTTCTAGAGATCAGTTTGATCAAACGTGTGTGCTAATATAACAGCTGAAACGGCAAGTTCTCCGAGTACTGAAGTTTTCTGGTACTGAATATGCCTAGCATGTCACCGCTGCTGGCTTTTGCCAGTCCTCTGCATTCTTGAGCAAGACAGTTGTTCTTAAAAAAATGCTTGCCTTTCCCCAAGCACCACGTAAGGAAAGCAATGTCATTACTGCTTATCCAGAATGGGCATAAATAAAACTTAAAATAAAACTCAGGGCTGTACAACAATTTATTATGCCACGCACAACTCGGTGTATCACATCATTTTAAGACAAAGGAATAAAATGCAAGCTTTACATTCTCTGTGTAGCTTTGCTATAGAACAGACCTTTTGGAGGAAGATCCATTTTGTTGTAAAAAATACGATTCTGTTCTCTATGTAATATATTTGTTGGAAAAAAAACCACAAAAACAAAACACCTCTCTGATACAATAAATTCACTGGCTGCATAGCTGTTCCCACAAGAATCCGATCTGGTTTGGTTCTGCTAATTATATATATACATCTGATCTAATGGAAATAATTTCTACCAGGAACCATGTATTCCTAGCAAGTCAATCTGACCTTCACAGGTTGGGATCTTTCCAGGCCTAGTTGCCTTAAACAAGGGGAGTCATTGCTGTTCACAACAATTTTGCTAACTACTACCCTAATTTAGCTGCAAGCATAGGAAGTATTGTTCTGCCAGTCTAAAGCATAGGGTTAAGGGTATAAAAGTTGTAACTGCAGCAAAGAATACTGTAACAATATAGACATTATTTTAAACAACACATCTTCTGTTCGGAATGGAGGAATGAACTGCAGACATACGTTCTACAACAGATCTCAGTCCAACAGCCAAAAAAAAGCAGGGGGACGGTTTCAAAATATAAAATCAAGGGGAGTACACAATGCTTAAGAAAAAATTAAAGAGAAGGATTCGTGGCAAAAAGCATCTACTTCTTTGCCTGCTGAAGAACAATACACCAGAAAAACAACTCCCTCTTTTTTATTTGCGTTGCAAATTACATTATAATTTTGGGTTGGTTTTTTTTTTTCTGTGTTTGTGCTGGGATGATGAAATACTCAATATGCAGAGTTAGACTCAGATGGTTAGTTGT
The DNA here is from genome assembly GCF_964289735.1 of Phaethon aethereus. Taxonomy (NCBI): domain Eukaryota; kingdom Metazoa; phylum Chordata; class Aves; order Phaethontiformes; family Phaethontidae; genus Phaethon; species Phaethon aethereus. The sequence goes on along the minus strand of NC_138585.1, from coordinate 27,857,878 downwards.
CATCAGAAATGGGATCTTTTTTCCAGCCTTCAGTTCGCTGAGGTACTCAAACAGATTTGTCTCACTTAAAGCAGTCTTTTGAGCAGCCTCGTTGACTCCAGTCCCATTAACTGCTCAAAGCTAGGCCTGTACTTTAAATGGCTTCAGTCCTTTAAGTGAATTAGGGCCAAAATTAGGAGGAGGAACCGAGTAAGCCAGCAGGGCTGTAAGTCTTTCCGGGAGAGAAAGCAATTTTAAAGGGAAAAACAGTACTGGTGTTTTAGAAAATATTAAATTCCTTCTTCAGATCCATGTGGACTTGGGGGGGGGGAAAAGTTAAAAAACAAAGCAGAGGCTGCTGCTGGATTCATCGACAGGCTGGAAGCTATGAATGCTGTCGTTCACAAACTCCTGCTGTTCCCCAGCGCGGTCGCACATGCCGCTGGCCATGGGGAGCGGCGAGAACCCTCTGCTTGATTGGTTTTGTGCCCAAGCTTTGGCGAAGGGCTGGAAGGAACAACGTCTCTAGCTGTGTGCAGACGTATCTCACCTCATGCCAGGAAGCGCGATATTCCACTGATCGCGATCTTGCGGCTGTTCCTTCGGTCGCACGAAGGAGCTGTATGAGCCTGCCGTCCTCTGAAGACCCAACGCCGTCCTCGCCCAAGCCATGGGATTGCTTCTGCACGGACGCAGCCAGGGAAGACCCAGGGAGCCGCCGGTGCCGCCGCGTCAGCGGGTGCCTGCGCCACACGGGCCGCGGGACCCGCGGCCCCCTCCCCGGAGCACGGCGGGGACCGCAGCCGAGCGCTCATGGGACGTTCACGGGCAAGGGGGGCAATTAAAGCCAGAGTCCAAGCCTAAAGAAAACAAGAAAAATGAAGCCAACGCTAGCAGAAGGGTGTGTGTACAGCCCTTTGAGAGGCAGGCTGGTTACACAGGAGCTTTCCAGTGGGCTAAGCTACCACCGGGGCCACAAGGCCGACAGGTACGTTGCCACAACACGGTGCTGGCGATTTGGTTTCCTGTAACGATCATGGGCACAGATCTAACATCAGAAACTACAGCCTCTCCGCACGCCTCGAGCCAGCCGCTGGCCTGTGTTCCCACGCGGGGATATGATGGCGAGCAGAAATACGGGCTGTGCTTGTTCCGAGATCGCAGGGCCACAGAAAACCTCTCGGCTTCGTGAGCCTCGGGCTTCCTCTCCCCGAGTCGCGGCTGCTTTCTTAGACAGGACGTTAGGGAAAGATTCAGCTATAAACAATCACATATCACCTCACTAAGAGGCAAACTATTCCCCTTTTGTACCAGGGACAGGATTTCTTCATAGCACGGTCCCCTCCGAGAAACGCTGGGAATACGAGAGGGAAAGCAAATTCCACCCGCCTGGTCACGCCGCCGCGGCGCGTTTGCTGCGCTCCCTCTGCTGAACCCGAGTGCCTGAGCGGCTGATGTTCGGGCAGCGACTGTCGGAACACCTCGTTAAAATACCACCCACTTTGCAAAGAAAATTGGCAATATTTATTGTTTAAGCAGCTCATATGTTCAGAGTACATTCTGATCTTCATCATTTCACCCGTACCTCGATGTCAAATTTATACTTTTGTTAGCCGTACTTCTAGCATCTGAAAGTCTACAGGCAGCATTCAGTAGCCTGGCGAAGAAATGCTTTCAGTTTTACAAATCCTATACGATTTGCATAAAGAACTGTAGGCTGCACTGATTTATATTAGATCAGAGGGACGTATCAACTCATCTTCACAAAACAAAGACTCCAATAATAAAATCTTTATAGCTTTGTAATATTGGTATTAACTTTTAAAAAAAAACCAAAACAAACCACATTTCTTCCTTTCAGTTGAGTTTTTCCTTTAAAAACTCCCAATTTACTGGCAAATCAAAAGCCATGTTTAAATGCCTTGAATTGTTTTATTACTTTACCATACTCCCTTGTGACTTGCAGGCTAACACGTGAAAAAGTATCAGATTATCGCATTCACAAAACAGACATACGTGTGGAAAATTTGTCTAATGAGATGCGTTTTATTAGTTACACTAATCTTAGCATTTGAAAGCTCCCTTAAAAATTGCTAGAGATTGCTTCCATTCACGTTTACATCACGAAAATAAAGACCGATTGTTGATTTATTTGATAACTACGCAACTGAAGACCTGAAAAATTCCATTTATTAAGCTAATAAATATTTAATTCCACACGCTATTTCCTAGGGCTCAGGGTACGCACGTCATTTCTCTCGGCAGAGCACTTCAGCTGAATGCCGAGATACCCGATTAAAAAAAAAAAAAGCTGTAAATGTAATGGAGAAATAGTGCTATCAGTATAGAGCTCTACGTGCGCAGTGTCATTTCTGGATTAGTTCCCCACTGGCATCTAAAAATACCGTCGATAACAATGTGGGGTTTGTCTTTGCACAGTTTTGCTCCAATGGCTGCCGAGTGATCGGTAAATACCTTCCTGGCCGGCACGGGGTCAGCGCTGTGGGTAAATCTGCCCGACGCCTCGTTTGTGAGCAACCGTCTCAGCTGCATTTCTCAGCACCGAGCGCCAGACGCCTGGAAGGCGAGCGGCGCGGCGCGGCGACGGCGGGCCGGGCCGGGCCAGATTTCAAAGCCGAAGCCTCAGTGGGCGCCGCAGCCCGACCAGGGCTGCCGGCCCGTTGCGCGCGGGCGGCCGAGGCCCCCGGGGCGGCGGCGCGTGAACCAGGGCCGGGCACACCGCACCGCGGGTATCCGGAGGCGGAAAGCGGCTCCGGAGCTCTGCCCGACCGAGGGCTGCGTGCCCTTGCCTGCCGCTGAACCCGCGGGATCCTACACGCTTCCCGGGAACAGCTCAGTAGCCAAAGCTGCCCAGCTCAGGGTCAGCGACAGGACACGTTTCAGGTATTTCATGTAAAAACGTCACTGAATTTCTTCCTCTCCGGTGAGTAGTATCCTGTAAGGAAACCCAACCCCTCATACACCATAAGTCACCATGGGATTTGTGACTCGGGAAATATCAGCTTTCTAGAGGATCCATTTTATGATTTATACGTTAGTCTAACCTGTTGGTGTCGCTTTTCCTGTGACAGCTGAAGAAAAATTGGCATTTTCCTCATAATTTAAAGGCATTTAACGCATTGCTCGGATTTGCACCGAATCTTGACCCAGCTGCTAAGCCCAAGTTAAAACTCCAGCTTTGCCATGCTGCATTTTCTGATTTTTCTGCTATCACAAAAACATGAAGTTGACGATTATTCCATTCTGTTTCTTTGGACAAGAAAAGCGAACCTGGTGTGCAGCCCGTGCACCGCAGGCAGCCCACGGAAGAGGCCTCGGTGCAGGCGTGGGGAGACGTGTTCAGCGGTGGCCGGGTGCCGGAGATGTAACCTCTTCCACTGCTCCATTCTGCTGGCAAAAAGCTGAGGGGGGCCACAAGCCACCGCCCGCACAAGGGCAGACCCCGAGCTGGTCTGCAGTAGTTGCGGCCATGACCGATCTTCAAGCAGCCAACTGCACGCAAGACCCTCCATCTTCCAGCCTCCCACCGACACCGGCCTGAAAAATCTTCCTCTGGGTCCAGGTCTGCTGGAGGGTACCGGGCAAAAAGAAAAGGCGGCACACACTGCCATTTTCACTACTTCTGGAAAATTCTTTCCAATTCCCATCCTAAAGACTAGCAATTCACTGATGGTTGCGAGCAGAGAGCAGAAGCAAGGAAGTCCCTGCCTGACCTGCTGGGAGAAGCCTGAAGGCAGAGTGCTCTGCCCTCTCGGGAGGGGCTCCAGCCACCGCCCCGGTGCCCGGGGGCCAGTCAGGGCACCCAGGAACTGCCCCTTCCCCGGCACTGCTGGCGGCACAAGGGCAGAGCTGGAGGAAGGCGCACGGGATGAACGACTGCCCGGGCTCCTTCCCAACGGATGACCTCTCCTTTTGCCCAGCTTCCCCCTTCCCCTGGCTTGTAAAGGGACCGTTCTTGCAGGCGGAGTTCAAAGTTTAGCGCTCAGGATACACTTTTACCATTTCAGACTCAAATGGGCAGGAAGAGCTTTCTTCGGAGGCTGGGAGAGGTGGGGAGGCAGCGGCGCGGGAGGCCAGGAGCAACGCGGGACGCTCCAGCAAGGGGTGCCTACAGCAGCCCGGGAACTGGGCACCACGGTGCCCTGGCCGTAGCCAGCCAAAGAGATGGAAACAGCTGAATATTAAATGACACTTTGAGTTGTTCCCTCCTTCTAACTCCTGAAAAACAAATAACTGAACAGCTCAGCTGTGAGGAGTGTTCCCGGTTTGTGGCTCAGCCCTGAATTTCCTGGTTGAAAACAACTTGCTAGACTGAAGATATTACATTCAAAAACAAATGCTGGCTTGTATGATTTCAGCTCATGTGCTGAGCAAAGTCATATACAGGCTGAAAACGTTTTTATTTGATGTGACTGTGTCCTCTGAAAGAACGTTAGATCACGCCAGCAAAGAATACAACGGCAAAACACAAGCTGGCTAAAGAAAAAAGGATATATTCATTAACATAAATTGAGAAAGACTTTCTAAAACATTGTGTTTATCTAAGATTTAAATAAGTTATTTCTTGATCTACCAGATCATTCCAGTTAACTATGAACGCTGGATAAAATGGAGCAAGATGATTTCAACGTCCTCTTTAGAACACAATGAAGGATTTCTTCAGAATCTTTTATTATACATTTTCCCAGCTATTCGAAAACTACAACACAGATGAGTATGAGCCAGCCTGGGAATTTGTGCCCTAAAGTCACCCACCCTAAACTGCACCTTCCCCGGCAGAAATACCTATAGATATCTTGCTCCTATCTGTACATACGAGGACTCCCTTTTCTTAAAAACTGGGAAAAGCAAGCCTGAACAAGGTTGGCAGTTAGTGAAAGGAGACAAAATGCAAGACCAGAAGAAAACAACTTCTGATAAAGCAAAAATATACTCAGGTCAGCAGAGATGCACCGAACTGCACCAGCTGAGACTCAGCTGCAAGGACACGGCCTCTATACGAGCGGTAGGGAGCTCCGCACGCTGCAAGCTTGCCACTTCTGAACGCGAGCCGAATCCGCGTGACCCCGGTGCGAGGTTTGACGCCGTCCTCCTGGAGGGACTGGTTCGGCGTTCCGCTGCGTTTTGTAGGCAACCGAAGTCATCTTCTCCGTCCTTTTCCAGGTGACTCTGGCATAGGTTTTCCTGGATTCTACACCTCTGTGGAGATGACCACCTCCTTTTGCCATCCATCTACTTGTGGGAGAACATGAGATGGATCTTTGTTCCTTTCCTTTTCTATAGCTTATGTTTTCCTTTTTAAAGGAATCCTCTATGCTGGACAAAATGTGTTTTAAAAATTACCAGAACAAATCACTTAATTCAAAAAAGCTTTGCAAGCCTTGAAAAGCCATTAAAACGTTACCAAGCTTTATGCAACCAGAAATAAACTTCTCAAAAACATACTAAAATTGACACTTCCATGCACAGACTGGAAAAAAAAAACCAAAACACCACAAATAAATCTTATTTGCAAGACCATAGCCAGCTTTACTAGCTAGATATGTACTGTAAACACCAAGTCCTTAAAGAAAAGGTAGCGTGAGGAACAGCAGCTTCTACACTTGTGCTGCAGTACCCTCTCGCGACAGACAGAGCAACTTCAGATTTACAGGTAGCCCAGAGGATGCTCTATCCCCTCGCTCAGCAGAGGCGCTGGAGCCGTATGCACAGGAAAAGGTGTTCTGGGGGTTTTGTGTTGGGTTTGGGGTTTTTTTGTTGTTGTTGTTTTGTTTTTTAAAAAAACAAATATGCTGTATTTAAAACTTTTCTCAGAAAAGATATATTTATTGTTTTGGGGCTTTGAGAAAGCTGAGTGTTTCCTCACTCTGAGGTGCCTTTGCCCCCGTTCAGATGAGTCCTACTGCCGTTACAGGAAAGGAAGCAGGACACCCGGACCTCTGTCCTCAGCCCGGGGCGCCTGCCTGCACGAGGGGCTCAAAAATGACTGGGCACTGCCATTTTGGCTACTGTTCAGATCATCTGAGTAATTGGGATCAAAATCTACTGGTGGAAACACAGATTTTTGTGTTCGTTTGACTTTGGTCCTCCCTCGCCTTTCTCATTTCTGTAGGTTCTTTGCTAAGAACATATTTTTCCCCAGTCTGAGCTCCCAGTATTTGCTCTTACTTTCTGCACCTCAGAAGCCAGTTCTGTTACTGAATCACAAAAACAGGGGTCAACACTCCCTAATTAGCCTCCTCATTTGCAGAGCAGTCACAGATTGTACGCACCAGTTAAATCTGGCCACTGCAACGGGTTCAGGCTGTTCCCCCAGCAGGAGCCGCACAGCCGCCTCCATCTCCTCACCCCACTTTGTCCACGGTGCACGAAATTCGTGGCGCTGTTTGTTACCGCTCAGGTTAGACTGAACCGTGGGGGTCGCAGTAAGTCAGCCAGCTTCTCCAGGACTTCAGGAGTCAGGTCCCACTGCCCAAAGTCTCCTCTCCTGCCTGAGTCACCCTGCACCAGCCTGCGTGGTCCTGCTCTGGGCTGCGGTGGGTGGTTGCCAGCAGATGGCAACCCCTTCCTGCGGTCCCGGGCAGCCAGGCCGGCGGCGTGTCTCAGGCATGAGGAAAAAATAGGTCTGAATGATTAAAAAAACCCATACAAATTAAGTATTTCTATAACAAATGATATTACATATTATTTACATAGGAGAAATATTCCTTTGTCCTGGATTTTTGGACACAAAGCTCTCCTCTTAGGATACAGAGCCTACAGAAGGAAAATAAAAAGCCAGTTCTCCCTTCCTCTCTCATCCACCCATACACGCAGATATACACTCCTAGCAAGGTGTTGTTTCTTAAACGCTTGAGGAATGGTTCCTTTTCCATTCCCTCACTGATATATCCTAGTCACCGGCATCAGGAGATGAGTTAAAATACCACGTGAGAAAAAATCCCAATTTAATCAACACTGGGAAGACAGCTCTTTCTGCGACAGCGCTGCCCTGGGAAACATTTCCATGATCTGGAACACTTCCGTTACACCACTTCTCCTACCCCCTCACTTGCTTTTTTGGAGCAAAGAATAAACGGCTGAACTCACCCGCCTTTCCTCAAAGAATCAGCATGTTTTGTAACGCACCCCAAATGACACAGGATATCACAAGTAATATTTTGCCAAAATTGGTGTTATTTTTTTGCTATTTTTAATCCATGTACACGTGCTTTTCTATTAGCACATTCAGAGTAAATATTGCACATGGTCACACATATGGGACACGCACAATGACGGCATTAGCACGCTGTCACCGCAATGCCAACCTTTGAATGGGCAGCCTTTGCCCCAGCACCCTTCTCTCTTTTCCAGTTCTACGGCTGAGCCCGAGGAGCAGCAAGGTCCTGCAAAAGACTACACCTTTGGTGAGGGAACGAGGTTTGAACACACTTCTCCCACAAAAACAAAACAAATCTTTGTTTTAATAGATTATTCTACTTTGTTCTACACGCTTATATACAAGCGAGTAAATACTCATGGAGCTAGTGGGAGTGGTAGCAGTGGCACAGACTGGAGAAGCAGGGTAGTTTGGCTTTACCTTGCCAGCAAAGGCAGATGGGTTTATAAAATCCTCATCCAAAATATAAAAGGCCAATAGTCGTTTTTGTGAGGTCTGTCTTACATATAGAAACTCACCACTTCAGGTACTCTAGTTTAAGGTAATTGCTGTAAAACGCAGAAATTCTTAGTTCAGTGAAAGGTTTTCTTCACATCCAGTTTATTCTTGTTTCTATGTTTATACTAAACTGAAATAAGCTATCTTTAAACCTCACAAAGAGCGTGCTATCTTTTGTAATGGCTTAAATGCTTTAAAATTGTGCTGCAAGTAAAAGGGCACGCAGATAAGTCCAAAGGCTAGGACCACAAGGGAAAGAATGTATTTTTGAAGATTTTTATAGGGGAATAATCTCTAAAAAGGGGCTTTTAATAGGTTATCTTGAAGTTTAAATTTGAAGCAGAATCCATAGAGAGATCGCATACGGGCTGTATTCGGTGTGTGTAAGAAAACAACCCGTCTGGGTATAATACTCCATACTAGATTATATTATTGGCAGATAACAAACCCTCATGTTTTGTGAGCGTACTTGCGGGCGTATTTTTATCTGAGCAGCAATGCCTTTGCTAGTTCAGCAGATGCTCTGAACTGGTCATAAATTTTTCCAGGTTACAAAATCACCAAACGTGTTGAATTCGAAGTGTTCCATGTGTTCCATGAACAATGAGAAGCATCACCAGCTGCCAGCAACAGTTTAGAACATACTAAAACCCCCAAAGAAGCACAAATTCACTTTTCTTCTCCAGAGGAAACCGATGCTGCTGATAATTGATTCAAGTATGTTTTGTGAATAATAATATAATCTATCCTGCAAATAAGTAATTAATGCAGAATTATAATTGTAAAGTCCCGATGCTTATTTTTACATGAGCATATGCATGGGAAGGAAATAGAAGAAATAGGAAATGTCTGAAAAATTCAAAAATAGTTTGAAATTAAACTAAGTGGACTTGATTTTTTTTTTTTTCCTGGTAGCTATTTTCGAACAAGCAACCTGAAGTTTAAATGCTGTCAAATGTCAAAGGATGTTTTTTCCTAAATGAATGCTAATTGAACTAGTAGCATAGGTAATTACATTGACTTTAAATTCTGTATATATTGTGATATATATACACAATTGTGAGAATTGTGAGAATATTGTGAGATTCGTGAGAATATTGTGAGATTCAAGCCAAGAGAATTAATATGCAGTATCACGTGTTATACTTTTTCTTTCTGTATTGATATATTAACATATATTTCTTAATTGTGTAAAGTCACAATATTAACGCTCTATAACGTATTGATCATTTCCTTGATCACTCTTCCTGCGGCTCCTTTGCCCCTGAGCTGCTGGTTGTGAACCTCGTGGCGCCGGGTCCTCCTGCCTCTAGTGAAGACCAGTGGCCGCATCCCGTACGGTTGCACTGGACAGCAATAAGGAGGGTGGGGAGAGTTTGCGCGTCAGCGCAGGATGTGGTAATACGGCTCTGTATACTTTTAAAATAAGATCAGGTGAATTAAATATGATCCCAGGGAATTCCCATTAAAACAGTGTCCTTCGCACACAGCTTAAATTAATCTTTGGATCACCTTTTCTGTGACCCCTTCCAGGAGCTAAGCACGGTCACAAACCACACCACCCTCTTGTCCTTGGCATCACAGCTCCACAGCAGCAGCGCTTGTGAAAGAACAACTCCGTCCAAAAAGCCCACATGCTGCAGATGCAATTGTCTCCTCAGGGAAGGAGGACCCGTAACATTCGGGTTTTAGACACATCACATCATGACCTCCAATGCGGCAACGCGTATGGCAACGACAGCGTAAAAAAACCTACTTAAAATAGAGTAAGATAGTCTTAAAAGCCTACTCTTTGGCCTTTGTCCCGTGCCTGGCAGCTGTCTACATGCCAGCTATAGAGAGGGGGCTTTTGCGACACCAGCTCATCTCAAACCGGCCGCATGTCATCATGTGGAAACAATTCCCAGGCACTCTTTGGCTGGGCTGCGTGTATGGCAGCAGCGGGTGAGAAGCGCTATTCCTTTACTCACTGTCAGGGCCGCTGTCGCACGAGGCCTCTTGATCGATCGGGGGGGCTAATGACTGACCACGCGTCATGTTTCAGGCTCGTACACAAGACTTGCTGTGTACGGTATATTTTTAGTTAATCTATTGTTAATTTAACTTCTGTATTGCACTTATTGCTGCAAAATCCCTGAACGCCATTCCGCGCTGCCGTGCGGCCACCTCGCGCCCCAGGCGCCTCAGGGGTCGCTACTCCGAAAGCACGAAGTTACGTGCATACAATACATACGTGCATATGCAAGTCACTAAGATCAGAGTTTTGGTCTCCTTATGCTATGCCCCGGACTCTGAAATTGGAGTGACGATGTATGAAAACCTTCACAACAGACACCTGAAAATATTACCCCAGAAAGCATCACGCGGGCTGTGCCGGCGCACGGGGCTCGGCAGCCGGAGCGGTTGCAATGCGAGCCGCGGCGGCACGGCTCATCCGCGTTCCCGTCCGTGACACCGCTGCATGCGAGCGGCTCCGCAGGGCTCCAGTAACGCCCAGTTCCTCTCCTTGATGCGCTGTTGAAAAGACAGCGTAAGATACGATTTATGTGCCTGCACATATGTACGACAGCCCAGCCTCATTCCTCAGAAGGTGAAAAAAAGCGTAGGGAGGCAGCAACCAGGGCTTACAATGGACTGAGATTGCAGGAGAGAGCGTGAGCTCACCGCTGAGCTGGATGGCAACTTTCTGGAGAGCACCCAACAAACCCAGCCCTGGGACTGCACTGGCAGCCTGCGAAGCTCCCTCGAGCCTCCCCAAAGTAGTCAACACGCTTTAAAATGTCAATAAATTAACGTTACCCTATTAAAATAAAAAAGCTCGGACAATTCTCTCCAGGCTAGTAAGTAATACTGATCAAAGGAGCTATTTCTGGAGTTCTTGACTAACTTTCAGAACAGTATAGCAGAGCCCTGGCTTTAAACCGCAACTATTTCTATTCACTCTGGCAAATCATTTATTTGCTTCCTTTTCTGGCTGGAAGAGCTCTCCCCGTCTTCGTCCGGGTCTATCCACCAAGCTCGTCACAACAGCATGTGACCACAGTCATATCCAACCACAGGATAAGAGTCTATTGGCAGCTCTGCCAATCACAACTCCCTGACACATGAAAGCAAACGACCCCAGCAAATAAACAGCCTCATCTCTGAATGCTGCACCTGGAAATGCATTTTAAAATTTAGCACGAGATAATATTAACAAATTCCCAGTACTGCACTTATCCTGTATTTAAACAGCTTAAGATATTATATGCCCTTCTCCTGGTATAAACTAGTTCAAGTTATATAATGTATGTGGATTTGCTTTGACCCAATTCCAGATGGCAACATATTATTAAGCCAAGGCTGTACAATTGCAATTTGGTGGAAAACGGGTCAGGATTTTATTACACGTCCAAACTCTCAAACTGTTCTGACTATTTCAAATTAAAAAGGCAAGTAGAAAATAACCCTTGTGTTGGAACGATCCTATTGCATTACCTTGCTCATGAATTTATACTGAGTGCATATTTTATCAGTTCTTTTGCTACTTTTCAACATCTGTATGTGCAGTTTGTTATGACAAATCATGGGACAAACCAGGGCTGGGATTGCACAGATACAAGAGGAGGGCAGCAGTAGCCTGGTAGCTCCTGCTCTCCGCACAAAGTGGAAGAGCTTCAGCTCAGATCACGCGATGAAAAGAGTTTCAGGTGAGGAGGAGCAGAAAGGCGAAGAAGGGATGCAGAGCGAGATCTTACACGCAATGTGCCTGAAGGCTTGCAGGTACCAACCTCCTCTCCAGGCAGGACGTTGAGGTCTGACTGTCAGGCAGATGCACGGTTCTCAAAGTTCATTTTAAAAAAAAAACAGAGAAGAGATCTCTGGAGCAAAACAGGCTTCCTTCCATCAATCTGAGGAGCATAGTCACCTTTTCACTCCCTATCAACATCTCCTTTGATCCAAAAAGCATGCAGAAAGTCAGCCTGCTAATTTCTCCTCTCAACTCAGGGCCAGTCCTCAAGAAACCCATGAAATCTATTAACTTCCAGTCTCGTCCTTCTCCTACCGCGTGATGTCAATGCTGCCTGGGAACTGGATTTAGTGGGCTGCTTGTTTGGACAGATTTAGTTTGTCTTATGCTCTTACACCGCTCAAGCACTTCCTTGCCTATATTATTAATCATCTCTATGTTATTTTTCTAGCATAATTAGTGCTGTTAACTAGTTTGCTGTTAGCAGCTCTTTCCAAGTTCATTGAAGGAGATACCAGAACTACAAAGAGCCTCTTTGACTCTCCACTGCCAACTTTGACGTATATCAAGGAGTCTCTAATGAGCCACGATAATCGTTGAAATCAATCAGCATATTGGCGCTTCTCTAATTTTTTCTCTATTGGGGGAAATATCATAATGACATAGATCTTAAACTAAATACAGATTTTAATTTATGGGACTGTCTTTCACCAAACAATACGTCACAAAACTATAAACTTTGTCTAAAGACAAAGAAATATTGTCTTTCACCAAACAATACGTCACAAAACTATATATGCAGAATACAAGCAAGCACTGTTTCTCAGCTATCCCTTACTATACCATTTTATCTTTGTGGTGCTACATAGCGTTGTGGGTATTGATTTCATAAACAGTAGCTGCTCCAGGAAAGAAAAACAGAAGAAGCCCAAACCAGATCATTTCCTTTCTTACTAAATCTCTTTCCCAACTTGTCTTCTGAATTATTCTTAATAGCCTATTTTTGAATGATCCCTCTATGCATTTTCGATTTTGATACATCCTGCACCTGTGACTGGTCCGCGACAACATTTGCAATATTCCTTTTTCAAGGAGAAAAACAGCACTCTTTTTCTTTCAATACACTGCAAGGCTGATCATCTAATCTCAAAAAATAACGGAAGCATACAAAGCCCGGAACACTGTCGTTCCTGGTGCCAGTACGCAGTGGAACGCGTTATAGAAAGCGCCACGCTATCTCATATTGTCTAATGATGACATCAGAAGATGCTGAACACCATACACCCTGTTTTACGCAGGCTGACGGCGTCACTGCAGCCGATTCTCATGTCACCTCTCAACAGCTGGAGCGGGCGAGCCCAGGGCCCTGGTGCCGGGGCAGGTACGGGGAGCTGCTGCGTCGCCCGGAGGGGAAGGAGAGACCGGGCTGCTCTGCCACGGAAACCGCCTGAAAGTACATTTCTGTCAAAAACAGAAGGAAAGACAAGGCTGTTCGGCACCAAAGGGGTTCTGGGCACGTGCTGCTTTGGGCCGAGCTCCGTGGGAAGGCAGGCAGGGCTTGGCAGGGGACGGAGGCAGAGACAAGAAGCAGCCGGAGGAGCAGCCGTGCTTGGCCCGGCGAGGGAGGACTCCGCAGGAGAAGGGCTGGATCAAAGGGTGGTGAGCATGAACTGTTTACCACTTACTTTGTGCGTTCCGGTTAACAGAGAAATGGCATTGCACCAAAGATGCATCAATATACCCCATACCATCACTGATTTTTTTTTTTTTTAGGAGGATAGCCTGCTAGACCTGCTAAAGTACAAAATACCTCAAGGGAACAAAAGAAAGGTTTTAGTAGCTCTAGCAACATTATCTTAAACGGTAGAGTTGACTTGGAAAAACACTGCTGAATCGAAATAGAAAGCTCCCATGGAGAAGAGATGGGGTGGTGGCACCTCACGTCTTCGTTCAGTTGTACCAAACCATCCTTGAAACTGTACAGCCCGGCTACTCCCAGGCAGTATCCCGCCTTATTTTCAAGTACTGCCAGTGGTTCCTCAGCTTTATAAAAGAGCAATTAAAATGCTTCAGAGTGAGTGTGGCTCAAGTCTGTCTAAACAGTCGTAATTTATTAACTTACATTTTATGGCACTAGCACTACTGCTACAATGAATTAGTCATTTATTTATTCCCGACATTTATGATGCTGTCGTAAAAATTCAGTATTCTGTATAACACAGAGAAAATAAAACAATTCTACGATTCTCTCATAGCTACTAAAACCTCACGTGTAACAATTTTCAGAACGAGATGATTATTGTGTGGGCTGAAATCTTACAGAAGTGCAGCAGTACTAATGATCATTTCCAGATAACTTTAAAAATCCTATTAAAATTCATCCATATTCATCACATTCGTTCTCTGTGTCTCCTGATACGTGAAAGCCCATTGTGTCACCAGCTAATGGACTGTCATTGCCACAAATGCATTTCCCCCAGGGCATGTCTGGAGCACCTCTGCATGCACCGCTGCAGCAATGCGTTGGTCCCTTATCCCTCCCGGCTAGCTAAGGATCGTTGCCACAAACCGGGTGTCGTAAACAGCCTTTCTACACGCGAGTCAGACTTGCGCATTCTCCGCTTTTTATGCGCCATCAATCACCTTCTCAAGGAAAAACACATTTACTGTACGAATTCAGTACAACACGCTTTGCTACGTAATCGCTCCTTTCGCGGCCGGCACAGGGGAGGCACGATTGACTCTTTCAAACACGATTGAAACTGAGATTTAATTTTGAATTAGCGGAAGAGCTGCCGCACCTGCCGATGTTATCGGCACATGCCTTTCACATTCAGAGCAGCGGCTGTGGGAGAGGGGCTTTTGAAAGTTAGCCTTTGTTTTCAAACACAGATTCATCCATGTTTATTCCGCTGAATTTTAATCTGAAGTATAACATTCTGCACGTGCCACTGGGTTTCCTTTTTCCAGTTTCCAGAAAGTTAAAAGATTTGACAAGGGGCCGAAAGAGACGGGTGTCTGAGTTAGTTCCAACCGCACCTAGAGAGCTTCTGCTTTGCTTCCCAAAGCTCCTGGTCTCCGTAGTTACACAAAAAAGTTGAAAAAGTGTTACCTTAAACGCTCCCATCCAGAATGAAAACACACAGCTGCTCAGAATCCCCAGCCTGACAGCCCACTGGAGCGTGACTCCGCTGCTTTCCGCTCCCGTGGGCCGACTCCATCGCGCTCCGCATGCTGGACACTGCCCACCTCGCGCTGGGCAGAATGGGGATTCGACACATCTCAGCTGCAGCCCAGGACGCAGATCACGCTCCCACGCACCCACCAATCTCATTAGGTGTTCGTAGCCATCGTTCTCTTCCTTTGGCTGCCTCAAACCACCCAGCTGGCGGCTTTGACCCCACACCTCGCGCTGTTCGCCAGCCGGAGGCGCGGGAGTCCCGCCCGGCACCGCGGCCATCGCCGTGCACCGCACTACCCTCGGGCCAACCAACAGCCGGGCGGCTGGTCCCACCCCGGGCCCCCAAACCCGCCACAGCCCAGACAATTCACACCCCTCTGAGGGACAAAAGGGGACAGCAGCTAAGGGACCGGTTTCGAAGCTCCCGTAGAGCCTTCAGACAAAATCAGGACTGGAGGCTGTGATCTGTTAATTAGGCTGAAGGGGAAAACATGCCATGGAAAGCTAAAGCCACCCTGCGGCTTTCGCCAATAGAGATGAAATTTTGTTTTCATTTATAAAAGGGCAAAGAACGAGGCCTCTGACTCAGACTTAAAAAAAAAAAACAAAACCCCAAACCCACCAAACCAATAACACCCCCCCCCCCAACACAAAAACCAAACCCACCAAAAACCAAAAAACCCAAAACATTTCAGAGACACCCGCTGTGCTCTCCCAGCTGCCCTGGAGCAGCGGGAGCTGCGATGGAGCACGGCGGGGAAGAGACCCGCACCGCGGGACGGCCCGACCCCACCTCCCGAGGACACACGCGCAGCCGGTGCGACACAAGGCTCATCCGTACCACCGCGTGTTCCACCCCTCCTTGGCTCTTTCCGTCTGCGCCCCGGGGTATGAAGACAAGCAAGAGAGATGTACTTCGCCCAGGGCGGAGGGGGAATTGCCACCGCAAGTCTCCTGCCAGAAGCCAGTAGCTTCACGTGTACCACCAAGCAGAGGACATTTCACCTCTGGCTCTTAAAGATACTGAATGCTTTGGCAGATCATTTTTGTCTCCTACTAGCAACGCTAGTTGCTGATGAACTGGTGTGTTAAGTCTCGACAACATAATAAATTCACCAGTGCGAAGTGACGTACGCCAGAGCTGCCTCATGGAGAGGCCACAGGGACAGGCCAGCATCAAGAAAAAAAAAAGTCCTCAGATGTGATCTTTTCCAGCAGCATGTTTGCTGGCTGAAGGGGAAATCTGACTGGAAAATAGCTTACCGTATTATTTTTCTAAAAATCAAATAGAAGTTGTTCAATAACTGTTGGTTTTGGTTTGGTTTATCTCAGTAGCCTGTTTCACAGCAATAGTTTTACAAAACACTTTCTACAACTTTTCCTCTATGGCAGGGAATAGCAAAAAGGAGAAGAGCCATAGATGCTGGAGGAGAAATTCTAAACAAATTTTGACACCAGAGAATATGTGACTTCACTAAATCTTCCAAACGTGACACCCCCAAATATGTCCAAATAGATCTATTAAATACGTTGAGGTTTGAACCAGTCCCGTGGAAATGAAAGGATCCGTTTCAGTTTAGGGTAGGAGTATTATTCCGACCTGCACTGACAAGCAAGTAAAAATCCCAAACTGCGAAAGGCACCGGAATGACAATACAGCTGCTGACAGAAATCTGTTCTGCAAATACCGGAATGTCCCTGCCAGCGTCTGCGGCAAAGACATTTGACAGTTGACAAATTTGCTCTGCAAAAGTCACAAAGCTGGATCTATCCTTAATGTCTGAGCAAGTAACTTAAACTTTAACGGAAGTGTGTGTGGCGGCTATTTAGTTACTCTGCCCAGTTCCATAAGGTGTTGGTTGTTGCTGAGGGAGCCAGGTGGGAACCCTGAACATCCTACCACGTTTCTGCCGTCGCTTCATCCCCTTCCACTGCTGGTCCTTGCAGCACGGCCTTTGAATACCTGTTAAGCATATTTGTACCCAAGAAGCTGGCAGACAGGTTTGGCAGGGAGGGGAGATGGCTTCACCGCTACGGAAGAGCGCGGCAACAGGGTTCATTTTTTACTGAAATGGTTTTACAATTAGTCAAACCATTATTTATTTATTGACGATGACCAAGATATCATGATAACTGGTTTGGATTGCCCAATTATTTTTCTCTCCTCTGCAGGGGGAACAGGAACACAACCTTTTACCAGCTCTCAATTTTCACACACCCCAGCAGAATCCAATGGCGACCTTTTGGTTTTGCTGAAGAGACCATTCAATCAACTGTTCGGCTGCCCAGCAACTTTTCTTCAACCTCTTTGATGGAATAGAATAAACCACCATAGCATATTATTAGGGTTATGTATTTATCCCTTGAATTTTCTCTAGCATTTGTTAATTTTTCCATACCACTGCTTCCAAGAAAGGTATTCCCACTACACCAGCAGCTATTTTTATGGCAAGTGATTGGGTTAATTTGTCTATTTTTGAAAAAACATGTTTAAATTGATACCTTCTTACACGCTTTTCTTTCACGGCCTTTCCCAGCCATGTTCCCTCTTCTGCCTCCTCTCCATATCATTTGGTGGTGAACCACGCTGCAGATAACATTTGATCTGTACAGACTACAACAAATCGCGTTTGCATTGGGCCAGATAGCCAGATTTTTCACCGCTACACACAACATAACAAAACCTGGCTGCTCTCGGCCAGATGGTCAATTATCTAAATTGAGTCCTAACTATTTATTAACAGATCTCCTATTCATCTTTCATTCTCAGTCTCAGATTTCTGCAAAACCTTTCCCCATGTGTGAGACTAGGTGATTTGTATGCACAGGCTGTGCAATTGAACAGACGGATCTGACAGCAATGGCATATTCTTCCACAAAAATGACAGGATAATATGTGGAGATCTTGTTAAACTTGGCTACCATTAACATAACTGCTTGTTTACTAATATTTCACAGCAAGTCAGGCTCACTGACAGTGCTTCACTTGCCAGTCGCTGAATGTGTTGGCAGCTGCTTTTTCTTCAGCTTAAAGAAATAAAGAAGAAAAAAGAAAAAACAAGACTTTTAGAGGTAGTCTGGCTTTTTTTTTTTTTTATATTTCAACTATCATTGATCAGTATTTGGAATCAAATATATACAGAGAAGCAATGCAGAGCAAAACCACAAGACCAAGCAATCTCTTAAAAGTGAAAAAGCAGCTTAACTTCTTTTTCCTTCGGAAGAAAAGCATCAACTGTTCTAATATGCATTTGTTTTCAACAGGGGACCAGACTTCTATTTAAAAAAAAAAAAAAGTAGCAATGCCAAGTCCAAAAACAGAGGGATTTTAGAGGGGCTGGAGTCTGATACACAGCACACTTGAAGGTGTTCCTCCCGCCTTGTGCTTTCTCTGCTTTTCAGAGGAATTGTGTCCAAGGTAGTCCAAAAGGAGTTTTAAAACATTTTGGAATATTCTCCCTGATCTTTTATTGGAATGGCATAAGTAAACACAAATCCTTTTGGATTCTTTAGTGGTTCTGAGTCTAGGCTGAACCTTGCTATCCCTTCTCTGTTGTTACCTGTGTAAGAATACCCCAGCCTGCCCCTTGCCCGAGAGCCACCACTCAAGCCGTCACCATCACGCACACACGACGCAGCTGTACAACAGCCGCTTACCTGCATGCGGCAGAGCTCTGGCTGCAAAACAGGAAATTGGCTTTGTAATGTAATGAGAGATCGGAGTATTAGAAGAATATTGAGACAACATATTGTCACAAAAGAAGGAAGATGAGGATGTAACCTGTTCTTTGGCACTCTGCACAAGTCCTGCCCTTATAGAGTTTCAATTCCAGTTTTAAAAGTTCACTTCACATTCAGAGGAAGCCATGACGTCTTCAATGAATTTACACACTGAGTAATCCTGCTTAGTTCAGTGTAATGTGACAAAAATATCAAGTGTGCTTTCTGTTAGGTTTTTTTTTAAGTCCAAGTACCAGTCTGTTGTACTCTAGGAATGATAAAAACCTGTTGCTCTAAACCAACGTGCATCTTAAAAAGTATAGGCAAGAAGCAAATCTCCTTCTGTCAACATCCTGAGAGTGTAAGAATCCCCCAGGCCTTTCCACACCGCTCCATCTCTGGAAATGATGAAATTCCAGCACGTAGGGGCTGCGTTTCAGGGACCTCACAGTGGACATGGGCAAGTCAGGGCCAAGCTGGCAGGACCTGCCTCCCCCTTGCCAGGGTCCAGCTCCTGGAAAAAGACATTCATGTCTTCTGATAAGCTTGCTCTCCGTGCTTAGCAGAAACAAAGGAATCTTCTTCCCTCTCCCTCAAATCCCTTGTTCCCTCTCCTTTGCCCACAGCGGCTAAGCTGGTTCTCTGGCACTCATGTAATTTCTACCCGACTAGCCTGACTCTGCCTCCAGAGCATTTTGGCGCATGCACAGGGGAACGAACACCTTTTGGGTGCCTAGATCCAAGGTGGCTAGAGATCACCCAGCAAGCAGAGACTTTTCCAAAGATGCTGCGTAATGCCAAGTCATGAGAGAGGTAACGAGTGTGTGACATCTCAACAACAGTTTTCTTGCCACTATCGCATCCTTCTCCTTTACTTCATAGGCATAATTACCTACAAAATGTTGGAAATCTCTTCTTCAGGCATTATCTTCCAGCACAGCCTGCTTGGTAAGAACCGGCCCTAATGCCACTGGAGTTTAGCAGCAAGCACGCATCATCCTCCCTCTCCTCCTTCAGCAACATCTGGAGCAGAAATTCATGCCGTTCACAACTACGTGATACGAGTTTGTATTACTGACATCCTGACCACATACCACTGCACTTGTTTTGGTGCCTTGGCTCCGGAAGGCAAAAAGATAGGATTTGCCTGGTCTTATTCCTGCCGCATAGGCGATGGGACACGTTCCTTTTACTAAATGAAAGGCTAATCTCATTTTATTCATCTGACAAGAACAAACACCTTCTGCAGTCACAGGGGAGGAACAGATTGTTGGAGACTTCGCCAACACCTATCCAGAATACGACGAGGAACCTTGCAGGCTGATGGAGCCTGGGGCGGCCAGGCTGAGAGCAAACTGACCCCTTGACAAAGGACTGTCCATGCATGCAGCTCCTCAGCTACCGAACTACTCGCAATTACACAGCAAAGTCTTGTTTGGCAGGAACTGTAAGCCTTTCTAGAACATGTACCCATTCAGCAAGGGCAGTCTTTGCACTGTTGAGCCTGGCAAGGCTTTAATAGATCAGAAACCCAGAACTGCCATGCTTACAGCATTGTTTCCTACAAATCATACCAGCACTTTCTCCACAACTCTTTCTCTTTAAAACAAATGAAAATATATTTGATGTGTATGACCAACCACTAAGAATTTTCGTCTAATTTATACTGTTGTGTAGCTCAAACGAAATACATAAAGTTATTTCTTGTTTAAAGCTTCACATTCAGAAGCAGAAGTCGGCCGTTGCTTGTATTTATTCATCCTGCTAAGCATTTAGCATCTTTATTAAATGCAGCAGAAGGTGCTGCCAAAACCATCAAAGAGATAGAAACCATTTCATTTGGCACTGGCCTGAATCTGTCTGCATGATTCCTAGCAAAGACCTACAGCAGAGAAGGGCCTGCATCCTACTGGCCTGATAATGTGTGAACTTGAATTACTGGCAAAAGAAACACACACTTTCACAGCTTTTGAGTAAAATACAGAAGTGCTTTTCAGCAAGGAAATAAAAGGGACAATTTACTGGACATGTGTGCATCGCGTCTTTTCCCTTCACTCCTGCTGCCAAGCCTAGCAGTATCCCTGCTGCAAAGCCGGCTCAGTACTGTGCTTGGCACAGAGAGACTGAGCGTGGAGACTAGAGGCAAAGGAGACTGCTGAGGATTTATCTTTCAAACTGAAAACTGTATTAATGAGTAAATCTTGTTTTATCTCATGAAAGTGCATATCGGCTTCATGGAAATCCAGGCAGATGAATTCCTCTGCAACCTCCCCTCACACTGTTGTGGATGGGGAAGGATTCCACTGCAACAAAGGTCTCATGGCTGCAGAGCTCCCACAGCTCGAACACGGGGTAAATCCATGCAGCAGTTTTAACTCTCAGTCACCTGGCTTTACTTACATGGCCCTGAGATATTTTTGTCTTTGTCCCTTTCACACGTTGAAGGATGCTGGCAGCCTTATCCCAAACTGCTCCCAGATTTGGTTTTTTTATCCCATTAGCAGATTCCCTGTGTTCACGCCAACCTTTCTAGTTGAGAACAAGATCTCTGGAGAACAGCAGAGATTTTCTGGTGGCATTACATTTCTTCATCCGGTGAGATAACACAACAGGTTCTTCCTGCTCATGCTTCCCAATTACCCTCAAACACCGTGTGCTCTGTGTGTGTGTGCAGGACTAAGAGCCAGCACTGTGACTATTGGCTCTGCACTTCAGCTTCAGAAAGCTAATGAGTACCCAATTAAAAACAGTCACCTTACATACCCTGCGCATACAGCCAGAGACTGACGCCTCCTCCAGAGGGTAATACACATTCAAGTGGGCTGAACCTTTCCCCGCTGACTACACACATCAAACTAGAAAATCGTAACGACTATCTTCCAGGATTAGGAATGCAGCTGATTAACGCAAAAGCCTCATTTTATGCAAATGCTACGCCAAACGAAGTTCTCAC
This sequence comes from Phaethon aethereus, assembly GCF_964289735.1. Classification (NCBI taxonomy): domain Eukaryota; kingdom Metazoa; phylum Chordata; class Aves; order Phaethontiformes; family Phaethontidae; genus Phaethon; species Phaethon aethereus. The sequence continues at coordinate 27,836,637 of NC_138585.1, read as the reverse complement.
TCAAGCTCTAGGAAAAAAAGTGGGAGTGCAGGTCAATATAGCTACTGTTTATTTAAATTAATTCAAAACAGCACGTGCCCTCACCCTTAAGACGACTAGGCATATGTTTTAAATATTTCACATCCAAGTCCCAAGACAGAATAAGTACAAAGGTATTAATCACCATCTTCATTATGCAGCATCACCTCTATTTGAAGAGCAGATATGGAAAAGTACAAGAAACCTCAAACATGTTTTAAATCAAACTTCCATCTCCAGTGTTAGCCTTTTGAACATCTCTAAATGGACTGACCCTGGATAAGTAGTCAAGGGACTGACTCCCATCCTAGCATGTATCTGGGGAAACTCCATCAACTGCAGTAGTTACACCCCAGCTCTGCACTGACTTGAAGAACCCAAATTTAGCACTTGATTGTACTCTCTTGTTCTGCTGAACTCTGCCCTGAAAGAGGATCCACTTGGATGCAACTACATTTTCATTTTACTGAAAAAAATATTAGTAGTGCTGAAAATAAAAAGAGTCAAATTAACATCAGTTGCAGACACTCTGCAACTCTCCATATTCTGTTTTCTCAGCAGTGTTAGTTTTCAGCAGAATTGCTCCAATGAATTTAGAAGTGTCACTTTAAACTAATACATCTTGAACTGAAATAAGATTTTGGCTATAAATGTTTAAGATGCAGAGCACTAAATTAAAAGAAAGAATCCACTTTTAAAAGCCTGTAAGTCAAACGGGTGCTTGAAAACTAAGCGTGAATTAATCATCTGCTTCAAGATATCTGTTCCCCTTAAAAATGTGCTTCCTTAAGACTATTATTCCTTAAAACGGATTCACAAAAATACTGTCTGACTTTACTGACAAACTTAAGTCTATATCCAGATGTACTTAAATTAACCATCCAACTAATGCCATTACAGAACATCGCATGAATCAGGAACAACAGAGCTTCAGGGGAATAACTGTCACACAAAGGCAACGGAGCAGATCTAATTCAGCATTTTATCTCTAGCACTGGTCATGGCATGGAAACGACACAAAGTCCAATGCAACGCCGCACGAATGTTTTGTCCGAGCTGGGGGTGCTTCCCTCCTGAAGCCATCTGCGCTCTCGTACCACCGCACAGTGCAAGTGGGAACCAGCGAGGTGCCCTTGACCGCCAGTGGCGCAGCCTCCGGGCAGCATGTTACCCCGCTCACAGAGTTCAGAGATGTTCCAGGCTACCACTGACCTGGACCCAAAGTTTTGGGCTGTTGGACACCAGACTTCCCACTCATGGTGTCATTTCGTACACAGCCATGTTGCCTGCATGCTGGGATTAGATCTTACCATTTTGAATACGAAGGAACCATTCCCATATCATTATGAAGTCTGAAACTGAAGTTCATACTGCTTTTAAATGTCCACCAGGAAAAACATGATTTATCCTTATTTGCAAGCGCTCAGCAAAGCAACTTGTACAGTCAATTCAGAATCTCAAACTCTCTTTGACCATTTTCACCGTTCCTCACCCCTGTGTCTTCGCTGTACACGCATACACGTAAACCAAAGCAGCACAGGCAGGCATTCAGTCAACATAACGCCTCTTGCAGAAGATGCTGACCGTGATGCTCAGGCTGGATCTGGACCCTAGTAATACCGTTAGGGCTACGGCAGTGGTTGAGTCAAGTCATACGTATAAGAAAAGTCTCTGCTGCAAAGGGTTTACGTATCAAAAAAACAACTGTTCCTTAAGCAAAGGACTAATAAAGCCACTGCGATAGCTACAGCTGCCCCCCTTCCCCTCCCTTCTATGACCCCTTATACGTACAAATACATACTTGTACGTCTGACGTGGAAGCGTTTGTGAACAGACAGCAAGAGGAGGCGAGGCCATTCAGCTGTGAGCTGTACCTGGACTGCAGATTCTCCCGTTTGGTCCACAGCTATACCAGATACTAAATTCACATACTAAAGAACATGTTTCAACTCCCATGGTTTTTACAATGAAAAAAAACCCAACCGTGCTCAACTAGGCCAATGCAGGCACTGCCCACTTTCATCTATTTCTGCCTCAATCAACACGGGACTTTAAAAGATCATCTCTGATAGAAATTCAATGTATTTCCCCTTCTGCATGTCTGAGCAGATCTGTAATCAGTGTAATCACATATGCCATACTGTCTCATACGTGTGGACTGAGGGTCTGGGACACCGCAGTTCCTATCTGCAACAGGGAAAACATTAAAATCTTATCAAATCAAATCCAAATGAGCATCAGTCCAAGAATAAAACTGACCCAACATGCTTCTGGGGGAAATTCTGGCTGTTCTTTACGGCTTTCACTTTTTTTTTTTTTTAAATTAAATATTTTATTCTTTTACAACTTAATCTTATTTAAGGTGAGAATGGGAAACTAAAGAAGAAAGCTCTCTGACCAAAACGTTTTAGGATACAAAATATGTTTCTTACTAGGACAATTTATGATCCTATAAGCAGTGAAATTTGCATAGGTGCTGTTAAGAGCGATACCAGAAAGAGAGACTCGAGGATGAGGCAGGTACCTCAGCCCAAGCACCTGACCTGCCGTTTGAGCGCCCGGTCTGCCGCAAGTTGGGCTCTGGCACGCAGCAGAGCCGGGGGTGGAAGGATACCTCCTCGGCTGCTGGTGTGCCCCCCGCGCACCCCACTTTCCCCCCTTACAGCCCACACGGCGCCCCGGAGCCGTGGGGCACGCTCAGGGAGGCGGGTGCCCACAAGTGCTGCAGCAAGTCTCGGTGCCCTGCAGCACCAGCTCTCGGTCATCACGGCGATGGACAAGGTACGTCAAAAACGGGCCACCCTTCTGCAATGGGAGGGCAACAAAACCAGCCTCGGGCTCGTTAGCGTCCACCCAGCATCCACGCGACACCTCACGCTGGCCCCTCACGGTAGGAAACTCTGCTGCAGCTGATGCAGGAACTGCAGTGAAGAAAAACTGAAGGTTTGTTAGGTTATGGTTTGTTGTTTCGTTTTGGGGTTTTTTTGGTTTTTGGGGTTTTTTTTTGAACTATCTTGAAAAGTTAGTTTTCAAGATTAAAAAAAAACCCTTATTTTTATAAGCTTACTTAACCCCTTATTTTTATAAAAAAGGAAAACAATCCTTTTTCAATTCCTACTGAAGGTATAGGAAATAAAATATTATAGAAGTTAGGAATCTGTTAAGAAGCTTTTTTTTCCCCCCCTCCTTTCAAGAGAAAGAACTTGAACTGAATGCCACCTTTCTTTGGTTTTGTGTTCTGTCACTTCACAACCGAACCTCTGAAATTAGAGTATGAAATAATCAAATGAGTTATCATTTGCATCACTCTCAGTGCACTGGCTTTTCGTTTCCATAGAGGTCATTCACTCTTTTGCAAAAGGGATAAATATCACCCCTTTCGGCAAACGTGTAATCCTAACGCGGTCAGAGTTTCCAACAGCCCTTAGCCATTCATGCGATTTATTTATAGCTCCCTCCTTCACTGTGCAAAAGAAATCTTGGCCCTGGCCATTTGGTTGATTGTTTAGGAACAGACGTACACAAAAGCTGGTCATTATTTGTAAGAGTTTCCAGCAATCAATTATTCTGTTCAAATTAGGGAAAATGACAGAAAAAATAGCAAACAAAAACGTATTAAAATCAACAGGCACTTGCATCCGAGAGTTTAAAAATAACTGGCTGAGGGAGATGACCCAATATTTAATTTTTGAATTTTCAACTGTTCAGAAAGTTGCACAGGGCTGAAATAAAACTAACATGTACCGATATTTAAAAGAGTAAATGAAATAAGATATCTGCCATATATTTGCCGTATCAGTCTCTGGCCTAAGAGACTGATATGTATCTTGCCTAAGAGACTGATATAAAACTTGGGCAAAGTAATGAAAGTAATTTAAAAAAGAATTAAGGAAATATTTATTTAGAAAGAGCTACAGGAGGGTAATGTATTTAACACCAAAATGGGACTAAAGAAACGAGATTTACTGGACATCTTGTTCATGATATTTTCATCAAGAGACCCAAGTGACACATGATCGTTATGACACTTGCTAGAAGAGCAGAAAGCTGGTTAACAGCCAGACCTCCAAACAGAGCTACAGACAGGGAATCAGTGGTGAGCAAGAGCACTTCTACTGGAGTCCTGTAAGACTTGGGACATCGGCCCTGTGCTGCATCAATGACCTCAAAAAAAAAAAAAAAGTTAAATGGGTAATGATTAAGGTTTGCAGAAGACAAAAATTTGAGGAATGTGAAATAAACAGCACGTTTCTGAGCTGGACAGCAAAGTAAGATGGTAGCAAGGAAAAAATACACATTTCCATGGGTCTCAGAAGGTGAAAAATGCAAATTATATTTACCAAAGTAGAACTCCACCCTCTAAAAAATTAAAAAAAATAGTTGGGAGACATGATAGATACCGACTGAACAGATGCTTCAACTGCAGTATTGCAGCCAAGAACATTAAAATGCCCTCACATTATAAATATACACACAATCTGGTACAAATCACGTCATCTCCATGCTTTCCTCTGACATAACTGCCCCTGACATGCTGCCACTGGTCCTGGTGCCTGCGTTCTTGAATGGTGCTGGAAACTTTAACACCTTCGCAGGTGTTAAATGGAATGGATAAAATATTTTCAAAAGAGACCCTTCAGGGGTGTGATCCATGTAGTACGTCAAAGAGAAGGCTGTGACTTCATGTTTGTGAGAGAGAAACTTGTATGGTAAGAGGCCTTTCAACTGAGCAGATAAAACAGAATTTCATGCTAGAAAGTGAAGTTAGACAAACATCAACCAGAAATATTTGTTTTTAGGCACTGAGAGTAATCAGCATTGGAATAAGTTGATGGTTGCAACAGATTCTACACCAATAAAGCCTCCACTAGACAGATTTTCAAAAAGCTGTAGCCTTGTTCATACACGGTTTAATTAATTTTGAGGAGGGACTGAAAAATGAATGGCCTTATGAATGTCTGAACTGCAGATTGCTGATCTGCTCTATCCATATATCTAAAAATCCTGGCTCTATACAGCGCTTCTTGTAATCTACTTACCAGATGCTCACAGAGGTTTAAAGACTGAGATGAGTTCAGAAGGTGCTTAGACCTCTCGACACAGTGTCCCTTCATTTTATTATCCGATACACAAGGCTACTGAAGTAAGCATTCTTAGTTTTGCAAAACTGTCCCATTCCTACTGTTATTCAGCATCACGTTTTGGCATCGCTTTATAAAGCATATTACTGCCAGGTTAGAGTTTCTCTGACACAGCAGCCGTTTCTGCAGCACAAATTCACCATGAGACGAACGGCTTTCTGTAATTTTGAGAGCATCACCACGTTAGACCACGGCTACATCACATCACACCAGTTCTGGGCTCGTGTTGCTAATACCCACCAGTGAGACCACATCATCCTTCAGGTTCGGGAGGATCAGTACGTTTTCTGATATGCCAGGCCATCTTTATGATGGGAATGTCGCCACTGGAGCGGCTGGATTGCCAGCATGCTTCCAGGCTCATAAAAGCATCCCAAAGAGGCTGCCCGGTGCCTTCTGGAGACTGGTAGCTACAGAATTAGGCTGATCCCCAGACCGTCGTGCAGCCGCCAGCAAGCCTGGCCGCAGCATCAGTTACTCACCCACCCTCACCCAGATGCTTTCAGCGATTCTCAGAGGCGTGCATGGACCAAATACGCCATATCTTCAAGTTTATGCCAAGTATCAGAATTTCACAGAAAAAGTGGGTGGTATTTAACAAAACCACGCTGCTTTCACATGCCAAAATGTTTATATCTAATAAGGCAAATTTATCCCTAGTATATCTCCCCTGATCAGACATTTTAGTTATACCAGAGGTGTGTTTGGCCCAGTACTTAGAAATGAGACACTGCCTGCAGCAGACTGGTATCATACACTGATGACAGTTCTCATCACCATAGGAATGTACTTTTGTTTATATCCCTTCCATTCCATGAAAGGAAATGAAGCTCACTCAGTTAAACTAAAAACTGAAGATATAATAGAAATGGTGAATAGATATAAAACCCATTGGAATTGAGAATATAGTCTGGTACAGAATGCAGTACATCTCCTTGAAAATTACGGATTTATACCAAGTGACTTCACTGGAGAGTGGTGTCTGCCCATCTCCTATTCATCTTAACCTCCCACTTAGCGCACAGAAGTACTAGTTTATCATATAAACGACGTCTTTAACTTTCTGTTCCATCTTTTGTCCTTGCCCTACATTTCTACGATTTGTAAGTTCCAGATTCAGAAGCAACATGGATAGTTTTAAGCAAAGGATAAATCGTTCATACATGCTTTCATCTGGAAAAGAAACAGAAACTTCACTTGAGGTTTACAAGCATCTTTGACATCTGCTTATAGAACGGCTCCTAATTCCATGAAGACCTTAACTATATACTTAGCAGTAAGCATAAAAATAGCCCCAATGGCTTTGAGGATTAGCCATACTTTCTGACCTGGTGCGCAAAGAGAAACAGCACTGCACTTGGACTGGACCTTATGCCAGCTGGCAGGGAAGCAGAAGGCAGGCCAGTCCTGGGGAGAATTCTTCACCTGGCTATTCTGCAAGGGTAGCATGGACTCAGCTCCTCTGGATCTCAAGTTCTTCCTTCCAGAGTCTGAATGCTCTCCATTTCTAGTAAATTAAGAGACAGATGGTCAAATAGTTATCTTGTAAAGACACCTGGCACACTTAATACAAAGTTTAATCCAAATGTATTATATATGCAAAATAATACCATTGACTTTTTAGTACTTTAAGTTTACTACTAATCTTTTTTTGCTTTTAGAATTATGAACATAAAAGCAAGAGATAATATCTTTGACTTTGGCTTAGACCCCTCTCCAATTCAAACATTTTATACAGAACGTTTGCTTCCAATATTCAAAAATACTTCATCACGTCATCAGGCTTCTCTGTGCCGACATAGCTGGTAAGACAGGTATGTCTTATCTTCACACTCCTATACTCAACACTTGTGATTTCATGCGTTCTTCATGTATTGAAGACATACATTTAAGGACCAAATCTATTTCTGAATACAACCTATTGAAATTAAAGTTCTGCAGAACGAAAGCTCCTCTCTTATAATATCACCTTTGCAAATAGACATAAAAAGTCTTTCTTATCAGTTTTCCGTATCCAGGCCCATAGATTGCCCTACAGATCACTCAAGAACTGAAATTAATGGCAGTTGACAAATACTCTCTGCCTTCTCACCTCTGCTAGATCACAATAAGACCTTTGAACATCTTGAATATTCTGTCTCAAGTTCTTCCAGGCTCAGAGTATACCAGCACTGTGAGGTTAGAAGGTTTTGGCACACCTCAGTGCTGCACCACCAAAAAGAAACTTGTGCCAACAAAATATAATTTGAATCTCTGTGAGACAGGGAAAAAATACTGAGCTAGATCTTCCATTGGCTTGAGTCTATACTATAGAAACACTGCCCTGTTTCACTACTCACATTTCTCTTTCACACAAAGAGCTGTCCCCATCTGAATTAACTTTTAAAATTAAGAGGAAAGTGTAAGAGATTAAGTCATAAGAGACCACCGTAATAATCTGTTCTGACCTCCTGCACACACCATACAATTTTTCTAAATTCCAATTAAAGCTAGAAACAATCTTCGAGCCAAGATTAGTTTTTTCATCTCCAGTGATGAAAATCTTATCCTTTGCTTAATTAGAAGGCACTTTTAATGGCAGTTATTTCTAAAGAATTCATAGGTTCTACTAACACAAGTAAATGTATCTGGATACAGCGTGTGAGCACCTGCAGCACGCGGCATTCAGCAGAGCGGATCACAGCCTGCACACATCCACTCTTCCACTTGGAATCAGGCTCTGAACTACCACAGCAGCCAAGCTACAGGCAAGTCGAAAGCTGAAACCATCTATCTCAGCAGAGTCCTACCACCGCGAGGCACGGAGCTCCTGACCTTCCCTGAAGTTAGGGATGGCTTCAATCGCACCTGTATCACAAGTACTGAGATAGAAATTCAGGTCCAAAGCTCAAGGGATTGATCCAGTATCTGGTTCTGTTCCTCCATGGAAAAATGCTTTTTATTTAGAAAATACACTGTTCTCTCCCAAGTGATTGAAACAACAGCCAGTTACATCTGGTAGACCCTTAGTGGCACAAAATGGGAATATGCAGGCAGTTAGACATACTCAATAAAGATGGCTTCCTATCCAGAAGAGAGAAAGAGCTCAGCTGCAGATTTCCAGCTAAGAACCATTACCATCATATGAAATGATGGAATTTGTTCCCTTTCTGAAACCTTAGTGCAAGCTCATGACAATCACTAGCTACTGTTAGTTTAAGCATAATTGTATTTGCTAGTTTCAGTAAACATGTAACCAAGTGCTTAAAAATCTATTTTAATGATGTTTTCAATAATAATAATACTCTGCATTACAAAAGAAAGAGGTAAAAGGTATGTCTTTTACATATAAGAAAAAACTTACAGTGAAGGCAAAGAATATCTTAAAACCAAAATAAAGCTATGTTGTTCCCTACAGGGAAGCTTCAGGTGTTTGAGATTACTCACTCAATTCACTTTCAGCCTTCATAGAAAAAGGTGAAGATGGACAGTCAAAGTAATTACTCTACCATGTCAGCTTTAAATATTCCACTGACTCTCACCAATTTAGCAATAAAATTACAAATATACAGAAAACAGATCTGCTACTGTACTGAAGCTACACACACACAACCAATAGCAAAAATACGTAACAAAATACGCAGAAATTAAGTGTTTTCTATGCATAAATGCTATGAATTACTCCCACATTCCACTCCATCCTGAAATGGGCATTCAACACAGTGATCAAGAAGGAAGACAACTGTTACTATACTTCATAGAGCCGGCAGATGACAAATCTACACATTACATACAAATTTGGACTAACCATAATTCTGCACATTGTTTGCTGTAGAATCATAGTTCATACATGGAAACATGTAAAATTAGTATCAACAATTAAGTCCAAGTCAGAGTGAAAATGGTGACGCTAATGAAGGGTCTCATTCTGAGGCTGCTGCTTGTTGGGCAGAATGAGTCCTAGTCCAGCACTCTAACCCCAAGGACATTACCAATAACAGAAAGCACTGTACTTAGTAGAACTTGCACGAAAGGCTGAAAGTGATGACTAAAAATACTTTTCCAAACAGTAAGACAGGACATCAGGAAAACAGAATACTATTGCATTCATTGCAATATTAGGCTTTTGAGCACAGATGTGCTCGACTTAAAAATGACATGCATTACAAAACCAAAATGCTACAAATGCTTACTGCATGCATATAGTCCCCAGACTACTTCACTTTATAATTTCTAAATCAAAGTAATACATACATAGGAGTGGAACATGGTTTCTATTTACATAAGCTTTGACAGGAAAGGGCACATTAAATCATGACTGAATCACTAGCGTGAAATTACATTTCTAAATAATTTAAACCCTCAAAACAGTATTTCTTACTAAAAATCCTTCATTTCAATGAAATAGTTTGTAAACTTTGAAGATGTACATTTATACAATCTACAGTCTCAGCAGGAAATAAATTTCAGGCTTATCATCACTACTGGGTTCCAGCTGCAGAACAGAATCATGTGTATATAACTGGTCGCTACAGCCGTAGTGCAAAGCGGCGCACGCACCTTCCGGTATTCCTCGGCCCTCCACGTCCTCCCCAGGGAAGCCATTCAGGTACCTGGCTATGTACGAGCCTGTTGAGTGCCTGTTTATAACGTGAGGAGATGCCGAGGGCTTGTTCCGAAGGACGACCCCTGCTACGCTACTTGTGTGCGAAGATTTTTGCTTGCTGGCGGCCTCCTGCCTCTCCTTGGCACGGCTGGCTATGTTCCGCACTCTGCTCTGGCTTCTGGATGAGAGTTTTCTGACCAGCGCTTTGGGGCAGTCTTCATCGATCTGCCTGGAGTACAGCGTTTGGCAGCTGTCTTCCTGGTCCAGGGACACCAGCTTCCTCAGCTGCTCCGTCAGAGCATCCGTAGAACGTGGTCTCATGTTCTTCATAGCAGCAAGTTTCTTGTCTCTCATGCCTGATGAGATAAAGCTCCTACTTATGTACTGATACTTACTTTCAAAATTGCAGGAAATATCCTCTGATGTCAAGTCACCGAGACTCTTGGATTTGCAAGGGCTAGTCTGCTTGATGGCCGAATGAGGTGGGAAAGCCAAAGCATTTTTGAGCACTGGTGAGCGTATGTTGAGCTGGGATCTCTCAGAGGTACACATCACGTTTTTCTGCTTATCTGAATGATGATGATACAAAAAGCCAACATTTTCACACACTGGAAAAGGGAGCTGGCTCCCTGCAGTCCTGAAGTCAGCCGAGCAGTCCGGGGCAGCAGCACAGAGCTCAACAGTTGCGCGATTCCCAGAAGACCTCTCACCACCGTGCCCAGCGTCCTGCTTTTGCCTCAGTTTCAAAGGGGAAGCCAACTGGCTCATGTCTTCCCTTTTGTACTCACATGCAGTTACCAAGAGATCGTGAGAATCCCCATCTACTTCTATTAGACTGCTGCTTTCTGAATTTTCACCAGTGAGAGGGTCAACAAGCGTGTCCTCAAAGATGTGGGTATTGGAAGCAAAAGAACTGGCAGACTCGGGGGCTTCCCAGCTTGTTTCAGATTTTTTTCCACATTTTCTTCTGGGATTTGCATTTAGCAAAGAGAGAGGTGAAAGACAAGGAGACCTAGGCAAGTTATTTAACTTCTTCTTGCAAACTAATTCACTGTGGGTCTTACATTCAGAAGCTGGTGTAAGAGTTGCCTCATGGATAATTGTGTACACTGAATACTCTGCAGTCTCAGGGCTGGAGAACATGGTAGTATCTGGAGTTGAGAATAAGGGGGATTTGATGGATTTTGTGGTAGTAAAGTTGTGCTTACAGGGACTGTTAAGATCCACAGTAAGCACGTGTGGGTGTGTAGCCATCACACCGAAGGTCTGGCTGCTAGTGCCATGAAGGCTTGAGATCATGGTAAGATTAGTTTGATCATCTGTGACATCAAATTGTCCGATCAGAGCTGAGACAGCACTATCCATTTCGCTCTCATTCGCTAAAGAAACTTCATCTATAAGGCGAGAAATGTCACTGTCTTGCATGGTTAAAGTGGAGTGCAAATCAGGAGCATCAGAGCAATTTGTAGAAGAAATGTCTGTCAAAGAAAGAGGTGCTGCAGTGCTTTTCTTGATGATGTCATATTTGTGATTTTCCATCTCCACTTTCTGAGAAAGTAAAGTCCCCACAAGAGTTTTCTCCTCCTTAGACCCATTTGTGTAATCTTCCTTTTTATTCTCTGCACACTTTTTGTCATGTGTTTTTTCTGTGGAAAGTTCAAAATCAGAGTCCTGCAGTAGAGGGACAGTTTCATCAGAAAGATTATTTTCCTGATAGCCTACAAGGCCATTTGTTTCAACTATACCACTTGCAAAAACCGAATTTTCATGTTGCTCCTGCAGAGGTGGTACTAAAGAATCAACTGTAGTCTCCTTCTGGCCATTCTCCTTCTTAAATTGAGATGCCAAATTTGAAGTATTTGCTGTTTTCTCAGAACATGGAAAAACAGATTCTTTCATGTTTGTTTCCTTCTCGTTTGCATTGTCATCACTGTCGGCTAAATTAAATAAGAAACATATTAGTTGCACACAATATTGTGTTCTGCTTATTAACAACTATTTTGTCCTTAGACAGACAAATGGAGAACGCAAAATTAGGTACAGTTGTGACAGAACTTAATTATGGGGTTGTGCAGGTTTAATACAAATTATCTGAGTGATATGAGTAAATGGAAAAATACAACTGCAGGCACTTCATTGAAACTTCCTTTGAATGTCTATTACATCAAGCATGTGATGTAATATTTGTTGCAAATAATGTTAATGAGGAACCATATCATAGCTTGCACGTGGTATTACCTTCAGCTGTGTTCCTATTCAGATTTGTACTATAAAGAAGCATGGCAATAAAGACAGAACAAAACAGCTCTGTTAAAAAACATAATACCTTGAAACAAGTTGCATGCTTAAAAGAGCTGAGTGAAAAGCATCAAGTAGATGGACTCCAGACTGTTTTATACATGTAGTTATTGTAAAATGTTACAATTTAAGAATTTTATTTTTGATCTTCTACCAGCATATACTGCATTCATGAGGGTAAGATTTGAATTCCTTTGAAAAATACGCATTAGATATTTTCTCCACCAACTCTTCTTACTTGTCTTTATATGCCAAATCCGAGCTCAACAACTCAGTCCTTTGGAGCTTTTATTTAAGCAGGGACTATGGAAGTAAGCTTGGCATAACATATACTGTTTCTAACATTTGCTAGAAATCAGGTACCCTAGGAAGAAACAAGAGAGGCCCTGATCATTCATTAACAGCAACTGAACCCCCTCGGTGGACTAAGAACTCTTTCCAATGAACATGGCATTAAATGCTGATCTCTAAAATCTGAAAAGTTCCCCGAGCTTTCCAGTGCTCCTAGTTAAGGATGGAAGCAGTGTATATTTCTTTGATGTGTAGATTTATTTTTTTCTAGAGAGAGCAGAGGAGAAAATGGACAGCACACTATGTTCAGCCGTAGTATTTTAGCAAGAAAGATCTCTGTCGGACAGCCAGCCCCTTCCATTCTTCACAGCACCCTGCAATAACGAACACTTCATCTGACTAGTACCTCCCTCCCCGAGGGTGAAGCCACCTCCCAGTCTGAAATATTTGGGCTGAATATTGTGAGAATACCCAAGCCTATTTCTGTACGTGCACGAGGCTGCGCTGCGCCTTTCTCTACCATGATTCAGGGTAAGCGCTTCCACCAAAAAAAGGGCCCGGGTTGCTTTTCTCTGTGTCACTAAGCCGTGGATGGCCCTGCAGCCCAGAGAAGGGAAAAGGTCTCTCAGGGACAGGAGAGGACTCCATCTGGAATTTCATCTTCTTAACGTCTCAGTTCTTTATGTCTAAGGTGGCCAGTCCTGCCCCACAGAGGTTACAGAGTAAGCCTTGCAGAGACTCAAAAGCACAGGATCTAGTCCTCTCATAATTAGAAGGGGCAGGATTCATCCCCTGTGACAGCTTTTTAGGTCATCTCACCAGGGCCTGTGTTTTCTGCAAAGGTTATTTTGCTATAAGTGAATACCTGTGACCTCCAAAATGTGTGAAAGTTTCTTCTAAATAATTTTGTATCTTAGTTTGTAGCACCTGTAGGAAGAAATATCTAAGAAATTATTACATCTGTTGCAAAGAATGGCTAATCACAGGCTTATCTAGAGGATCTTTAATTTAAAATACAGCATTTCAGAGTCAACTTCCTTTACTAGGAATATCCTTTTCCTGACTACAGCTTCTTCTCAGGGTGGTAGAAAAAAAAAATTGGTTTGATTTTGCTTGCTGTTTCTCTTAAGTAACTTCTTTTACAAGGCGATGTCCAGATTATCAGTTCCTTCAAAGCTACTAATATGAGCAAGTGGAACACGGGTGGCTCAGCAACACATTCTCAGCTGTGCCTGGTAGTTCTTCTATTTTAGGGTGGCTCCTGTGGTTGGTGGAAGCTGCTGCTCCACAGCTGAGAATATTTGGAGCAGAGCAGCATTTCTGTCACCCCCCAGCCAAGAGAGGTTCGTGGTGCATCCGCTGCTTCTTACCAAGGGAGACAGCTGGTGTTTCGGGCTGTCCTGCGCCACCTGAGGAAGAGCCCTGTGGGGCCGACTGCAGAAACGCTGCGCTGCCAGAACTTACCCGAAGCTGAGGATCAGGCTAGCCCTGCAGCCTCATGGGGACAGCCTGCAGCAGTGCACTCGCTCTTCCCAAATAGACAAAAAACAGCCCCAAAAAGCAGTACAGACGTCCACGACTAGGGACAAGCTCAGGGTGGAGACAGCAGGTCTAATGAATTACAGCCATTGTATTCCAAGCTTCCTAGACTAATTTAGATATTCCAAAACCAAAGACTAGGCAGGTCAAGCACACTAACTTTATTGTAGTCATGGGAATAACTGGATTTCAAAACCAGGACTATTATTGCTGAATACACTGAGAAAAAAAAGCTATTTTAAGAATTAAATTGTATTGCATACCAATAATACAAGACCAAGATTTTATCCCAACACATGCTTTCCATATAAATTAATCAAATTAAGTAACCTAGGTTAAGAGGAGAATATCAAGACTGTTGGGTACAAAGTTTGACCTACTTTTACCCCTTTTACATCTATTTGAAAGTCTGCATTAGTCTTTACACTCACTATTTCCAAAAACATATGCTGCATGCTGTTCTTCCTCCTTGAAAACGGGGAGCAAAAACCCACCATGCCAGCAGCTCTGTTTCCAGAAGTAAACAGACAGTAGGAAACCAGAAACGGATGAAGCACAATTCAAGATTGATTCTTAATTCACAAAAAGAAATTGGGCAAGTGTCCTTTTAAGACCACTTCCAGAAATTATTGTAATTCATTTGCCTAGTTTGCAGAGTGGACAGCTTTCCAGGGTGTCACACACCAATGCGTTTAAGGAGATGTTAAGATACTACAATCTTAAGAATATGTAATTTTGCCCATTAACTCTTACTTGAGTTGAATAAAACCACTTGCATAGAGACTGAAGAATTAAGCCTTTTAACACACTATTTCAACTTACTATACCAAAAGTAATTTTGGAAGCATCTTACCAGATGTGTTTTCTTTTCCTTTGGCATCTTGGGCAGTTTCATCTGCTGGGCATGGCAGTCCTACAAGAAGATATTTATCCACGGGCATAGAAGCAGGACGTGCTTGCAAACTCCGACTTGTACGCCTTACAACTCCTCCTTTGTCCTTCAGGTCTGTTGGTTCAGATGCACTGTCTTTAATTTCAGTAGCTTCCAGAAAACCCATCTTACTTTTCTTTCTACCTTTTGCTGGTGCACTGGCTGTGCGCCGGAGAAATCGATCACCGATAGATCGCTTCCGTACATAGTGCCCACTGGTTTCAGCAGAATTGTGCTTAGGGTTCTTGTTAAACAACCCTCTGAGTCCTATCAGCTGCTTATTCTGAAAGGACAAGAATAACCACAGTTTTGAGTGAGTTCAGACTATTATATAATGAGTACAATGAAAATAGCTTTTTTCAGAGTATTTATGAGTGATGAAGATAAAGTTAAAAATGCAGCAAAGCAAAAATTCACACCAAGCAATTCACATCTACTCTGACCAAGGAACTATCAGCATAGGTCTCCATGAATTCATGCATGTCTCTATTTCTCCTCATTAGGATGGCAGCCTGCCACAATTACAAGCAAAGTTTTCTCAAAGTCTCCTAATCAGAGACGACAAGACTGTAAGAAGTGTACTGCAGTGACAAGCTACACATTAACTTGGAGTTTTATGCACGGGCTTCATCAAAGCAATATTCAAATGTTTCAGAGTCTGAATGAAGAATGATGTAAGTTTGGTAGTTGCAGATCATGCGATTAGGAACCACTTGAAAAATCTGTGTCCAGCAAGTGCAAAGTGCATGCTAATGAAGTCTACCTTTGTGGCTCCTAGAAAGTGCAATATTGTGTAACTGGGATTGAGGATTAAAGGGCTCCACTGAAAGGCAAAAAGATGCAAATACATTTGGCTAATGTTTTCAAGACTGTGATACAAGCAAATAAGGTACATCAGCTGTAAATATAACCACTCTACAGCAAATAATTTAAAACTATTTATTAGTCTAATGTAAGTCTCTCTCAGAAACTTGACCAGATATCCTCACTTATAAGGATGTAAATGTGCATTCAGCCTTTGTTTATACATTAGAAAAAATAATACAGCTCATCATCAAGGCAAGCATTAGATGAAAAGACCAAGTGATACAGAGATCAAATCTCAGCGGGTCTTCCCACCCCTCCTCCTTCTTTTCTCTTCCCTATGAAGCTACTCTCTAATATTTTTCCTGAGTGTATTTCTTCTTTGAAGAGCACATGAGCCAAGAGCAACAGCCAAACAGGCTCCCCTACAGACTATCACCAAAACTGTATGTGATTTCACACATATACCTAGATGTGCACAGATCTGGGTATATATTGCAGGTGCATTCCAAGCTGTTTACTACTGATTTTCCTTTTACACTGATTTAGGAGTAATGAAGTCTACCCTGAATACTAAAAGCTTCTCTTTGTGCACAGAACATGCACAGATCTGGTATGGTCAGTGCCATTCCCTCCACCACCTCGCCGCTGTCCTCCCTGGCAGGAGGAACCCTTGCGGAGGCAAGGGCAGGCGAGTACGTTGAAGCACCGGTCCCTGCGCCGAGACAAGGATGCCGAGAGACAGACAGACATCTAAGTGGTTTACACTAGATCAGTCAGTGATCTAATGGGATCAGCGAGGATAAAGGGAGTGGAGTTAAGCGAGGATCTGGACTGTACCAAATCTCAGCCCCTAGGCCTTGTCTATGTTATTTTCTCTCTGTTCCACTGAGCTTTCCTTGGGTGCTTACAGAACTGTCATTTTACACATCTGACATGATGTGTAAAATGACATTCTCTGCATCCACTCTCTGAAAGGAGAAAGACTGGGGGCTAACTGTTCTTTTCAACCTATACCCTTCATAAAGGTTGGGTTTGTTTGTGGGTTTTGTGCGTTTGTTTTTCTTTTTTTAAATCACTACAAAGGGCTATTTTATTTTAGCATCCTGTTGAATATGGCCTTAATTTCTTTGTGCTAGCTATCTACAAAGACCTTTTGTAAACTGTTCACAGAGAAAGCTGAAGCAGAAACGCAAAGAAAAAGCATTGTGCTTTTACTTTAATTTAAAAAATGTTTTAAAATCAGTAATCTTGCAGAAAAGCAAAGTGTATGCACCAAAACCTAAAAGATTTAAAGCTTAAATTAGCTGCTAAAAATAGCTTGTCCAATACCACGTTCTGGTGCAGTTGCAGTTCTCAACATTTACTTCTAAAATAAAATTAGTTTAACACACTGAAGAAATGTACTTACTGTACCTACACGATAGCACCTAATAATTAAGTGCTAACAGTAAGAACATTCGTAAGTGCAGGCACGCTAGGACTAGAGTAAGAGTACGTGTAGCTCACTCTATGAGCTACAGCCTTCTGCTTCCTGAGCACTCCGACAGAAGCACGTCTGCGCTGTTATTGGGGTATCTCAGCTGGAGGGAGCCAAGCGTTTTACTGGATATGGGTGTGCTGCTGTGAACAAGTGCCCTGGCTCAGTGCTCCTCGGAGAAAACACTCTGAATAAGGAACTGCGTTTCGCTTCCTTGAGCATGCTGATACTTAGCAGTGCATGTAGGTACCTATCAGATACGAGTATAAATGAAGATATCAAGCTGAGGGCAATAAAGAATCACACACTGTACTTTTTCAGTGCTGCGTAATCTGAGTAATTTCTTTAAACTTTATTACTGATCAGCGCCAGAGAGAGCTAGGCACAGCTAATCCAATGTACAAAATGCCATGAACCTAAACTGTAAGAATCATTTAGAAAACACACAAATCCAGTGTAGTTCTGTGGTATATTTAAATTCATTTTTATCAGAATAATAAAAAAAAAGAGTTATAAAAAGATGGTAAATTTCCAGATATACCTACCTTTCCATAGATCTCATTAATGGTTATATGAACAAATATGGATGCTTCTGTCAGTCCTTCTAAATATACATGACGATAACCTAGTAAAACAAAAACAGTGCATTACAAATAATCAACAGGTTGCATTTTATGCATAACTGACAATGACTATCTATAAAAGTGAAATATATACAGCAAGCCACCTTACACCTTTTAATAAAACTTCTTATGTTCTCACAGGTTTTCCAAGTTCCCCAACACAAATTGCCTCCAAGTTATACGTAAGACAGCAACGGTAATTTCCAGAAGCACAGACACCCAAACTCCTTCAAGTAATGTTGACTACACCACCCTAAGGTACCAGGAGAATTGTCCAAGCTCATACATGAAGTCTCAGAGATATAAGCATGTATCTTATGCGGATAGCCTTCATCTTTTAAGTTCAAAGGTGTTTGTTCTTCAGCTAGAATTCCAAGTCAAGGAAAACGAGTGGGACTAACCAGGCACAAGACTGCTAAAGGCCAGAGTTCTTTGTCCAACAAAGTCTCGCCCAATAGGATCATGGTCCCAAACAAGAAATCGCACCAAAGCTATTTCGGGCATGTGGATGGTAAAAGTGAGTGTTTCCTCCCAAACAGGGTTAAACCCTGTAAAACAAACAGAACAGAAATTTTGTGAAACAAGTCCATAGCAAGCGCTAGCCTCAATTTTCATGATGCATAGCAAGAGGCATAAGAAACAAGCAGACCAAATACACAAATGAATCCTCAATTACTTGTTGCTCATCTAGATCTAGACGCTCTCAATCTCCATTATATAAAGTAATTAAAAGTGAGAGATCTGTCTCTTGGACTGCTTTTACAAACCAAATGGTTCTGCTTGGGTAGCTGGCAGGGATACCTAGGCAAGTTGTTGCTTTGCAGAAGTGTGGTAGGCTAAACATAGACCAAAACAAACAGGAGCTACCTTTTTCCCCCATGGTTTTGCAACTGCCTATGAGAACTGATGACGCCTCTCCTGCTGCAAGAGGCTAGCTCACTCTGTTATTCATCTCCTTCCCATGAAGGCTGAGGTGGCGATGAAGCTGCCTAGGACATGATTTGTTTTCATTGCATTTGAAGTTATACATGTATTTTATAGACAGTTAAAACAAATAAAATTGGAACTTCTGCATAAAGGAGATTTAAGAATAATCCAGGAGAAAGATATTGTGGTGAACAGCTCTTGCCCTTCATCTCTAGCTTGTCTGTCTCCCCACACCAGAAGTTCTGTCTAGAAAGTAGAATAGTTTTTTTAAGATACCTGATGAAATCAAATTATTGTAAGAAGCTTTGCAATTTAGAAAGTAATAACAGATACTGAATCATTTATAATTACTTAATATTTTAGTCTAAGAAGAGCAAATCAGCTAGATTGTCTTACCATTGTCGTCAACCACCCTGGTCTGATCTTTACAGCAGTCAACTGGTAACCCAATAATTTCCACCTCAACAAAGGGATCTATTATCTATTTTTTTAAAAACAAAGTATTTTAAAAGCAAGCCAATGATACAAGTGAAGGTCAATTTTTAAGCAAATTCATGCAGAGACTTAATTTAAATTCATATGAGAATTCATAAACCTTTGATACACAGGAATTTTCATGTGAAATTGGGAAATGGCTTCATGAAGTATAAGTTGATGTATGGCTTGTAGTTTCAAGAGCTATGGCCAGCTATGACTAATTTTCAAAAAAGTGAAGTCAGCCTCAAAATACAAAACAAAACAGTTCTTAAACATCATATGTAGGATACAGACTCTGTGGGAAAATGTAGTGACCAAAAGCTTGACAATATCTGAAATTTATTGGTGTATTTAAATGAGGAGAAAGTTTATTTGAGTCACATGCTGACATGTCACTCCAGGACCTCTCATGGAAGCATTTGTTGGTATCAGAGTATCTTACCTCTCCTCTGTCTCCTAACATTGAGTCAGGAGGCTTAGGTAGCTGCTGTCCACTGATGATTTTCAGAATAAGCTGCTTTTTAGGACTGGCAGGAAGTGGATCAGCAGAGTAGGGGTTGAATGTGCCTAAAAAATGGCAAGGAATGAGAAGCGTACAGAAAAAAAAAGATACAGAGAATAAACATCTCCCTCCCAAGATGCATAAATATAGCCAAAATTCAGTCATAAGCAAGTAACTTACAGAGCATGGAGCAGCTGTTAATTTTAAAATTCCATTCCACTTTCTTACAACCTTTTTTGAGCTGAGCAGCCCTTGTTTGTATGATTACAAGACAGAAAGGACCCCTCTAATAGGACGGTTTTGCAAGACTCCTTTGGAAAAAAAAAAAAACCACCACAAACTTTCTTCTGTAGAGTAGCAACTCCAAAAAAACCCAATAGTTATAACCCAGATCAGCACTCTGACCTTGTTTCTTGCACAGCTGCCCAGATGTTAACGAGACAAGCAGCTAGGGTTGAGTAAGCTGCTTCCTGCAGCAGCAGTGCTTGCTTCAAGTACCTAAGCTTCCTCTACCATTTCTCAAGTACCTTTCAATCAATGCCACTGCTTCTTATGGCCACATTAAGAAAATTACATAGAGATACCGGGGCACAATCAGATCCCAAATCCTCAAAATATGGAAGAATTGTCATTGCATAACACTGAAAACCATGGCTCCTGTTCTAACAGTGTTTTGAGGACTGAACCGAATCCTTCTCAAGGTAACAAAATAATTCCACTGACTTGCTTGAGAGCTGGACCAAGGTCTGGATACTTGGTCCTGCACCACTGCATATCTTTGGACCCCCATAGGACCCCCTCTTCTTTTTTTAAACACGTATTAGTAAGATGGAGCGCTCAAATATATCTATAACAACAGCAGGAGATTGCATACTAGTACTTACACAGTCCAAGAGTTATGAATGTATGGAAATACGAAAGATTCTATGTAAGTTCTTACTTTCCTTTCTTGTGTCTTCACAACTTCACCATGAAGACACTTTCTGAAAGGCTTGACACTTACAGTAATAGATGTCTAGTGGGACATTACCTTTGCACATCTGCTGAGGTTTGAGGACATAACCACAGTTGCCATTTACCCTAAATTTTGCTTCATTTAATTGCATCACACGTCCCTCAGACTGGTAGTTCAGTGCCACTGTTGAAAGAGAAAACTCGGGTGTCATTGATAAAGGTATTTACTTAGCACATACACAAGAATGGGGAAATAAGTCTTTCATGCAACACCTACCTAACTGGCAACCAACATTCCAGTAAGGTAAAGGATTGAAATTGCTGGAGTCAATCCGATAGGCTGATGGATAGATCCTTATAAGCTGTTTCTGGTTGTAAAGCATAAACTGTTCGGCCTTCTGCTGCACTGCTTGGTGGGCTCTTGTTTCACTGAATGATAGCACGTTCCCTGTTGATCCTGTGTGTATTGTCAAATCAACAAACAAGTTATAAAGCAATCCCAGGAGATGGGGGGCCTGAGCTCAGACCTCAGTTACACTGGCATTAATCAAGGGGAACCGAGGTTTAGTCCAAAGTTACAAGGACAAACTGTCTTGTCATATGCAAATCATGTACATTGTGTAACTGAAGGGCACCAGCTTCCCCTTCCAGGCAGGTCTTTTGTTCCACCCTCAAGTTTCCAGACTTAAAAGGAAAGCCAGGGAGGAACTCAAGCTAATTGCTAGGGCCTTTTCTCCTGCCAAACCCCAGGCGTGACTGCTATGGAGAATCTATAGAGAAATCTACTAATGGCAGCATGATCAAAACTATTTTACTGAAGAGCTTACAGCCCGGGGAAAGAAGTGCCCAGCAGGGCTCCGATCCTTCTCTTGTCCCTGTAACACATTAACAGCAGCACTCAACCCATTTCTCTCTCACACACGTTTCTGCAAACTCATCCTTTCTCTAAATAACCCAAGCAATCTTTCCCAATTCCTAAGTCTTCCCTCTGAGCATTTTATCCCCTTTGACAGATCCCTTTGATCAGCCCTCTGGGAGAAAGACTGACCAGAAGACTTTCCTAGGAAAGAGTGCTCAACTTCAAGGGAGCAGTTAGACCAACTCATCTGTACCATCTCTCCATGCCCACCTCTTCACCTAGGATCAGGAAAGCACAAGATCTAGATGAACGGCAACAGCACCCTCCGTTCCAGAGGGCCATGAGTCATCAGATGGGTTCACCAGTACCACCCAGCTACACCTGGACCTGCAGAAAAAGCTGAGTTCTCTCAGCTCAGAAAACTATGTTCTTGTGGGATTTCTTTGACTCTGTTTCTCCACACTGCTTTCACTCTCCTTAATTTCTCCCATTAAATTGTATTAAATTAGGAATTAATTTTATAGTAATTACAGAATTTCATACAGAGTTTGTTCACGTACCTTTGATGACCTTTCCCACAAATTCCTCTACAACTTTCTCAATTTCCATTCTGCCTCTAACATGTTTAGTGAAACAACTGTACGCTTTCTGAACAGGGTTCACATCTATTTATCACAATTCAAATCTATCATGTTACTAAACGCTACTTAAAATTGATGAAGTTAAAAGATGATGACAAACTCTATAAAACTGTGAAAACAGGAAAGAGTTCTCCTGAGAAAGCCTCATTTTTAAAATTGCTACTAAAACATGAATGTCATAAGAAACCAAGGGAAAGGGTATTTCCTAGGGAAGGAAAAGGTGGTGCTTTACTCTTTCTCCATAGTTAAGTAAAAGGAACAGGTAACAAACTACTCTGCTTTTAAGACATCTTTGAAATCCAAGGGAAACCTTAAGAACACAGACATGTTTCCTATCCAAACAGAAAAGTGAAAAAGGCATGTGTAAGTCTTGTGCCAGCAGCCTTACCGTCATCGACTATATCCTGGGCTGCCACAGAGTTCGTGTACACCACCAGATCAGACAGAGCTCGGCACAGCTTCACCGTTTTTCTTCGACGAGCCAGCCTGCTGAGTTATATTTAATATATAAAATAAATCACTAATTTTTCAATATTTAAAGCATATTGCAATCCCCCTTTCAGCTCTTTTCATCAATAAGGAAATAAAAAACTGAACAGGGAACCGTGTGCGGCAAACCTCCTTAGAGAGGGCTCTGAGATGACTGTTCCCCTTGTACCTCTATAGTCACACTACACAAACAAAATTTTTCATTTAAAACATAATGAAATAGCTGCATCATGGCTCTTCTCAACACAAACAAGGCAGACAGCTTAGAGCTGTATCTGAAAACGGAGCATTTCAGTGACAACAAATGCATTCTCAATGGCACTTTTTTGATTGCTTTTTCTTTACATTCTCAGATGTAATAAAGTTGGCTGGGCTGTGATGTACCCTTATTTAGCCTAACCAGCTTTCTTTGAGCACTGTTTACAGCATGCAAAATGTAGATTGGCATTTTTCCATTAGAAAAGTATTACTAGCACACTTCTTTTCAGTTTAAGGGTAATTGCTATTTGCAACCTATGAAAACTTAGGCAATCAAAACATCGGGCTACAGCAGTCACAGCAAAATAGTGACACAGCAGCAGTGTCATAAATGACCTGTTCTTAAGAACAGACCTCCCTGAGGCAATGACATATAAATATTGATAGCAGTAAACATGCCTCTAGCTTTAACTGAGCTGTAAAACTATGGTGATTCATAGCTCACCTGTGGAGCTGCCCCGTTTCCTTCCCAGAAGAGTTTTGCTGGCTTTCTTCGTCATCTGATGCACTATGGTATTTGGATGCTGCCTTCGCTGCTTTCTGTTGGGAAAGAATCAAGCACAGCTGTGTCAGCTTATGGGGTGGTTCTGTAAATCCACATTACTGTCAGTGACATTAGGTGGGTGGGCAAGCTGCAGCAGGTTTCCAGCACAGGACCCATGTCCTACAAGGATGTGGAATGACCCCTGGGGGTTTGACAGCAGAAAACCCTGGCTGCTATGTCAAGCGCTTCCGTACACGCGGAGAAGGAATGCCAACACAAAGCGTCTGTGCCCTGATCTCGCTCCATCTGACTGCAAGGATAAGAGCCCGCAGCCATGGAGCGAGTTTATCTGCTGGTAAGCAGGCAAATCCAAGCCTGAAGAAAATTATTTCTGCAAACTGGCCAGTCCATTGCAGGCCACTGCATATTCTGCAGCTTCCCTCCTCTGCTCCCTCCTGACGTGAGAGGACAACATTGCTCCACTGTCTCCAGTACACTGGCACTGGTCCTGCTGAAACTGTAATGGATCGTACCATGTTTAATGAACAGCAACACACAGTAGGATGTACAGCACATTGCTTCCACCTATCTATGTGCGTGCGTGTCCCCAGCTTAGGAAATTTAACAAATTCATTCATGAAGCTGAGAACAGAGTCTGAGGAAAAATTTTCAAACGTCTTCTTTCTACTGCCTTTTGAGCCACACATAGAAGCATTCAATTATTCTAAATTATTACAGTATACCATAAAGAAAATAGCTGTAATAAAAATATTAAAATCTCAAAAGCACCTTTTTTTCATAAGCACCTATTATTTAATAAAGTTTTCAATTTCAACATTACATCTTTTGTAACAATAACTAAATCTTCAAGAGAGAGTTTCTTTAATTCCCTTCTCATCAAGAGGTAATTAACAATATAACTGAGAGCTCCTTATCCTTTTGCTCATATGGCTAGATGCTAATTGAGCACAGATTTCTTTTCTCCTGCTGTGATACACCAATAACATACATAATTTATTTCAGCACTAAACACAGCAAACTGAAGTTGACTATACTGGAAGTCATTTACATGGTTCAGTTTTGGAATCCAAAGGTCTGGACCATGGATGTTTCCTGCAGTTAACTTGCAGAAATAGCTAGCATTAGTTTCTTTGTCCCTCCATGGGACAAAGAGTTTATACAGGAATACATTTGGCACAAGAGCTGGTTGAAAACATCACAAGTCAATATCCCTGGGTGGATAATTCCATACCTGCAAAAATATCAATAGTATCCATCCTTCCCAGGCATTTCTTTAGCTGGAAAGGTATAATGGGGAAGTTACTGGGCATCCCTGTTGCCTCAGTGTACAATACAATCATTATTTAGAAAAATAAATAATAGTAATAAAAAAACCCTTATATATACTGTCTTATTTTTTCTCAGCAGAGATGAAACAAATGGGTTTTCCCACCTGCTACATCCATTGGGATAACTAGTTGAAGTAATTAAATTATTGACATACTTTCCAGCCCTCAGTGTAACCAGCAGTTTTTAGCAGCTGACTTTTGTCTGTGACATCTCATTCCACAGCATTTGTTTTCCCATCCACGAGCCCAGGTGACAATGTGAAGAGTCCACTATCGTGCACGACAGGTACTTGCAGATCTCAACACATACTGAGTGAATAACGTGCACGTAGCTAGAGCTGCTGAAAGAAATGTGACCGCTTTAAACTGATGTAAGCTTATAATCAAAGTGTAAATATGAGTCCTGGTATTGCCTGCCCTGAGAATTTTTGATGGCTCCTAGCTGCCTTCAGGGCTGGTTAAGTACCATGAAGTATTTCATAATTGCTGTTTTTCCTGAACTGCTGCTCAGATTATCAATTACAGAGCATGCTCCCTGCCCAGCTGCAGCTTTCACCATGGAGTGCTGAAGAGGAATACCGGTGTCTAGCAGGCTGCGGGCAGAGGAAACCGCTGGTGGCACAGTGACTCGGCTGCAGACCTGCCACATGCCTCTTCACGACGAGCCTCTCTGCCCATTTATTTACTTGGTATCTGCTAATTGACTCTGGGAGGAAGGAAGCTTTCGGTTGAATTAGCTCGTGCTGAAGCTACATGTTCAATAAATCCAAGCCTCGAGGCACCGTGGGAGTGTGGGAAGAAGGGAGGAGGATGACAGGAACAGGTTTGTCGGGATATGGGAATGGGAGAAAACATGGGTGTACTGTCCCTTTCGGTGGCTGCTGTCTGTCCAGCTGTAAAATGAAACTCACACTCATTTGAATTATATTGGCTCTTGCCTGGTTCAATAGAGCCACCACAGCGAAGACCAGCGAAGCAGACAATGTGACCTAGCAGCTACACAACCGTATAAATCCTATATGCAAAACCAAGAAGGGATCAGAAAAGAACACATTTTTACAAAGCAGGAGCCCAGAGCCAGCGCTCAGTCACAGCAGTCCCTTAAAGGGAGTGGGAAGACAGTAACAGCGTGCTCTGCATGGCACTGCTCAGGGTATGAAACAGGGTAAAACCGGGCCCCAGGAGGAAGGAAACCAGCGTTGTCAGCTGCGTGGACAGAGGTCTGGCAAACAGGAATATGCAAAGGCATTTGTCTACATTGCTCTTCGCTGCTGCAAGTTTGATCAGAAAATCAGCAATTCCACATCACCACTAAAGATGAGCTTTTTGATCGGGCAAGGTATTTTGTGAGTTTGTGTGATCATTTTTAAAAGGTTCTCCACACTCCTGCATACCGGTAGCAGCTATATTCTTCTGAACAGCAGTAAATATACCAAGTGTAATCACATAGTCTTCCCTCACTGCTCCCGTACACACCATGCTTGTCTCAAGCGATCACTCATACCTGGTGTCCCTAGAATGCTGTCAGACCTAGAACAGCAAATGGAGTCTCATTTTACTTACTTTGTGTTTACCGAAGTTGCCCATTAATGATCGACCATGAGACTTTTTTCCACCTTCTTTTGTATCCAGGTTCTGTGCAGAGACAATGCAATAAAAAGTGTAACTCAATACCTTCAACACTATTTTTTAGGAGTCTGCTACAGTCTCTGAAAGACATAGTTTCAACTTAATATATGTTCTTGTATGTCACTCTGATTCACTGTTAGAAGAGTACAGTGATTGCACATGAGGAAAAAAGAAGAATTAAAGTCTAAACACAACATATTGTGAACACAAATCGAAATCCAAAACTCTCATTACAGGACTTTTCTAATTTCTTTATATACTTGATAGCTTAGCAATCCTCTAGCAGTACAGAAAATTTCTAACATTAACACTCAAGACAACAACCAATGATGTAGAAAAAATAGGCTAGCAAAACCAGGCAAGCAACAACAAAACACAACGTTTGAAAGTGTACTTGAAAATAGTCACAAAGGAAAAGGGGGGGTGTGGAGGGGAATCTCCTAACAGATAAACGTGGACTTTTCATAGGCAGCGTGAAGACTGAGTTTCACATTTATAGCCATGCCCCTAGATATCAGTTTGGTAATTTCTGGCAGCATCTAGCTTTTTCTGTCAGAAAAGCACATCCCTTCATCTTCTAAAGAGCAAAACAAAGGCCTAAAGGTGCTGAAGAATATTCCCCCAGCATTTTAGCAAGCCCAGTGAACTCCAGTTATTCCCTGTTCAGCGCTGAGCTGGAATTCACTTCTGGCTATCGTAACAGTAAGGGCACTAGATCATTTCTTCAGGTCCAAGAAGTCAGTCAGTAATCTCTGTATCTGCGTTCAAAGATTTGTTCCTAGCTCAGGCTGCAAGTCTCTGTAAAATGTAGAAGGAAACCTTACCAGATAAAGTGCTTGTCTCCCTCAGACAAGAGGGAGAGGTGACAGTTTCACCAGCAAATCCAAACTAGTATCAGGCCTGACTGACAGTACCATAAAAATTGCCTTCCCCCTCCTCACAAAAAAAATCCCCTTAATAATTACTGGAGATTAGTGAATAAATTTCCATTGTGAATGCTCTTTTTTTTTTTTTTTAAATAATAGCAAGTTTTTGGGGAAATGAAAGGCACATCAGTGACTAAGTAAAGGAAAATTAAATTTGACTAGCAAAAAAGTAGAAAAATTTCCCAACAGATCACTTTCTGGTACATCAATTACACAGTAACTACTAGAGAAGAGCTTTACAACGCCACCAAACAAAGCTAGCTAATGAGTTACAGAATTACCACACTATCTCAACATTTAACCATTTAGTTTTCTCCCAGCTAGGTCAACAGTTAACATAAATTAATCTTTCAGTTGTTTTAACTTATTACTAATTGTTCAGCTCTGTGTTACTTTAAGACCCTTGAAAACAACAGTCACATACAATCAGTCTTCACACAGGAGTGTTGCAGCAAGGGAAGAGATCTCTACATGTCCCTTAATAATTTAAAATCAGACAATTAGAAAATTCTATCACTTTATCCTGTTACCTTACAGATGTTTGAATAACACAGTTGCATTACTGACGTATTTTCAGTATTCTGGTCATGTCAATGACATGTACTCATATCCAACACAAACACCTTATGGAAATTTGCCTTCTCTAGAAAAAACTCCGTGCCCCCTCAGATGCTATCTAGGGGCCAGTCATTTTTCCAGATACCAGAGAACATACCACGTGTAATTATTCCAACTGAAGATATTATTGAAATGGCTCATATCTGACCATATTTACTAACATGGGGAGTTTGCTCTCTGAAATCCCACTCTTCCGACCTCATGAAGGCCAAAGGGAACAGGCAAGCTGACTCTGTTCTCACACTGCAAAGCCGCGGTCTGAAAATAACCCTTATCTGTTGGGTCAGATGGCTTCGTCCTTTGCATTCATGGAGCCTCTTCCCACCACAACGCAGCTTTGACCAGAGGTCTCGAGCACCAGCACAAGCCACGTATGTTCTCTGTAGTCAAGCCCGGCTTTAGGCGATAGTCTCAGAGGTCAGGCCTCAGAGAGAGACTGAGAAGAACTACATAAACCCTACAGAGTGGGAAGATGGGCAGAAAGCAGAGCTACGTGTACTCGACCTTTAAGACTACACTGGTTACAGAACAGGCACATCCCCCACAGAACAAGTCACTCATTTAACATAACCGGGCTTTGCATCTGGTTGAGGTGAAAGTATGGTAACCATGGATTCAAGGTACTGTCTACTGATGTCCTCAAAATTCCGATAGATTTAGCTGTTTTACAAAAATAGCTTGATGTCAAAAGGGGAAAGAAACATACCATTCTTGATATAAAACAGTCTGGGCATGAAAAACTAGAACCTTGCTTAGGGCAGTAAAAGCACAATCCCGTGTTTTAGTGCTGTACAAAACAGCCATCAGCACTGCAGGCAGACAACACTTTCAGTTATCACGGCGAGTCTTGATAGGACTTCAGTAATAGAAAAGGGATCTTTCCGCAATAACCTAGACACAAACCAAATTGCTTGACGCATGCTTACAACTTTGGTATTTACTGAATAAATTGCTTCCAAGTCTTACAAGAAATATCTACAAGATTAGAACATACTGAAACAACATACTCTTCACATCTGACCATTCAAATTCTCTCAGATATCTTCCTGAAATAGTTCCAAGTTTTCATTTTGGATAAAACAAACTCTCAGAAGTTGTTCATAAGTTATCAGCTTTTTCATCTGAAAAATGTGCAATACACATTGCATTGGCTAGTATTCAGAGCATGCAAAGGGGAAGAACCCACATACCTGCTTCAGGTTAACATTTAAACCCTCATGAGTTGCCTTTAGCAGGGCTCTCACAGTGAAGCTGTCAGGATCTTCTTTGTCCCTGATTTGAGATTCTTTTATCAGAGATTCCAGTTTTGTTCTTATAAAAGATTCCACCTGGTGCTCAGTTGCACCATTACTCTGAAAGACATTAAGAAATCCAGTTAAAGTAGATTATTATGTCCATCACTTCTGGGACAGCCTGAGGGAGCATTACACATTCTTAGGGCCACACAGTGCTCCCAACATTTCCTTTCTCTGTGCAAGAAAAAGCTTCTTCCATAATGCTGGCAAAATCAGGCAGGTGGCTTTTACTGCCATTTCCATTTTCCTTTCTTCTCTTTAGTCCTCCTGACACGTCATTTGCCCTGCCTCACCACAGCACAGTCCACCTCATAGATCACCCCCGAACCCGGCCCCAGCGCTAGCTCTCTGCTTCAAAACTGCTGCAAGTGTGACCTTCTCTTTTGGAAGACTGCACGAATTCTCAGCTAATGCAGTTACACGCTCCTCCAAAATATCAGACAACCTAAGCATCGTTAAGATTCCTGCTCCAAATGGTAAAAAAGAGGAAGCAATTACTGCTAACAACAGTCATATAGACTATATAGACACAAACCAGTCTCTTACATTACGCACTTAAAATAAAAAAGGGTCCTACAGAACAGTGTGTACTTAGCATGCCTCTATCCATGGGGTGTCAGACCTCTCCTGAGACACGAGAGGAAAGCAACTGTTCTGTCCTAACATGTTCCATTTCTAGCCCCAAAAAACATACTGTGTTTTGCACTGGCTTTAAGGATTGCCAAAATTTGTCTCAGAAGTACTCAAGCCACGTTAGTAAAGCACACGTGGCTTACACAGACCACTCCTGTTGAACAGCACAACACAACGAGCTGGGCATTATGTTCGTTCAGAACGGGTCATGCAATCTTATCCCATCTTACTATACCCATAATTAGAGTTATGTTCATTCAATATACACTTTTTCCCCTGAACTTACACCTGTGCAAGTTTGTACCTGTACTTAAAAACAATCAAATTTCTAAAGATTTATGGGATTGGGAGTCTTCAAGCTTCCCCATAAATTAGTTAATTAGCCAAATGTTTCCAATTCTGAGATAAATACTAACAGAAATATAACATTCTGAGTCACCGAGCAAGCTGATTTTATCCTATCCTAGAAGCATTAACTGCAAGGCTGTACTTCTGTATGAGACTGTCTTGTGGAACATATGGGTTGAATGACATCCAAGCGCAATCTAGCATCTAAATAATTAAGCAATGAATTAATCATTATTTTGCCAGTAGCATAAACAGCATTTGTTTATCTAAAGGGGGGGGGGGGGGGGTGTTCAAATCAGCCCTTCTGCGTAGTGTACTTGAATTGCCCAAAAGATATTGCTGACATTCGTATTTTAGCAGCATCAGGGTAGGAGAAGAACCAGCATAAACATGTACTTCCTCTGAACCAGTTCAGAGGGGGACTTCCATTACCTGTAAAGCAAGTCCCAAGCTATTCTGAAAATCCTTCAACTGCTAATAGCAGGCATAAATGATACAGACAAATTAAAAGCTCAATACGTAAACCAAAACCAGTTAATGAGAACTAGATGGGTGTTTCCATGCGGCAACAAGACAAACTCACTGGGCGACATTCAAGACTAGAGACAAATATTGTACTCGCTAAATATTAATTTGAATTTGATCTATTCTTTCTGCATCTCCCTACAGTATTTTCTTTGTTCAAAAGTTTTAACTGGTAAAGCAAGGCTGCCTCCTGACTAGAAGAAACCACCTGCTGGATAATGTATATTAGCATTGCACACCAGTTTCAGTTTGTAGCAAAAAACTCATAGAATCACAGAATGGTTTGGGTTGGAAGGGACCTTTAAAGGCCATCTAGTCCACCCCCCCCGCAGTGAGCAGGGACATCTGCAACTGGATCAGGTTGCTCAGAGCCCCAAGCCAGCCCAACCCGGGATGTTTCCAGGGATGGGGCATCTAAAAAATGTGTTAATAAAAAATAGACGAGGAGTTAAGAAATAAAGGGAACAGAAAGCAAACTTCAGTGTCGAAAAACAAGAAACAGAAGGATTGAAAATAAAAATGTTTCAAACAGCAGAAACTTTTTTCATTTGTACGTCTTCCTTCATAATTTTCATCTAGAAATTGTGCAGCAATTCCATCGTGCCGTGGCTTTGAGTACTACACTTTTGTATCCGAAAAAAGCCTAGCATGCTTATAGTGCTGGCAATGTTTTCAGTCTAGTGTACCTAAAGCACTTAAATCTGCCACTTATATGATTTAAATGACAAAATGTGCATTTCTGAACAATGTCATTCCATATCTAAATGCGGAATTATATAACTTCTGTATCTTAAGGATCTGACTTAGAAATCAAAGTTAAAAACTCCAATTCGCCAACAACTGTAAGTAGGATTACGGAGTATGCATGTAAGAAGCGTAGAGATGTAGCAGTTCCGGGAACTGTGTATATGCACATACATAGCAGGGCTTTAATTTGCAGTCGTCTTCAATTTCATCAGCACTATCCTCATCTGAAACTTCTCCTTCCTCAGCATCAGCTCCAAGACTGTATGGCAACTTTTTACCCTAAAATGAGGAAAAAAATATTCACAGTAAATGCACACGTGGTCAGTATTATTCAGTGCAAAGACCAAAATAGTCCATTCCTCAACTATTCCTTATGTAAATTGTGACCAGAGTTTAGAACTCATTTTCAAAGAGTCTCATGCAAACTGGTTCAAGGACCAGGATTATCACAGGTGATAGCTTAAGTACTTCTGGAAAAGTTTGTCACTGAAAGATCTTTGCAAGCTCTTTGAAAAAAAGAGCATACCATCTCCCATCTCTGGAGCGAGCCCGCACATGTCCAAAAGACTTTTCTGAGTTGACTATCAGATATTTCAAGCTTGCCCCTAGCAAGCATATACTTAAAATAGAACTCTAAAAATCAGAAGCTGAGGCTTTGTCATAGGGTCTTCATCAGAATGGAAAATGCAGACGCAAAACTCACTGCAAGCAGCTGTCAACATGAAGGAAGCAGCAAAGCCTATTTTAATATCGTATGCTCATGCAAGAGTGTAGTCAGCAATCCAAAATTAGTTGCTAATCCAGTACTGTGAATGTCATGCTTGTATTAGAAAGAAACTACTTTAATTCCATGTCTAGTTTCCAACATCTGATTAGAGTGGTGAGCAAACAGAGGCTTGGGGCTACTTCTGGTAAAAAAAAAAAAAAGGCAGCTCCAGCAGATTCATCATCTTTTTTAGAGCATTCATCTCAAATTCTCCTGTATGATCACTTACAGAGAAGCCCAATCACAGAACTTTAAAAATGTTGGCTATGGGACCTCAGAAGATCCATTGTCTCACTAAAGGAGGATCATCACCAGCTCTAGATGAGCTTTGCTTAGCCAAGTCTTGCAAACTTCCAAGGGTGGAGATTCCCCCAGCCTTCCAGGCAGCCTCTTTCCATGCTGCACTACCCTCAGCTGATAAGTTTTTCCTGCCATCCAGGCTGCACCTCCCAAGCTGTAACTTGCAGCCATTGCCTCTTGGTTTACCATCTGCTACTTAATAAATCACCTATTAAGCTTCTGTGTTATTACTTCTGTGTGCACCTTCCTCACTAATTGCAGGAATGTTTGCAGTCTACCTGCTTCATCAGTGACACAGGTAGACAAGAATTACACTCAGATTTCTGCAGAAATGGATTGATTTATAGACTGCGTTTTGAAATTAATAATGCTGCCCTGATAATGAGTGGGTCAAATTCACTTCACGTTGGCACCTTTATACTGGTTTAAATCCATGAGTATTATCAGAATTGCTCTTTACATACACACTAGGAACATGAAAATTATACCATTACTTGAAATTGTTTGGCTAATGAAGCAATACTGCCTTTCAAAGGAAAATGTATGAAACAGAGCACAAATAATAACAAAAAGATGAGAAACAGGCTTACTTCTCAACAAGACACTGATTCCTAAGTATGATTTTATCTTTTCCAACAGGGCTGCTTAAATTGAGCAGGAGATGGGAGACAGGGCTTTGTGGAAAGATATTGTGATGCTTAAAAAAGTATTCCTCATTCTGAAAACATTAGCTCAGCTCCACACTATTCTTTAACTACTCACAGGGTTTCAGCACTGTTAGCTGAAGATTCAAACTGATTGAACTCAAAGATTGAGTTACAAACTCAAATGTGCTACAAGACCAGCTCAAAAGTTCATGTAAGAACAGCACAGTACCAAACCTCTCTTGCCTTTTGTGCATTGACATATTTCAAGCCAGATTTGCTGGGTTTTGTCGCATGACTGACATTACATACTATTTTGTTTGACTCCCTAAAATGCTACATGTTGCATAGTTCATTAAACAGGCAGTTACACAAGAAAACTGATTCAATGAAATTCAAATCAAAGGTTTTGTAATTCAGAATCAGCTCTGTACTACTGAAACATGTTCCAACTAACATCACATCAAAATTGTGAATCCTTGTAGCCAGCTTGATACATAGGATAGAGGGTGGAAAAAATAGTATCTCAAGAGCTCTCAGCAAAGTAGTTGCCCCCATGTGCCAAAGTAAATTATACAATCTAATAAGCCACAACTCTATTAATCATCCTCTCAGAGGTCTGCCTTGCATTTCTTTCTTATTATATCCACCTTGGTGTTTGACATTCCTTTCAGAGCAAATCCGTTTATACCGAGAGGTTCAAACAATTAATCTTGCATACAACACTAACTTCAGTGCCCCAGGGCCTCCTCCCTCACTGCTCCTTAGAGCCCCCTTCTGAAGCGCTCTTCTTTCATAAACACAGCTGATGAACCATGAAAATAGTTTCATTTCATGAACTACTGCCCATAGCAAGGTGAGGGGGAAATGTAAGAAAATACAAGAAATTTTCAGCTGCTTTTATATCACTCCAAAATACTTTGTCCAAGGAGGTACTGTAGGATAATGTTTAGGTACTATAGGGATAGGAACCATACAGAACGATATGCACTGATAACAAATTAGACATTTCAAAAACAGAGAAAATATCAGGTTCAGTAACTGTGTAACAGTTCCTTCTATTCATACCAATGCATTTTATATAATTTCTCTGCTCTCCTGACTCAGTGCTAAGGTTTAAAAATAAGCACCTCTGACTTTAAGACTCTAAATAAGATGCTTAAGAAACAGAATTTTCTTTCCACTGCTGTTGATACCACCTCCCTGTTGGAACATTTACAGAAGTACTCTGGGACACTCGCCAAGACCAAGGTAAACTCCGTTTCAATGCTTCTGAAAAGCTCAGAATTTTAACTCACTTACTGCATCTGTACTATTCCACATGGTACTGCTGAACTGGCTTGCCAAAGCCAAAGAAAATCTACAATAAATATCACATGCTGACTTTTTTTGTATTTTGAACACGCCACCAATAGCAAGTTACCTTCACTAGGATTTTCCCTTTCAAATTTTGAGGGCTAGGAAGCTGTCTGGAATCTCCAGTGATTACAGATGACAAGTCGAGTTTGTCACCAAATATCTCCTTCAAGTACTGAGCAATCTTCTTTTGCTGTTGAATACTGCAATGGTTTTCAATAGACAGTATCACTGGAAACCTAGAAACAAAACCCCCAGACATTGTCATAACTGTGTTTTAAGAGAGTCGACACATAAAATGGTTTAAGCAGTTTGCTTTGGCATTGTCAGTAGTCTGGAAACAAACTCACTTTGGGAGGAAGGTCTCTGCACATGAACTCCCAAATCCCTGCTCTGTCAGAATCCATCAGACAGTCTCTGCAGGCAATTCTGCCCTCTCCCTCCAACCTTACCCACTAGTGCATAGTGCACAGGGTGACAAAGTTTGAAACCTATGATCACTGAGCATGAAGCACAGAGAAACTTGCAATAAAGCTCATCAGCAGTGCAAAGCCTTTTTGTTCTGTGTAGCCGAGCAAAAGTTACACTATTCCTTTGAAGCCACATACAAAGTCTTCATAAGCTTTAAGTGATCAGCAAGCTGCTCCTGGAGACAAGCGTTTTGAAATCAACAGATTCAAAGGAATTGCTAACTCCTCACTGTTCATCTTCCAAAGATTGATAGCTGCATGAACGACCTGCCTTTGTCTTAATAAGTGCAGCTACAGCGAGTCAGACCAAATGTCTAAAGATGCCCAGACCCTTGAGAAGGAGAAATACTTGGCAAGACTTTCCAGAATACTCTCCCAGGCTCCACGAATTTGCAGCTCCACTTTCTTGAGCTAAAGACATTGTTTCTATGTATAACAGCCTATTTGCCCAGTTGTTTTCTGGCAGCCCCAGAATCCTATGGCAAGGAATCCCAGAACCCAACTAAAGACACAAAGAACCATGTCTTCCAGTTTTGAATTCACCAGCTCATATTCCTAATCAATAACACTAAACTTTGGGGCTTGGTGTTTTGTTGTTTTTTTTCCCCCACACTCCCATTGTTGGGTCATTTTTTTTTTTTTTAAATAAAGAGAAGTAAGCATTTTCCTTTTATTCTCTCTAAACTACTCAGAATTCTAGACACTCACTCATGATTTGAGACTGTTGGGGGTGTGTGTATATATATATGGTTAAACTCCAAGATTTTCATGATAAACTTTGTTATATAGTACCATGGCAACCAAAATAGAATCTGAACATTACCCCTCATCTCAGTATTTCCTTATACTACGTATGAGTAAGCTTTTCAATTTTCCTAGTGGAATAAAGAATTTCCCTTAGGTAGAGGATGTTATGGTATTGATTTTTAAGGAGAATTTCCCTGTGGAAATGAGTTTTGTTCAAACAAAGGACCAAAATAATCTCTAGATATTCAACAGTCTCAGACTGTTCGAAGTATTACTGAGTTTACAATGCATAAAAGGTTTTTCTAACTGAAGTTGAACTTTCTAACTCAATTGATGGGAAGAGCTTATGCAATTGAACAATAAATATGACACAGGCAATAAACAGGGGAACAGAATCAACTTTGCAATTTCTCAATGTGTTTAAAGGAATATAAGTACTTCCTGATGTTGATTGTTGGTTTTCACATGGGATTAACCACCCAAAACAGACAGGTGTAGCTTCAAAACTGACTCTACACTTACTCATTTTTGATGAAGGCGTATTTATTGATAGTTTCTGCCACATCACGGAAGAGTATTTTAGAAGTAAGAGTATAGCCATGGTGCACTACTGGCTCTCCATCTGGACCATCCCAGCAATCCACTATTAAGACAAAAAAAGCTATACATTAAGAGATGTCCATGATCTTATACGTTTCTGCTGATCTTGCCAGCAGAACTCATGTACACTACCCAATCACGCAGGTGTCAAGAAGTTTCCTTCAATCTATTATGACCTACCAATTGAGTTAGGACTAACAAGACGGTCTTTTCTCATTTAATATAAGAAGTCTGAAATGTAAAACTGTTTTTTCCCGTCTTACATAAAATTACAAAGGTGTAATAGGTCAAATAATGTTTCCAGCTATCTCTTGGGAAAGCAGCTTCTGCTTCTGAAGTCAAGTTATTTAAAAACAATTTAGTCTTTTTCTACTCCCAATTAAACTTGCAATTTTATAACTGACTATAGTGAGAGTAGCATCAAAGCCATCACCTGTAGAAAGGACTAAGACAGTAATACTTTTCCTAATGAATTACTGTACTCTGGATTTACAGCGGATTTGTCACTATTGTTGCCTCTACAGGAAGTTTAAAACTTCACAAAGAGGAAGCTACTGATCTATTACCTAGGCTATACAGTTTCTACAATAGTTTTGAGGTCAGGCAAAATAACATACTACTGTGCATTTTAGTGAACTTCCCTACAGATGGGAAAGTACAGTGATAGAACACACAATTTTCTCAGATTCACTTTCTCTAATTTTTAAATTCAGATTAACAAATTGTACTTCCAGAGATGAGTTTTGTAACAGTCATCATAAAAATTAATAGGGAATTTAAATTTATCAAAATATTTTATTCCAGCCAGAATCCCAAAAAGAAAAATACTAATGTTCTGTTATTATTTAAATCATGCAGAACTTAAACAAGAATCCAATCCCGATCTTCAGGCTATCAGACAAACAGCATCTTGTTTTCTTCCACCAGCATCCAGCCAATGAAACAGCATCCTACATTTCTATTGTGGCAGACGAAAACCAAGTTTCTCAGCCCTAAGATGTTGACAGAAATAGATACACATCTGTGCTGACAGAAAGCATCATTTGATCACCCGTCCTCCTCCGCAAGGCACTTTCCATCTTCCCTTTGCACCCGCAGGAGGAACTGCGTACGCAAACACCCACTTTCCCATTCATCTTATGAAAGAGAAAGGTCTTTGCTGGCTCAGCTCATTCTGAACAGCGTGGATTAGGAAGCACTCCTGTGAAGCGGTAACCTCCAGCACAGGGGAACCGCAGAGCGGAACAACCGGGGCTGCTCTGCTGGAGCTGCAGGGCCCCACGCAGATGCCTGCCCGTTGCCTTACTGTGGCTTGTGCAACAAAAAAATGCTTCACGCAAACATGGGACAACAGAAAACTTGCACTGAGAAAAGCATAACAACGCAGCAGCAGTCAGGAGAAAACAGTGGTGTCCATGATGTTTGTCTGAGAAGGTCATTCCCAGTAGAAAAATTCCTGTTTAGACTGCTAGAAAACAGGAGTTTAACACTGAAGTTAATCAGACAGTGAAGCATTAATGCTTTAAGTTTGCCACTGACTTTGAGCTTAAAAGAAATATCCATCATGCTTCTCACAACCAGCAAGTTACACTGAAAATATACCTTCGATACATCGACAACCATCTTGCAGCACTCGTGCGTACATCTCCACTCTGGACTGGGACAGCAGTTGGTCTCCTGTCAGGTATGTATTGTGAGATGAAGCAATAAAGTAGTTACAAAGGGGTTGATCCATATCCTGATGCACTTCACAATGCAGTGGATTAAATATATCACAAGCAGGACTGCGCATGAAGTTGGTGAAACCTTTGAACAAAGAGAAACAGTTTTGCCACAGACGCAGTATATCTTACCAAGCAAATGATTTTCACTCTAACATTTGATTTTTCTGTTTATGGTTGTCAGTGCTAATATGTCTCAAAAAAAAAAAAAAAATCAACAAGCATTTGCAAAACATGGCATTGAGCTAAGCCTCTTCAGAAATTAACAACCAATAGTAAAAAAAGAAAGTAGGATTCTAAGAGAAGCATGAAAGTAATGAATAGCAGCTATATGAGAAGACTGAAAAACCCCACAGATCAATACAGCCACTGCCCAACCTATTTTCAGATCTGATGTTTCATTCAGACTCTCAAAATGGGCAGATGACAAAAATGAACATGTAAAAATTCTCTGAAACCCTGGCAAACCTCCCTACACCAAATCCAGACCACAGACACCAAGACAAGCACACTGAAACTGCCTTCTGCAGTTCAGACAAAACCACTCTGCTAATAAGTGGAACAGAAGAAGGTAGTATTGGTTTTGTTAGAATCGGTGGAAGAAAATATCCTGCCTCATAATTATTCATCTAGATGTTACAGCAAAAAGACAGCAAGCAGCTAAACCACGAGTCATTACTGTTAGAAAAATTGTTTTTTCCTCCTTCTCCTTCTCAAACTAGTATCCCCTAGCCCCTCTTGATTCTTGTTAAAGCATCAGTATAAGGGAGAAGCTGGGTCAAATGCTTAGGCAGCATCAGTCCACGCTTCCTGGGATGCCAAATTGTGCCTTGGAGGACAAGCGACCCGCTTAGAGGAATACAGCTGGGTAGGTGGAAGGGAGGGAACCTCAACCTCACATTCAGCAAGATGCAAAGGATTTGAGGGGTGCACCATGTTTCCTTCCATGGGACCTTGTGATGCAGGTAAGAGCTATCCTGTTCTGCTCCATCACAAGTTTGCCGCCTTGTAAATAAGAGGAAGCAGAGGAAATCCTTCAAATACTGGGCAGCAGAAGAGACATAGGGTACGACACCTGCCAGAGTATAGGTTTGGTATTCTGCAGATCTGCCAGGACTTCATGCTGCTGTTGGTGCCCCATGAGTCTGAAGTTGAGAAGCAATCTTCAGAAGATAGCAACAGTGTCAAGAAGAAAAGAACACACTCCTACCAAAGTTAAGAAAGATCTGACCATTTATACAGATCACAGGACAGAAATGAGAGCCAAACTGACATCCTGACTTGGAAGCAAATGTTTTTTTTGAGTTTATTGCCGACACTCAGGCTCTGTCCCAATGCTACTCTTTTGCTGTAAATAAGCTCTACCCCGACAGAAGATACAGAGCATGAGGGCCCGTGCTAGCCAATCCACTAATTCAGCCTATTTCACTTGAGTTTACAAGTTTCTCTATGCTGCAAATTTATGTGAGAAGATGGTATTGGTTTATATCCCTGCAAATCAGATCAGCACTGAACAGAGAAAGCTTTAAAAATACCTACTTTGAGAAAGAGAAATGTAAAACAGTTCCAAAGGATAGTGCAAACAATACCAAACCTGAAAGCAACTCAAACATAAAAGAAGCAGCAGTAAGATTAAAAGGAACAGAAATGCGTTCAGAAATATTTTTTTAAAAGTCATGGCTTGTTCTTTTTGCTTTCCTTATTTCAGTTTGAGTGCGGTGCCCAGGGTCACACTGGATGCTACTTTAAGATCTAGGAGGCCATGCCCAGGATTTAAGTACCATGTGGAGGAAGATTTTGCCTTTCCCCTCTCCCTACGCCCTGCCAAATCACTATGTAAATTATGCTCCTTCATGAGAGCTATCTTCTAGGCAAATTAACACACTACAGCATTTAATCTATTTTGTTCAAGTTCAGATTTTGATTTGATACTACATTGTATTCTGAATAAATGTACCATTTACAATTGCTTTAGCAAACAAGGTGAATAAGGTATTAAAACCCAAAGAAAATGCAACTATCTGTATTTTATTTCATATAAGCATAAATCAATGGATTGTACAGGAGTGATTCCAGATCTACTGAGACAGAGCAGAATGAAAACTTTGCTTTAATTACTTCAGTTAGAACAGGCTGTAGTATAAAATACATGGTATAGAATCCTTTATGTTTCTGTCTTACAAATACACAGTAAGCAATGAATTCATGCAAGCTTAATGCATTCACATTGCTGTATGATGGCTATGATGTATCACTGTGTAACACTAGCTGCTAATTCACCCCACCTACCCCCGTCTCTCCCATGCCTCACAAAAATGCACCTACACTACTGACCGCTGACTATGACCTTCTGTGTAACTTCCTATTGCAGTCCAATATTATAAGCTACAGTAAAAATGATGTTAAAGCTTTTCTATTCCATTACAGTATATCAAGACAAAACTAATTTTGAAACCAAAAACTTTACCTTCAATCCCAAGAACACTTTGCTTCTTGTTTTCTTCCGATACTTCAAACTTCTGTATGATGTCAAGACAATAGTCTGGTGTCACATTATTCATCTGCACAAAAACAACAGTGTTGGTGCACTTATTTTTAATACCATGTCATCAGTATGTCAAAATCTACTTTAGGCTTCTGGGTCCAGTTGAAAAAACCTTATGATCAAACATTGAGTTCAGTCAAATGTGACTAGGACAGCCAGTAACACCACTGTAAAAGGACTTGAAGATTTTGATTTGGTTTTTGTTAGTGCTGCACAAGCCTCACAGCTCTTACCTTTGAGGAGAAAAACAGGAGTGAGAGGTAGCAGTCACTTAAAAGCTGTGTCATTTTAGTTTAAAGAGGAAAATGAGCTGTTAAGCACAGTTAATAATAGTGTACTGGGCAACACTGCTGAAATGATAACTATGAAGTTATATTCTTTAATATACTTAAACATGCAAAAAGATTTGGCAGGGTTTGATTTCATTTTCATGCATTTTCCACTTCTGTGGTTTCATTACTTCCAAGAGAGTTCACTAGCATATACAGACTATGAGATAAATAATTAGATTCTGAATGAAAAACAGCAGTTCTGAAACAAATATGAGTACTGTCATCAGCTTCAACTAGCCCACATCTGAAGTCCTGACTCATGGGGCCAGAGTGTCACCATGCACTTATATTTCCTCTAACATCAAAGGAAAGAAGCAGCTTCTGTCACTCATCTCATCTTTTCTCACCCCGTCCCCTTAAGTTGTAGGGAATGGAAGTGAGAACTAAGACTGGGTATATTTCATTTCCTCCACTAATAACATCACAGGATGACAGTGATGACACTAAAACCTTTGGCAGCTTATTTGTACCATTATCCTGTTTATTGTTTGTACTCGGCATCCTTTGCCAAAGTCAGCTCAAACGCCCTGGCACGCGGGGCAGCCTGGAAGCAAAGGAACACACAGTCCCTTCTCGTAAATAGTGTATCATCTCTGTTAACATGACCATTTCGGGCAAAGGCAGGAGTGAGGTTAGTCATCCTGCAGATTACACAATATTTATTGTTTAAATCCAAAAATGGTCCCTCTGTGAACTGTTCTCATACTAATGAATTTCTCTTTCAGGTGACAAAACCAACTTCATTTACTCTGCTCTGTCTGTAGCCTTTGATGAATTTGTGCTTTCCATTATTTCCTGAGCTCAGCATTCCCAGCACTGTCATTTGGCTACATGGAAATCTTTCAAAAGTAGGTTAACTCTCTTTATCTGGTCTTCTCCAAGTGCCTGATCCTGCCAAGTGCCGAGTTCCTCCTAAGAAATGTGGGTACCAAGACTGCCCATATCTCATAACACCTAAACTGCTACAGCCTAGGTATGAAAAATTACCAGAGATGGGGAAAAAATAGACATGTCAATATTAGAAGTATAGGCAAGCAAGCAACTGAGCAGTTCGACTCATATGGTGACTCAAGCTGAAAAACTTGGAGATATTTTCCAGCCTTTCTCCCCTTCACCCTTCCCTCTGTTTTTCCTTTTGCATGGGGAAAGCATGGCTCAGCCCGTTTCCTTCTCCAAACATTTTCTTTATATCCCCTAGCTAAGCCAACTATACGAGACACTTGCAGGAATTACACAGGATAATAGGAATGAGAAAAATTCAGTAGAGAAAATAACTGATTATCCTGGCTCAAGTAGATGTTGCTGTTTGATTGCAAACACTATTCATAGCAGGCCCTTCTTCAGCACAAGCTGGCTAGAATTAACTTTTTCATTATCCCACATGGCTCCTTAAACGGCTGAGTGGCAGGGTACTTGTGTGCTCGAGGAACGAAAATGTCTAATCTAGTCCAAAGCTGCATCTGCTAGGGAAAAGTCCACTGATTTCTGCTTTTTAACTGTAGCTTCAGAGATGATGACTTAGGCTACTCATCTGAATTTGTTTTCATTAAGTTTTAAAGTATTCCCCCAAAAATAGTATCTAAAAATAGTAATGATCATTATAGATGACTGAATATTTAGATACATGTATTATTGAATATGGTCATAAGCTTCCAAATGCCTTGGATACACGGCTATTTTTTATATTCCTAGTTAAAAGCTGTAGTTTTTATGCAGATAAAAGACCAGTTCTTTAAAAGAGTATCAGCCTTTGAAAAACCAATAAGACCTTGTTTTTTAAGTAAATGATCTATCAATTGATTTTGCTAAAATAAGATCCTACAAAACTACAAAAAAGCAACATTATCCCTAATCTTTAGTCTAGAAGTATAAGAAAAAAGAGGGAAATCACTTTTGATTTCACCAATCTCACTGGAAGCAGGTCAGACAAACCTACTGCCAAAAATCTAGTGTCATCTGAAGCTGCAGAGCACTGCAATGCCAGGTTAGGGGAGAGCCCTCTTCTGTCAAAGGCCCACAAGCTAGCAATGGGAATCGTTAGCATTTCCCGTTCTCATGGGAAAGGAAATAAGAGAAAGGAATGGAAAGTAGAAGAGAAGTTAGGAGAAGAAAAGGAAAAAAAGGAAGGAAAGTTGGAAAAGAAGTGCAATGCTAATAACAGGTGTTCCTAGACATGAAGCCAACCCACCAGCGTGTCAACAGTGCTCTAACAGTTTAGGCTATAGTTGTTCACAGTTAATCATTCTATAAGAAAAATCAAA
Source organism: Phaethon aethereus (assembly GCF_964289735.1). Lineage (NCBI taxonomy): Eukaryota > Metazoa > Chordata > Aves > Phaethontiformes > Phaethontidae > Phaethon > Phaethon aethereus. The sequence continues at coordinate 27,793,524 of NC_138585.1, read as the reverse complement.
ATATAAATAATCAAAGCAAAGACATTCTCATTCTTCCAATTTCAGTGCAAGCTGTCAATGTAAGATGTCATGACATACCAAGTCACCACATCCATCAGTTATACTGATTATCCTTTTCTGTAAGCATGAGAAAGGGAGGAAGGCGTCTGCTTGCTTTCCAGCTGAGAGTTTGTGTTGCTGCAATAAGGGTTTTTGTGGAAAGTAGCAAAGATTGATCAAGCATGATGATGTGGTATTGTCTTTCTTGTCTGTTATTAACAGGCTCCACAGTCTCTCCTCTTTTCAAAGTCCACGTACCAAACACTGATATTCTTATAATTTCCTATTCCTTTTGGGATACTGGCTCCTGATACCACGTACACCGTTCCAAATCATAGCCTAACGTATACCGACATTGCCTGGCATATACTGTCTCATCATATCTTTAAAACCTCTCACAAGAGAGCAGGTATAGTAGTTTCAAAACATTCACTTTCTAAAAGTGTACTTAATCCCCACTTCTTACCACTTTTTGGTCACATTCTCACTATTCACCACATCCCTAGTTGTTCCTCTGATACGGTACAATTAGTGTAGACAAGCAATAAGAGTAAACCTACCCTCTCAAGCAGGCTTAACTCAAGATGCACTAGCCCACATTGAATAATTAAGGAAAAGCTTTACATAATTACATGTGCATGTTTTGAGGGTGTAATTGTTACAAAATTACTTCCTCTTCCATTCAATTAAAGTGAGCAGGGGCATTAATTTTTGCCACCAGTTTCATTTGGGCTGCATATGGCAGCAGTTCTTTTAGAAGATACTGGTTCGGTACCAGTACAATGGCACGGTTTCAATGTTTCCCTCTGGTTCCTGTCACTCGGGAATCATACAATATGCAGCACTTTCCTGGAGCATGCAGAGAACACTGCTGGAGGCAAGATCTCAGCAGGCTGTCCTTTTTCTCAGGACAGATGAAAACTGTATTGCAAAGTAACTGATCCATGCTAAGGCAGCAGGTGGCAAGCAGGCACGTGGGAAACCTCACGCACAGAAAGCCAAAACTAAACATTTCAGGTTTGTAATACCGAAGCAGCCTTGTAACTGCATAAAACCATCAGCACAAGAGTCAAAAAGGTCTCTGCTGTAACTGAAATAAAAGCACTTGATGTGATACGAATACAGCAGAAAGGAGGAGGGAAGGACAGACAGCAATCAGACAACAGCCGCAGGCTGGTGACCCCTGAATGCAGCTTCACTATGGGGCTCCCAAGACTGGGGAGGAACAAGGCTATTCACTCGACAACACAGGTCTGGAACGGCCAGCAACCACAAAGCTGCTCCTTAACAGGGAAGATGATGTTCATAGAACTTATTTTCACCCAAGCCCCACTACTCAAAGACAAGTAGGAGAAACTCGGTCAGTCAAGAGAGCCTGGAGATCCAGCTGTGCAAGCAGTCTGCCATTTAGCAAGAGTTGAGTTTCTGGGGAGGACCAACTCAGACACTGATACTGGTTTATTAGGAGAGGGCACTCCCAAAAGGACAACCCTCAGGCATGGAGACGTGACTGGACATCCAGGGATGTTCCTCTCTCACAGCCATTTGTGCTAAGAGGACTGCAGGACCAGAAGTCATTCCAGCCTACTTTCTGCTCTTCTGACATTTGAAGCCATATAATTGCAGTTTCAACAGCAATGAACTGAGTTTAACTTCACCTAAGTGGAAATAATCTGTTTCACAAGCTCTAGGGTGAAGGCAACAGGGACCTCTCCTAAAAAAATAAGCCAGCTTAGCAAGTTAACAAAAACCCAACCCCCTTTTGTTCTATCCTCAGGCTGCAGAATATTTAAGTCTTGCCAAAAGAGTATGAGATGGAGCTGGACAGACTGTCCACAGACTTCCAAGTAGCCAGACAAGAGCAAAACCAAAATGCTGTTTGGTTGAAGGCACTTGAGAGCTGCATTATGATTTGAACCATTATCAGCTTTTGAAGGCAGTCTTGCCTGACCCAAGGACATTGTTATCACTTCTGTGTTGTGAAAACATTGAAGTGTAAATCTGCTCTAACACTATTAATACTGGGAAGTGGGAAGACCAGAGGGAAGAAACAAAGAAAGTGGAAGGTGCTTCTAAACTATGCTGCCAAGAGGTTCATCTTGAGGATCACGCTTTTACTCTTCTTATTATTTGTTTTTGGAATAATGTTGAACAGAGCATTTATTGCCGATAGCCCTGTTCGCATTCAGCATTTTGAGTAGTGTGTCGACAGAGAAGAGGATGCAGTATGCCAGACTTGACAGTCAACTCGTTTTTTCTGCTGCATCAGTAGTTTCATAATGTCCTTGTGCACCCACAAAGACAGCTCTTCTACCTAGTTCACATGTTTTTCTTCTGCTCCAGGTCCCCGAGTGCCCTCTCATACCACTGCTCTTCAGCTGTTCCTGGGCACTTCAGCATCTCCATGAACATGTCCTCCCCGGAGCATTTCTTTGCTTTCTCGTAAGTGTCAACCTTGCTGCTGCTGCTGTCAAGGGTGCTCCACTGAAGGGCACCCAAGTAGAAGGCAGTGATTAAAAAGGAAACAAAGGAAAAAGCAGTGGGCTCAGAAGACTTGGGGCATTAGCATAAAGGGAAAAAGATGAAAACATTTTGTGCTTTAAAGTTGTAATTAGCAGAATTGCCAGAACCAGATTGCTTGCAAGAATCTGTGTGTTGAGGCTATCACAGTGAGATCAGTGCCATGATAGTGCTCCATGTTTCAAGGGGGAAGGAGAGAAGGAAGAACCAGGGAGTCGTACATGCCAGGAAATTGCCACAATGGCCAACAGGGGGAAATTCAGCAACAAAACAGCGCAGGCTGTTGGTATTTTATGCTAGGGATAACTCAGAAAAAGCAGTCATCGCAGGCAGGGTCCCAGAATGGCACAGGAGATTACCCAATGATTGCAGGCAAAACACAGCATCTGTATACAGGAAGCTCAAGTAGGTTGGGATGTTAGTATTTATTTTTGTGAGGTTGATTTGAAACAATACTCTGCAAGGATGCACGGGGTGAGCAAACAACCCAGGACCAATTGGCAGAAGCAAACAAGAGTCCTAGAGATCACAAGGTTCTTTCTGTGCTCCTCGCTGTCCAGTGTACAAGTTCTCTCCATGGGTTCCACAGACAATTTTTGTAGTAATTCGGTCTCTTTCAAGATGGTCATGGAAATCTCCACTGAAGCAACATTTATAGGAACAGCTAGAGTTTTTTTTGTTCAAGGAAGTTTTTTCATAAGCACACTGGGGGAAAATCTCTCATCTTGACCCAACTTTGCTTCTTGAGTTAATTATGCTTCTTTTCTTTCTTTTTCTTCTTTCCTTTTTTTTTTTTTTTTTTTTAAATTCCTTATCAGACTGTCTGTTCCTGTGGTTCCCTGAACCTCACCTCTCTCAGTTGCTTCTCTCTGAGGAGCTTCAGATCAGATGCAAAATTTTCTTTGTGCAAGTACCACACATCTGTGAGGAATGCCTAGAAAACAGACTTTCCTGAAGAATATTTGGGAAAGAAGGCAGAAGGGAAAAAAGGAAAAAAAAAAAGGATAGAGTCCTGGACATCTCACCCTCGGCCAGGTTGGTGCAATATCCATCTTTGTATTCTATCACAAAAGTGTAATCTTCCCTTAAAATTTAATAAGCATTTAGGCCACATTTGAGAGGTGGTTCTTTGTCAATATTTAAACTGCTGTCTTAATAAAAGCAGCAGTCCTTAAAATTACTACTACTACTACTACTACTACTGATACTTGGGAACTCCTGGGATATGTAACAGTATTGTAGGAGTCACCTTTGCTTACAGGAAATGATATGCAAACACAAAAATTCATCTTAACATGTTACCGCATTCAGCCATACACAGGCTTAATGTCTACATTTGTGGACAATCAGAAATAGTTTGCTCTTTTTATTTTTGTCATGTGTTTCTAGCTTTAAAATATATCACATATCATCCTATCTTAGAGTACATCTGCCAAGACCTTTACTGATGAAAGGCATCTCCTAGAAATGTAAGTGTCCCCTCACAACACCAATAAACAATCCAGGCAAGCTATGCAAGAGAAAGCAGCCATGCTAAAACACACGATAATCAGCTGTAACTAAGAAGTGTGAATGTTACCTGAATGCCATTATAAGCAAACAAACATTAACCATATTGCCCTACACCTGCCTTTCCTCTACCAGAGTCCAAAAATGTTCAAACTCTTTCTAGAAGTATTAAAAAAAAAAAAACCAAAGCCTTTAGATTTCTTTTTTGTTACAACATCTGTGCTTTACCCACTGCCTCAAGCTAAACTTTTCCATAAAATTCTTTCCCTATACTTGAATGTATTTATATGTGCATATATATGGATGCATAGTATTACCATACCTTTTGTTCCACCTTTAGAAACTGAGCAAGTTCTTCAACAGTGAGGTGATCCTTCTTGTCACTGTAGCTTAAAAGCAATAAGTAGAGATCTCGACGTAAGGACATCATCTTATAAAACACTGAAAATTCTTCAAAATTTAGGGTTCCTTGGTTCTCATCTGTGTCTGCTTCCTAAGAGGTAAAAGACACTCAGGTAAGCATGCTAAACACAAGTGAATTCAGGGAGCAAAGCAGACAAGATTTATGTACATAAATGTAATAAATTCTGGTCTGCAAGATTCTGTTCAGACTCGAATTGTAATAGGCTAAAATAACTGCAAAATTATAACACCATCTATTGGATTTTTTCAGTGAAAACAGTTACTATGCTAAAGCCACAGGCTCCCTATGAAAGTCTCGATTCATCTTTAGTTTGGAATTTGTTTCCCAGGTAAAGAGGCTCACCCTGAGCTTTATTCTCTGTTACTCTCCTGTATGCCCTGCAGTTATCCTGGATTAAAACATAGCAAGTTACATAATAATTTCACCCTGTGGCTTCCTCCAACAACATTCAGGACAATATCACAGTCTTAAATTTAGGTTAATTCAAATTGCAACACTCTCAGCCCCCACTCAGCACTCTGTAGGGGAGACAACTCCACATCAAAATATATGCCAAACAGCCCCAGTCTTGATAGCAGTTTTTGTTTATCCTCAGAGGTAGGAAGAGAAGAAAACAGTACTCAACGCATGTTAATACAAGCTTTTTACTGTGAACACCTGCCTAAGAGGATTGCTTTGGATTTTCAAAAGAAAGAATATATTCTGGAGAACTGCTGTCAAACATTATGTAGGTCTCCGCTAAAAATGAACTTCAGGGAAGATGCAATTCTTGCTAAGTTTGAGGATGTAAGCAGATAATGGAAACAAAGTGAAATAAATGTTTAGAAATGTGGTGGTGTTTCCACAAATAATGTCTTTCTTTCATGTCTCTACACGGGTACACCAAAACAAGTTCTTCTCCAGATGGAAGGTATCCCCATCCTGCTGTCACTTCTTCCTTCTCAAGAAAGCTCTTCCAGTTGGTGTCCAACTTCACTTCTTCTATAGAAGAGGAGCTAGTCTAACAGCAGATGCAATGAACACATCTCTGTCTTGCTTTGCTTTCCAAGGATCCAGTTTTACTTTCCCTTCACATAAAACACCCCACTTAACTTTGAAGCATGTCTTTGAACAGAAGCCCATCTTTACACCAGTGACTCATAGTACACACACACAACTAAAGTAGCAGCCCCATGCTCTACTCCCAGATGCAGGACCTGGACTACTTCATAAGCCTGGCCACCCCCATGGAGCCATGGGTCCTCCTCCAGGCCGAGAGCTGTTTGTGCCATGTCTGAAACTGTAACACCAAGTCACACAAACAGTACCACCTGAGACGGTCAAGTGCAAGAACAGCACAGAGTAGGTAGATGTAGGGCTGAGGATTTGTCCCAGAGTTACTTTGCCGTTCCCTTTATCCTGCACTAATTCCTGGAAGTCTATAGGACTGCTGGCCCAAAGCACTGCTTGTGGGGTAAGGCGTTTAGGATTGAGTCCTGAATGACTAACAGTAAACAAACCTTCAATGTTCCTTTTATATTCGACCTTAATAACTTTAACCATGCCTGTGAGGTCTAGCATATTAACTCAGGTACAGGCTGGCAGCAACTGCAGCAAAATAAAAATAAAGCAGCTTATTTTTAACCAAAAGTTGCCTCTGATTATACACAGGCTGATGGTTGCTAGAGTGCCCTACTTCATTACTAAACACTGGTAAAAGTGCCAAGTGAACTACACCTTTTTTCCTCTCAGTACACATGGCTTCACAACTCTCTGCCTCTCCTGCAGTCAACAATATCAGCAAAACCTGAGGATCTCAGGGAGCTGCATTCAATTACACCTTGTTAGTGTGCTGCTGTCATCTGAGCTATAAACTCAGATCACAGCAAGTAAGCTGAAAAGAAAATAATTCCCAGCTATCTTGGTGTCAAATGGGATTTTGAATCATTTTATATCTGCTACATATCTTCAATGACATTTCTAATTTGTGGGAAAAAGTACAACTCAAATTCATATCCGCAACACAACCCCACCAGTTTCCACACTTCTCAAGTCTTTAGGGAGTAACTCATACACCACAGATACACTTCTAATGCAGATTTTATGGCAGACAGACAAAGCACTTTCGACTACAGAAGATTCTTCAACTTTCACTTGTTTCATAGCAAATGAGCTTTTGGCTGGTACTGTTTTTGAAGATTTAAGAAAATTTTATTTTGCTCTCCATTATGTCCTTGGCTTATCTTTCTTTTCCTACAGTAAACACTAGGGCTGGTGGAAAATGGTAACTGTTTTCAGACAACAGAAGTAAAAAATTCATTCTGGCTAAGTAAAAGGAAGTTGTTAAAAAAACCTAATTATTTTCATAAAGCTAGTTTCTGTTAAATAATTTTACATAAAAGAAATGGAAAAAGATTTCAGTAGAAACAGAGTAACTTCATTGTCCAACAATGCCAGCATAGAACAATTCAGTTCACAGAGATGAAAACAATAATGCATCTGAAAAAGTAATATTAATAAATTGTCTTCTATGTGGTTCATGTCATTAAAACAATGTTCTGATGCATCTTTGTCTACAAAAAAGTAAGACTTGGAAAAAGTCTGTGAGATACTGTAAAAGACAGAGTTTTGGGTCCCAACTTGCAGATCCTATTCTGGATCTGTCCAGAAATAGACTGTAACTAGGACTACCTTACCACGGCAACGCTGTGTGTTACAGGCCACCAACCTGAAACATCTGCCGGACCTTCCTGCGGGGCAGGTTAACATTTAGTTTATGCATCAGCTGGTGGATCTCTTCAATATTCAGTAGGCCATCTCCATTCTTGTCAGCCTCCTCAAAGGTCTGTTTGACCCAGCTGCAAATGTGTCAAGGAAAGGTACAAGAAGGTGATTTCCTCATGGAGGGAGGCAGAGCAGTTGGGCAGGTAAGAGACAAGACTCTGACTCAGGAGAACAAGACCCTGCCCCATCCCTTCTGGGCAGGGGGAAAATCCTCTTTGGCAGAGGACCTTAACATCTTTCAGAGAGAAGAACTAAGCATTATTCAATCCAGCCTTCACAAACACACCTTTTCCAAGACCATACTTCGGGCAAAACATTTGAGTTAAGACTTCCCACAGCCTGCATTAGAGTTATTAGGGTGCACTGTGAAATCAAGTCATTGCTGGCGAAGATTTGGTGCTATCTACATGCTTCTCCCCACACTGATGCCAAACCAAAGCATTTTTAGTACTGTACGCCTTCTGGTACAATTTGCTACTGTACCTCCTACCTGGCGCAACTAAGACTGTTATATCTGAGGGCTACTGGTATTGTGACTCGACTCAAAGGAATCAAGCTCAATAGCCACCTGTATCAGGGATGATGTTAATCTAGCGCAAGAGGATGGAATAATGAAGACTTTGTGAAGTCAGCCCAAGTACATTATTATCAGCCTGTGGTTTCCATAAGAACCTCATTAGAAGTTGCCCACTCTTGTTTTTCCGTGCTCTCTCCTCCAAGACTGTCACACAATTCTTTCATACATATATTGGTAACTCTTCCACCTCTAGACAATTTCTTTGTCTATCACCTTCTCTCCGATATCTCTGCCCTCGCCTTGTGCCACACCCTCCACAGGGCAGCAGCAACTCCACAGAATCGTTAAGTTGCACAGAGAAAGCGGATAGTGCTTATTGAAAGCATATGAAGAAAATATTCAATAGACATGGTCTTTAACAAGAAGTTCATTTTGATTACTAGGCTACAACAAACATTTAAAGAGCTTTAAAGATTTGTGCTCCTGATAATCAATAGAGGCTGAGAAGTACACAGATGCCTGACATACACCAACCAAGAGAGTGAAGATGGCCAGGAGTTATTAGAGAGTTACTGAAAGATCACAAAACCATTATGTGCAGAGGCTAACAAATTCAAGTTTTCAGTCAGTAGTATCTTGAAAACAGTGTCTTCTAATGGATCTTGCAATTTGCAGCATAAGAATAAAAGCACAGTTAGGCAAACAGAAAATGACAGAAATCCTGAAATCACATTGGGGTTAGTATTATTGAGATAACTGGAAATGACTGTTTTGACCCTTCAATAGGAATTTCACTAACAAAATGCAAGACTATCCCCTGACTTCAGTGCAGTTTAATCCAGTCCCTAAGGCACAGCCGAAGTTTTATTGCACAGAGAAGTGTCCATGTCAAACCCATTACGTTTCCATTCCAATCAATGGCAGGGTTTTTGGTCACTTAACAGGACATGAAAGGACACCCTATGCTGAAGTCACTAAAAAAACAAGCCAGAAATACTGAACCAGAAGCTGGAGCTCAGGCTTATAAAAGGATACTGATCGTGTGTTCTCTGTCGCTTAGCAAGTGAGTCCTCATCACTTATTCCAGCCATCAAATACTTCAGTCCTGTGATCCAGGTACGAGCTTCCTCTGGGTTAGATGTAATCAGATCCAGTGACTCCATGTGGTTGCCATGGTAAATGGTAAAGCAACAGCTTGGGTCAAAGTTCCCCTCTGCATGGCGGTGGAAGATTTCAGACTGCCGGCCTTCGGTGACTTTGTAAATGGAATCGATGACAACTGTGAGGAAAAGGAAAAACAAAAATTGACATGCTTGGATATCCACCCAACCTCTTTCTGTTTTTAGCAATTCTGAATTATTTGGGTTAAGAGTCATTAAACATTTTTTAATATTACATCTTCACATCCAAAAGTGATTTTTGATTTCCAGGTTTATCCTTGCTTTGGCCGTGCTACGTGTACAGTACAGCACTCCCCTTCCTTTCATAATCCTGAACTTTTAGTAGGTGGTTAAACTCTACCCACACTCTTTAAAACCTTCATGTATTACACTCACAATAAGCATCAACGAGCATTCATTTAATTGATCCCTCTAATTCACATTCTAATAACTGAACTGCCCCAGAAATTAAAAGAAATATTAAAAGTTTACTTTTTGCCTTTTCGCTTTTTCTGGATGGCCTCCATCGGATGCAGGTCCTGTGCTCATCCAGATAGAAGAGACGAACTAGTCCTTTGGTTCCACTCTTCAGCTTAACCATCTGAGTCCCAGACTGCATAACACTCATGCATCTTTCAACTGTCAAGCAGAACAGAATAAATTCAACTAAATGGCCATCTAATTCCACTAATAGAATGACTTACTGGCTTTCCAATGTCTGCCAAGCATATTAAATTTTTGACTTGCACCTTTAATTACAGAATAGTCATTGCTGTGTGAGACATAGTATATCTTCTTCTTCACGACTAAATTCTCCACATAGGAAAAAAAAAAAAAAAAAAGCTGTCAAAACAACTTCACAATAAAGGAAGCAAAGAAAACTTTACCATATGTTGAAGGAAAATATTTTATAGTTGCTCCATGTTTATCTCATTTAAATATTCTTATATTATTATACACAGTACTGTAATTTTAAAATCTAGCAATCTGCAAATTTTGAATGGTGAGATTATCATTCAAACTCCGCATTCCTTTGAGCTCGGTAATCCTTTCTCTTATATCTTGTGCTTTTGACACTGTTAGAACTGCTAACAGAATTATAAATACACAGTCCCTCCTCCCTACCGCACACATTTACACCCTCTCCATCGTGCTACCAAATTGCAACCACATACTGCAATGACTTCCTTTTATCCACCCATCCCATTTGCGATGATAAGGCTTTGTTTCTCTATGTTTTGAGTAAAATACACCCATCTCTTCCATTTCGTCTCCCATCTTCCCCCCCTGCAGTTTTCCAAACATTACGATCAAGATAACATTTCCTCTTGATGTCTGTATATCCATGCTCTTAAATTACCTTCTCCTGTTTTTATCTATTCACAGCCTCTCCTCACTTGATATCACTCCAAATTCACCTCCCAGATGATTTGTTTACACTCTGGCTGGCTCCCAAATACTATCTGGGTCTGTCTTTATTTCTTCTTATCACCCTTCTCCTCTTCACCACTTCTCTCTTCAGTACTCTTCTTGATACCACAACAAAGACTAACACACCCTCCCACTCCTCTCTGCCAGAGCTAGGACTTCTTTTCTCAGCTCCCGACAGCTCCTTATCTCCCACAGCAAGTGGCACAGGCAGCAGTGGACGCGGCGCCAGCTGAAACCCCACAGCGCTCCCGTACACCAAGCGCGTCGTGGTGGCCCTGCTCACTTGGTCTCCATGGCAGAAGCGTGGCCACAGCACGTCTTCCAGCAGAGAGCCACGCAATCCCAACGCCATCAGTGAAGGAGAACAAGCCTGCTGCCCCTTCCGATGCACCTCTGGGTCAGACGCAGCCAGGGCAGCATCTTAAACGTTAGTCAGTCACGGGATGAACAGGCGGCGTCGCCGGAGCAGCCTCCCCTGGCTCCCTCGCACAAAGGCCTTTCCCTTGGCAAGCTGAACTCCACACCAGGCAACTGCATCAGGAGCAGTGCTTTTGCCGAGTTGTCCGTCTTGGAGGAATGCGAGGACTGCGGTTGAGCTGAACAGAACCAAACTCTTCTGAGAGCATCACAGGTGTGCGTGAGTGCGATAAATTTATCAAGTCCATAAATATATGGCCTTCCCTGAATCATCACACATACCAAATGAATAGGTGGGCTTGGAAGTGCTTTAAGATGAGCCAGAAAAGCTACATAAATCAAGCCAGAAATAGATGTTAGACGGTATCCACGTGATGACTATGGCAGTTTTAACTTGTATCTATCTGAGGATACACAAAGCACCAGGAAGACAAGCCTTTACACCACCAGGGATGGAAAACTCAGAACCTTAAAGGAGAAAGATTAACTGAAGCAAAAATAAGTCTCTAAAACTTACTACATACGTACATACACACATGCCTTCTCTTGGCATACTGAGCCTTTCAGTTTGGAGCGAGCTTAGATGGAGTTTGCCTTGAACTCATACCTAACAACCAAGAATTGTCCTCCAGCACAGAAATAAGGCTCTCCATAAGAAGAGGCTGAACCAGCGTGTGTGCACACGCGAATTTGAACTGCTACGTTAGCCTGGCGTGCAAACTGCAGGCTCGTTTTTATTTCACTATTAGACTGAGTGATTGCAACAGGGTTTTACCTCAGGAAGAGGTTTAGCAACAAGCTACTCAACACAGAATATCTGCTTCTTTGCACCTGCGCCTATCAGTTATTAATAACAGTCTTAGAAAAAAAAAAACTAATTCTCACATAAGTCTTTATTATCATCAGCTCAGTTATAGAAAAGAACCTGGTTTCACTAAGATGTTACTGAGGACAGCTGGCAAAAGGCAGAAGAAAAAGGACTACATTTCTTTAATGTAAGAAAAGCAGGAAACGGGCCACACACAGATAATTACAGCCAACAAGACCAGGAGGGAGGGGATCATAAAAGGCAATCCAGTTTCTTCTTCACCATTTCAATTGCCTCAACATTTCTACATCACATTTGTAAATGTTATAGATGCATTTCACATACCTGTTTTCAGATAGACTTCAGAATCAAAGCTATATGCAACAGATTTTAAAACGCTTCTTTCACAAAGAGAGAAGAGTGGAAGAAACCCAGTTCCTGCTAAATATCTCAACATTCTCCACTTCTCAAATGCCGTCTGCAATAAGTCTAGTGCCCAAGCAAGCATCACCTTTTCTGCTTGCACTTGTCCACTTCCAAGAAAACACTATCAGAACGTAAACTTTTAAAAGAAGAATAGTAAATGTGTAAGAGAGTTCGTTGCATCATCCCTGCTGCGTAGGTGTTAATAACAGAAAGAATCCACTTTAAAGAACAGACTACGGTAATAGAAATGCCACACCGCTCATAGGCCAATTGGATTTCAACTCTGCAAACCATTTACAAAATACACCATCCTCCCCTTTAAGCTATTTATAAAATATAAGCACACAAAGAAAAAAAGGCTTTTTCAAATCTATCCCTAGTATGCTAATTTCAGTCTCTAGCCAGACATTCACAAGAGAGGGACACCGCACATTAGCATCTGAATAAGCTGAAGTTATTGAGCAGAGACAGTTCAGAATAAAGCTCCAGAAAAGCAATTCAGGAATGCTTTCACCAAGGAACAGGAAAACTGGTTCCAGAAAAACATTTAATCCTCTAGATAAACCACGAATACTGAGTAAATGGAGCATCTTTTCGATGCAGACATATATTAAAATTTGAGAAAGCAAGACATGATTTGCATTGTATGGTATGTTTCTAACACAAGGACTAGCTGTGCGTTTTTTTCCCCCCAAAGTTTGAAAATTAAGTTAAACTAGAACATAATGTAGTTCATGTGTTACATGAACAAAGAACAGTTAATTAGCTGGAAATTCAAATAAAATATTATGCTTATGCATTGTATATTTAAAGCTTTAAATAAAAAAAGCTTTAAAAAAAAATTCTGAAAACTACAGTAACTTGTTTCCAGAGTTACGCAAACTTATTCTTGACAATCTAAAATCATCCTAACAGACATCCTGTAGTTTAGTGGGTTTTAATAATATTGAAATACCAGTCTATTTTTTCCTCCCAAAATAACCATTTAAAGCAAAACAGCCCTGAATTCAAAGAGCATTTTCAAATTTTTAGCTCAAGCAATGATTATCATTCTTAGCAGCACACACGTCTCCTTTTCAGAAGGAGATGCTTCTTTATCGAATGGTAAAGCAGATACAAACCTGCCTGCGCCAGCTGGACTTTTTCTGAAGTGGCGACACTCCCCAGCACATGGTAGACCTCTGAAGCCAGGAGGGAAGCCATCCGAGTCCCCGGTAAGTCCAGGTGTTACTTGAAGTCTTGCACACTAGGCAGATGCTATTTATTCTACCTGACAACACTGCTCCTCGCTGCTGAATAAATCGAGCTGCTGCCTGGGAACACTAAGCTGGAACTCTGACCACTAACCATACGCTGCCTTACGTTCAAAAAGCGCTCTAATCTGCCCCAAATCAGCCAACGCTACCTTCCGTCCAGCTCTGCTCTAATCTATCCCCATGTGCAATCAGGTCTTTAATAACCCGGGAAGAGCTTACCACCGCGCCCTGCGAGAATCCCTTGCACAAAGTTACAGCTCTATTCACAGGTTTAACAGCCATTCCCTGTACGCACTCTGTTTTTCAATAGTTTGCAATTAATTTGGTTTAATTCTCAACAGTCATAGTTATGATGTGCACATCATCTGCTTGCTGTTGTGCTTTGCCGCAAAGCCTTTAAGGCACACAGGACCCTCTAGTTGATACTAGAAGGAAAATAGGGAATTAAAACATTGTACCTGGCAGCACTTTCAGTAAAACAGAAATGCACTTTGATATACAGGGCACATCACAGCAGTGAAACAAACATCCACTCCCCGTAAAACATGTTAAATAAATATGCTGGTCGCTCTGCAACTGCAGCCGGCAGGCAGGCACCCTGCAGGAGCAGCACTGGCCACCAAAGGACACGGGCTGGGATCCTCGCCATGCACCAGCCACCCCATCACCCGCACGCGACGGCCAACACTGCACCAAGGCATGCCAGCTTACCCCAAATCCTGAACACTTGGTCCTGCTGTGCCCTCAGCCCCGATTAGCTTCCCCAACCCCCCATTTCAGCCATGTAACCCTAAAAGTAAGCAATGGCAGGAACAAGTTTGAGATTCTTTGCTGCTCTATTTTGGATTTTGGTTATTTAAGAAAAAGACCATTATCTAACCATTAGGGGCAAAATTCTCTATTGCCAAAAGCCTACAGCAAAATCTTGATGGAATATAAGTTTTGGGTGAACAGGGGTTTATTTCACTTTTTTAGCCAGTTTCAATGGGATTTCACTTCAAGAAAACAATCTTTTTTCCACCATTCTTTCAAAGAACCATTACTTGCAAACAGATGGTGTTAACTGTTTGAACAACAGCAAAGCTCAAGGCTCCATAGGTTTTACTCTGTGGCTCCTGTGCAGTAAGTCGCACGCACGTGCCAAGTGTCAACTAAATAACCCCCATGTTTGTCTTAAGTTTACGCGCGGCAGCCTGTGCCCCATGGCACTCGGCTCACCCTGAGCAGAATCTCACCCGCATTTCCTTCAGCTTCCATGGGACAGCATGAGAAAGCCATTAGACAACGTACATAGGTCTCTAAATAATGAGTTATTAATTCAATTTTGGGACAGCCAGTAAAACCTGTTGTGGCAAAGGGCAGCGTGTGCAACTGCTACCTGCAAACAGTTCAGGTGTTCACAGCGAACCCTGAGGAAGTTAATACAGTAGGCCCTCAACAAAAATACAGTAGGACGTGAATGTATTAAATACCTTTAGGAAGAATGTCCTACAACTAAGTATAAAGATTTCACCACTCATGTTGTGAGACAGATTGTCTTTTCTAAAAAGAAAAATTAAAATTTAAAAAAAAAATTACTGCTGTTCGCAAAACCAGTTCTTTCTTCTTTTTCCAAGTTACGTTACTATACGTTAAAAAAATTAATATTTCAAAGTGCAACCGAAAGAAAAGAAAGGTTTAGTCTCATGTCTTGCTTTTAGGGACTTAATGTTACAGCCGTCTGAAAAGCCAAAAAGATTAAATAAGGCATAAAGAGCATTACCAAACAACAAGAAGTATAATTATGAAAGAGGATATAAGCTGTGTTTCTAAATTATATGCAGCAAGTCGCATTAAGCCAACATTAAGCTTAAGAAGATAAGAGAAACCCATAAAATGCAGAAGTTACTTTTTCAATTGCAACATCAGCTCTTCTCGCCTACGTTCAGTATTTTTGGTTTTACTGTATACTTTGTAAGTATATTGTTCGCTTCTCTCTTCGAAGAGGAAAAAACCAAAAGACTCCCCCACTGCCACCACCACGGGCTGTTGCCACCCACATGCATTGCCAGGACTTCTGCAGACACCTCCTGTGATTCACTGGGCTGCAATATCCCAAGAACCGGAACACCTCACCTAAGGGTAACTGCTCTTTCACTACAGAAAACATGGTTTATCGTACTTTATTTAAACCCCCAGCACCACCGTGGCAATTCTCTCCAGTTTTCAGATTTAAAAACCCCAACATTCCAGAAACTGAATTCTTGACTGAGGCTGT
The DNA here is from genome assembly GCF_964289735.1 of Phaethon aethereus. Classification (NCBI taxonomy): domain Eukaryota; kingdom Metazoa; phylum Chordata; class Aves; order Phaethontiformes; family Phaethontidae; genus Phaethon; species Phaethon aethereus. The sequence goes on along the minus strand of NC_138585.1, from coordinate 27,777,997 downwards.
TACACAAAACGTAGATGGTTGGTGGGCAACAGCGGAATCACAGCATGCTCCCATCACTGGAATTGTGATGGAATCTGGATCCAGCCTGGAGCCCATTTGCTGCTGACGCAGATGCACGTTCCCAGAAGCAGGCATTGAAGAAACGCGCAGAGAGAAAAGCGCGCACACCCCACGCCCCCCGAACTAGAGAACAGCATGCAACTAAACTATCATGACGCAAATGGTGAAGATACTCTAGATGCGATCACAAAAAACAAACATTCTCAATTGTCTGAACTCCTCTCATCATCCCACTTGGCAGACATTTATTCATCACGAGTATGCTCTAAGTTTGCCTTTACAAAATGCCAGTAAAAGCCATTTACTCCCTACCCCCTTCCTCCAGAGAGCACGTTTCATCTAAATCCCACAGAACAGCACTAATATCCAGCGCACCGCGCAGCTTACCACTAATGTCATCAAATTGTTGGTTGCTGTTTTCTTACATAACAGACAAAAAGCCCAGGAGAGCAGAGACCGCAGAGGCAGGTCTGGGGGAATCAACTATTTTTAATAGCTACATCTCATATTTTATGCCACATTTTAATTTGTTCTGCCGCAACTCTTCCAATCCCTCACAGAATTTTACATTAAGCTTCTTACAGTGGATTTAATCATAATCTCGGTGAAGTTCACGGACATGAGATGGACAATCTCTCACACTTCGGCAAATCTCAAGAAATCCTCAAGGAAGTCACACACACCAGCAGACACCGAAGGCTGGTGCTAGTCCTTGCAAGGCCCAGCTGAAAACAGCACAGGTATTTCATTTCAGCCTTCAAAAAGGTAGAGAATCAAAACAAGGAGAGTAACCAGCAAAACACGAACTGTGACTACTCAAAACAATTGTGAATGGCCTACAATCCGTGCGAATCATTAAATCTGAAAAAAACCAGTTCATGCTTGCAAAGAAAAAAAAGGGCTGAAGCTTAAGAACAAAAACATATACTACCAAGAAGGGGCGGGGGGGGATCTTTCAGCACAGTTTTAATACTCTATAGGTCTGGGAACCAGCTGGTGTTTTCTTTTCCTTAAAAAAAACCAAACCAAAACAAAAAAAAAACAACCAACCAAACACCCAACGAACTTGGGAGCAGCAACTCCCAGAAGTTATGTTTACGAGTAATACTTTTTCACAGTAACTGCTGTTTCAGCCTATCATATTGAGATTGCTGGCTTGATGCTTCTGGATGATCATTTAACTCATCTTATTTTCATATTACAAGTGAAAAGCTTTTGGTGTATGCCTTCTCCACAGCTGATCCTGGACAATAATTAGTCCTTTCTCAGACTGAGGCCCTTTTGCACTTAGAGATCAGAACGGAACCAGAAGCATCAAAACAAAGACATGGCACTATAATATAATCCCAAAAGAGTTTTAATCATCCTTATTCATAAATCTTGTTCATACAGCGAGACTATCTTTTACCGAGTACTGTGCAATGCAGAAAACAACTTACTAGGACACTGCCTTATTTACAGGGCCTGTGATCCCCTATTTGGGATCTACACTTCAGCATAGCAACCGAAATCCGAGAGAGCAGCCCCCAGATACAATGAATAATGCATGTTTTCCACCTCTGTTCAAGGATACCTTCCTTCTGCTAGCTCAGCAGACTTCTAATTATTATCTACAAGAAATGAGCCCAGGTTTCATTCAAGCAGCGCTTTGGAAAGCGGCTGATGGACCGAGCATTCAGCGGGTGCAGCTGCTCCGCAGTCCTGCCGGACACTCACACCGCTGAAGTGTCCCGAGCGCCCGCACGGTCACGAGGCTTCGGGACCCCAGCTCTAAGTGTCATCCATAAAGCACCACCTTCGACAGGCACTGCCTGCCAACCCAGAGCCGAGAGATCGACTGTGGGACAGCTTACAGAGAAGCGTTATTGCTACCGGTCCCTGAAATACAATAAATAACTCTGAGATCTCTTCCTTCAGAAACAGACTGCATCAAAGCTGCTCATTTTGAGAGCTCTGGTGCCGCTGCAACCCAGCATGCCTGAGGAGTGTAAGTTTTCCATTAAGACCACGGAATTAGTTCTTTACCAACACTGAAAAGCACAATCATTTTAACCACAGACATGGTCAACTGCCAAAACACATTGCCCCATCAGTAGAGTGAACAAGGAACGTAGATTTATTCAGCAAAACGCAGTTAACAGCTTTGCACATCCTAACACTCGTTACTGCATGAGGATCCCTCAGCAGGGAGGGCACAGCAATTAGAGCACTCCAGAGCAAGTGGAAGCAGCAGCAGAGGAAGAAACAGGGGAGGACAGTTTCCACCACAGCTGCCAACAAGGAGGATGAGCGGACATATCTGCAGGTGCTGCCCTGACAGCCTCAGTAGTAGATTTCAGGACAAGCAAAGGGCAGAGAGGCATTTGGCTTCTTGGGCAGCATCCTCACGCTGCCATGGCCATTCACAAGGAGTACGAGACATCGTTCTGTGGGTCTGTGGTCACGTCTCCAAGGGAAACCCTGGGGTCTCCCCTTAGCTAGGCAAGCTTTTGCTCAGGTACCAGAAAAGACAGCAATAACTCACTTGGAGGAGTTCAGTGGAGTCACCTGGGCGTGCTCCTCAGCAGTACCAAGCCAGGACCTCCTTTGAGGCCTCGCAGCAACCGACACAGAACAGTCTGAAAGGCACCCCAGGAGCTACACTTCCGGATGCAGAGGTCACAGGGGAAAACAGTAAGCCACAACCTCTTTCTCTTCCAGAATCCCACGCCTGGCCTCTAAAAATCAGTAAGTACATAAAGAAGGATCATACAACAGAGAACCACATCTCTTGTTCTAAGCCTGATTTTGTTGCACAGCATTAAATGTCACCCCCTCTCCTCAATCCTTTACGTGCTACCCAGGACTTCAATGAAATACAAGTCCCACCGCAACATGTTGAGCTGGTCAGGTCCTCTCATCCCCTCCCCAATAAGTCATTCCTTTATATCTTACTCCCCTCTTAACTTCTCCAACACAACAAAAATAGAAAAACCCCAGCAGAATACCCTTTACAAAGCTTGCTCCTGTTCCCACATAGGAGACAGGCAGAGGATAAACTGTCCCAGCTTCAACACAAACAGTGAATTCTGATGTCTGCAAATTTACCAGCAAATAGCAATATGTCACCGCAATCTTGGCACCTCTACAGCATCACAGCCTGCTGAGGGGAATAAATCACAGGGCACAAGAGCAGCTGTAGCTGCAGGATGAAGTGGGTGGAAGAGGGATCCAGTCCCCAGGACCTGGAGTGTGCTCGTCGCACTGGGCTGTGACAGCAGCTAGGCTGGAGGGAACATTGCTTCCCCTGCAGGCTGTCAAATAAATCCACATCTGGGGCTCCATTAGAGAGTAGGAGGGGAAAAAGCAGAGTAGAACTGAAGGTGGAGTTAGTTAACCTTTAAAAGTCATGAATGAAGACTACAGTTCAACCGATGATATGAACTAATTTATCCACACTCCTCAGAAACAGTCATTTTGCTAAAGAAACGTTTATCTATTCTCAAATTACCTCGGTGCAAGTCACTGACAGTGAGTCATCTGTAGACAAACAATGAATTGACAGTCTCAAACACCAAAGTAATTTTATTACCCAAAATAATGTTGTTTTGTGCATTTGAGTTTCATGCTGATCAATGTTTCTATTGGTAACATGTGAAAATGCCTCCAAACCAGTTATCTGTTATACTGCTGAGGATACCAATAACCTGACATAGAACAGACACAAACCTCCTTGCCTACAGCTGGGTTTCCTGTTGCTTGTATAAAACAAAAGCCAGCTTATGGTTTGCCATACCTTTAATTTCAGCCCTCCAAGCAGCACACACCCCAGCACAAAATGCTGCCTGCATACTAACAGGCTGTCCTCTAAGACATGAGCTTCTTAAGGGACTACTTCAAAATGTATGGTAAAGAGGAAGAATAAGCACCCCCATGTCCTCTTGCAGGTAAGGTCAGTGCCAGAAAAAGCAGTGAACTTTTCTTTCAGCAAGCGCCATTCACCAAGCCACTGCATGCCACGACACCATTACTGCTGATCCCGCTATGGCATTCGGCCATTTCAGTCTTCATCAAAGCAGTGACAGAGTTACTTTCAGAAAGACACACTTCAGCAAACTCTAAGAACATTTTCAGTTTCACACAATGATGATGTTCCGCAGATATACAGAAACAAGAGTATATTTCATTCATAAGCACACACACACACAAAAAGAACACAAAGTAGTTAACAAGTATATAACCTAGTTACCAGTTGGTCTACTACACCATTGGCTCTGCAGAATCAGACTAGATAGCCCTCATGGAGCCATCAGCATCCAGCTCCAGCATCCTCCGAGACCTCCCCGGTGCCATGGGGGGGACCCGGCACTCCGCAGTGCCACACCACAGCAACACTCCTTTCGGCCTGGCTGGTGAGGTGTTTCCCTTCGCGCAGGGTAACATCCTTAGAACATACCAAATGACCCCAGAGGCTTTAAACCTTTCAAAGCTGCCATGTGCATAAACTAATTTATTACAAGTGCATATAATTCTGTGATAGATTTCAGCTATTATTGGAATTAATCCTGTGGAAGCCCAAGTTCTTCACAGGAGGAGGTCGATGCCTTCAATATCCACTCAGAACAGTATGCCATTCTAAGCTAATTCCTGTATATATCACTTACTATTCTAGAGTCTGTACTTAATGCTCGTTTTACAGGTGCGTGGGTAGATGTAAAGATACAAGAGTCCCAAAGAAGCACTAACCTTAAAAAAGGTTGCCACGATACTCCTGTGAATGAAACGCGATGTAGATGACTGCTGTTTCTCTGCGTAGCTCGTAGCTGTACCGATCGCAACCCTTGTGCTCTGCTAAAGCAGTAACAACAAGATAACTACAAAGTACCACGACCCATCAGCCAAAGACCCAGACCCATAACCAAGGGAAATCTGTACCACTCCTCCCGTGCCATGCCCATCAACGTCCCGCTGACGATACCTCTTCAACCACAAGCCCGTTTCCCATTCACAGCAGTCACGTATGAACTTACAGCCAAATGGCTGGCAGGCACGGAGCTGCTGCGTCCTGCAAACGCTCATTGTGGAGCCCAGACATAGGGTCGGCCAGCGACAGCACCTGCTTGTTCAGTTATCCCTTTATCCAGGCGCTATCACACGAGCGCTCTTATGTGCGTAAATTGTGTGAGGGGTGCAATCCTGCTGTTGCCGGCACCGGTGCCAGCGGGCTAAAGTAGTCACCAGCCCGAAAAAGGGGCAGATCAGGCACTCTGCCTTCTTCCACCACCCAAGCACGTGAATATATTCACACCTACAAAATGCAACATCCAAAGTCTGTGCTTGCACAGCGCCGTGCCACCACTCCTGCGTGTGGGGGGCACCCCAGGAGCCCAGCCGTGACCCCACACCACCAAAGCAGCCAAACCTGAACGCAAGGGACGCGTTCATGAATGCAAGTTGTACTTGTTGCTCCTGCATCCTTTAACCGCCTCCGCCAGACAGAGAAACGGTAGCTGGAGACTGAAACTGAAAAAGATTACCAGAAATTTGGCAGTTGCTGTTACATCTGGCTAAGGAAAAGGGACTGCAAAATTACCTCAAACAGAATTGCACCATCAACTGAGTACTTCAGTATGAAATGTATTTATCTACACATACAGACACATTTACACGAGCTTCAAAAAATTAAACCTGATGCTTTTCTTCTAGGACTGTTCCAAAAACCCCCTTCAAACAAGCTAGCTCTTGTGAATTATTAAATGGGGACATATCCATTACCTCCTGCATCTCAGAAAACAGATGGAGTAACACCTGGTCTCCTTTACCTAACCATATGCATCAAAGCTTAATGTAGTTTTGTGAAACCAAAACCTCTAAAATAAAAATACAGCATTTGGAATTGTAGCATACTAACTCCAACACAGGAGGCCCTTCCCTGAGAGGATATACAAATAACTGACTTTTTCTTAAAATAGACTCTATCTCTGATACAATAACTGTATCTATTTCCAGTAACTTTCCATAGTTAAAAAATATTTAGCAAATAAAATCATCCATGCTAAATACAAAGAAAAATAAAAGCCAGTATATACCAACCCCCAGCACTGCCCTTAATTTTTTTTTTTTAAGCATGCTTCATAGCATGGGCAAAATGGTATTTCAAAGTACAATCCATGACTTTTGGTGGCTTTATTTTAGGTTAGTTTGTTTGGTTTTAAATTATAGATAATCCTGTTATAAAATGTCTTCTGAACTACCCAATTTTGACAAGCCAGCTCTTTGCTAAATGTATTTTGTAAGTTTTTTCTTTAAAAGCACATAACCCAACATCATTAAGGATGAGTAAAATACAAAAATAAACTTCATCTACCATGGATTTCTCCTTCTCTCTACAGCATTTACTCTTTATCCACTTAGAGGCTTAAACTAATTACGACTTTCCATCCAGCACTGTCTTAAACTGAAAAAAATCAGACATTATAAACTACAAGTTACTGAAGAAAGTTGTTCAAGATGTCTTCCTTTTTTGTATCATCCTCCTACAGTTCTTGAAAAGACACATATTTCTCATCCAATGCTGTTTGATCAGGATTTTACACAGCATTTGCATATGTGTTATATTATTCATAAGTGCTACTAGAAAAAAAAAACCAGAAACTCTTTTCCATAGAAAGCTATGCCACAGCAAAATGACCAACAGATGAAAAGGTCAAGAATGTTTTTTTTTTAAAAGGCAAATAAATTTGTAATAATTTAAGGTAACACACAAATGCAGTTTGTCCGTATCACAGGAGCAGTATCTCACATACAATCCACCTGTTTTCATGGAGAAATGTACTTTCAAGTCAATACGAAAACACCAAGTCTTCCTCTTAAATATTCAGGAATATATATATACACATTTTTCATACTAATAATGTCCATATAAATATCATATGTAACTTAAAAATCATAAGGATAAAGTTACCTGATTATTCTATAAGGACTTCCGAAATGTTAGGAGCTCTTCCTACAGTAATTCCAAACTCAAACATCCTTACCTTTTTCTGGACTTAGATTTTTATATACTTCAAGGTCTGCCATTGAATTTGTAACTCATTCATTATTGGCAAGTAGAATGGAAATTCTCACTGCAGGAAAGCTTCAATTTAATCTTCATGTCTCCAGAGCTAAAACATTTGGAAAGCAATCCTTGGGAGTACAGAAGAACATTGCTAGCACTGCTCTCTACGAGGAACGACGAAATCTTTGTGATCCATAAGACAAAGACAGGAAAGCACAAATCCAGAGACAATACTAGGCAACTTTCCCCAAAACCGAAAAGCACAGCCTGAGAGAGAAGCTGGAAGCATCTGCTCCGTGCTGCTGCTGAGGGAATGCAGGAGCAGTGACTCCTTTTGGTATGAGACAGGCATGCACAGCACAGCGATCAAGATGCTCCAGGCATTAAGCGTGCGTAACGCCTGGGAAGATGAGCTCTATAGGCAAGCGCAAGGAAATCCTGCTGGCACCCAGGGAGGCCGGGCAGGAGCGGATTACCATACTTCGGCTAACGAATGGGAGAGTGACGCAGGCTGAATGCAGAAGAGAAAAAACCACCCTTGCTCCCAAAGTAACTCCCGGTGTCTGCAGCCACAGGGTTCTGCGAGGCAGAAGGAGAGAACCTCTGTGGACCGCACTCCTTTCCCCCGGTTTTGTGCCCCCTCCTCCTGTCTCTGCCACTGACTTGAAGGGGAACAGCCACACTGCAGAATCAGGCCGGTTAGAGCACAAAGCATGCAAATGCTTTCATCTGTGCATCACTGAGCATTTGATTTCGTCAGAACAAGTAAGTCTCCTGCAAGATGCTGAGCACTAACTCTCCCAGTAGCTATAAAAAATTACCATGCTAGTGGCTAAATGCTGGGCTTGTTTAAGCCAGCTCTGTGCCACGGAAATCAGCGGGTTTATAGTCAGTGTGGAACAATGGGCAGAAACATCAGACTTGCATAAATCACATTTCGTTATGACAGAGCCCAAGGGGACACAGTGCTGGAAAGCACAGCAAGAATGAAGTAGGCTCTGTATCTAATGCTTCACAGCTTTGATTTATTACATTTACTAATTGTTTCACTATTCACCTAGCTTTTACACAGTGAACAAAGAAATCCCCAGCTGTATTCTCAAAGATTGTGACACCAATAAGAAAGGACAGAATTTGTCCAGCGCATGCCAGGAAAAAGGTACACGACAGATAGTGTGACTGAGAGAAAAAACCAAAACGAACCAAACAAACCCCATGGTTCTACATGCCTGTAGAACTTGGGTGAAATGGGAGACAAGATAGAAGTGGAGTTGACGCATTTTACTTACTGAAAAATCATTATTTCTTAGCTGTTGCTACACAAATCATAAGACTTCCCACAGTCACGTCACAATAGATTGCAGCATGCTGCAAGATATATGTTGACTATATCTAGCAACCTATAAAATGAAACATGCCCCCAAAACCCACTGCAGGATCGTTCCTGGCTGCACTCGAAGTTTGTGCTTCTAAGCACACTTTCAGCTGAGGATGGCAGGACAGGGCAGACGTCATGCTTTCCAGAGAGAAGCGCCACTCATTCCGTTATAACACGGGAAATGGAACAGCGACATCATTACCTCACCACTGGCTCACACCTCAGTTCACAAGATCAGTGGATGAAGTCATCACTCTGAAGCCTCTAGACAGTTATCAGTACATTTACATTCAAATGAATTGATGTGTTATAGTTGCAATTCAACAACAACAAAAAAGACCTGTCACCACTCTATACTGTAATTATCAGATTGCACTTGATAACATGTTAAGTACAAATTACTCCACACTCCTATGTTCTATTAATTATGAGAGGAGCTACACACAAGCATCTTTAACACCAAAGCTGCTCCGTAAGAAACCTTGCCCAATCATTACTACATTCCTTATTGTCTTCAAAATGAAGTTTATTTTAAAAACAGAAATGCTTAAATGCTATATGGCTTTAGAAATTAGAGCATGCTATATGGCTTAGCGAGAACATAACAGCAAACAAATGAAGACTTTATGTAATTCAGGAAACATATGCCAAACGGTATGAAAATACTTGCAGGTTTATTCACCTTCAAAAAAAAAAAAAGAAATCACCATGACAACTCTTCACTGACAAGCCAGGTTTTGCATCCAATCCCTAGCCCTGTCAGTCAGAGTCAAATCTGAAACTGGTGTGTCCTTGAAGACACACTACATTAGAGTTCGACTGTCTGCAAAGGGAAAAGGCAAAAGGCAACTAGCTCAGTTTATACCATCTGACACTGCACCTACATCATATTTAAGTGACGGCCGAGTAACCCTCACATCTTTCCAGTTTGCTTCTCCCTCACGTACATCTCCCATTCTCAGGGGGCTGACAACGCTCCTGCTGAGCGCTCTGCAGAGCCACAGCACGCAAAGTTCTCTCCAAGTGTCAGAGTTGATGGTGACAAGCAAGCTTTCCAAATATAAAATTCTTATTCTGTGACCTGTATTTGATTAACATCAATGATCACCATAAGACAACCGTACATATTTTCCAGAGCCACTACTGTTTCAGAGGTATCACGCAATACCAAGATAAGGTCTGGCAGGAGAGGTAACAGGCCTGTTTTTCCTACTTATGTTTTCTGCCACATAAGCCCTTCCTTGGGAGACCTTTGCATGCTTAAAAGTCCGTTTTTTTCAACTTTTTTAGCTGGTTCATATTGGGTTCACACGGCCAGGGTTGGGCAGCGGGGGCTGCAGGGGTGGCTTCTGTGAGAAGCTGCCAGGTTCCCCCATGGCCGACAGAGCCAGTGCAGCCGGCGCCAAGACAGACCCGCCGCTGGCCGAGGCCGAGCCCATCGGCGACGGGGGCAGCGCCTCTGGGAGAGCGTATTTAAGAAAGGGGAAAAAAAGAGCACAGCAACCGCAGCCGGAGAGAGGAGTGAGAAGGTGTGAGAGGAGCAGCCCTGCAGCCCCCGGCTCGGGGCAGGAGGGCTCCAGGCGCCGGAGCAGAGGGTCCCCAGCAGCCCCCGGGGAAGCCCCCGGGGAGGCCGGCTGTGCCCCTGTGGCCATGGAGCTCCACGGGGGAGCAGATCTGCACCCGCACCCGGGGAGGGCCCCACGCCGGAGCAGGGGGATGCCCGAAGGAGGCCGTGACCCCGTGGGCAGCCCGTGCTGGGGCCGGCTCCTGGCAGGGCCTGTGGCCCCGTGGGGAGAGAGAGGAGCCCCAGCTGGAGCAGGTTTGCTGGCAGGACCTGGGACCCCGCGGGGGCCAGGCTGGAGCAGCCTGTTCCTGAAGGACGGCACCCGTGGGGGGCCCAGGCTGGAGCAGCCTGTTCCTGAAGGACGGCACCCGTGGGGGGACCCAGGCTGGAGCAGCCTGTTCCTGAAGGACGGCACCCATGGGGGGACCAGGCTGGAACAGCCTGTTCCTGAAGGACGGCACCCATGGGGGGACCAGGCTGGAACAGCCTGTTCCTGAAGGACGGCACCCGTGGGGGGACCCGGGCTGGAGCAGCTCATGAAGAACTGCAGCCCATGGGAAGGACTCACACTGGACACATTGGTGGAGGACAGTCTCCAGTGGGAGGGACCCCCAGCTGAGCAGGGGAAGAGTGTGAGGGAAGCGGAAGAAGCAGCAGAGACAACATGTGATGAACAGACCACAGCCCCCATTCCCCGTCCCCCTGCGCCACTCGGGGGGAGGAGGGAGAGAAAATCAGGAGTGAAGTTGAATCCCAGAAGACGGGGGAGCGAAGGTGTTTTTAAGATTTGTTTTTATTCTCTCACTACCCAACTCTGACTTGATTGGCAATAAATTAAACTAATTTCCCCACATTCAGTCTGTGTTGCCTGTGACAGTAAGGTGGTGGGTGATCTCCCTGCCCTTCTCTCGACCCACCGCCTTTCGTTATATTTCCTCTCCCCTGCCCAGCCGAGGAGGGCAGTGACGGAGCGGCTTTGGGGGCACCTGGCCTCCAGCCAGGGTCAGCCCACCACACATGAACCACCCTCCAAGCCTCACCTCACTGATAGTTTTTGACAAAAGCACTAAAAATTAAAAAAATATTCATTCACTCAAAATCCATCTCTTCCAGGCTAATATTATTTTCCAGTCTTCTTAATTTGCTGTTCAAAAAAAAGTTCTGTCATTAAACCACTAGAATTATTTTGAGATAAGACAGCAAGTACCTCCAGGTACAAAGCAGACAGTGTCAAAGCACTATCCCTGTCATTTCATTAAAAAAGGGGATTTAAAGCTTTCTTGTAGTATCTGCACACTGTAATCCTTCTCTTCTACGCATGTAGCTACAGATATGCCTTCATTTAAAATACACCGTAGTTCAGCTCAGTTTCTGGCTGAGATGAGGTGAATATGGCCTGTTTTGTGCCAAAAGCAATGCCAGAGGACAAGCTGGCTTGTCTTGGGGTATAGTTGCCAAAAGAACATCAACATTTTTAGCTCCCTGGAAGACAAGATACGTTAAACTTGCCGCTGAGGCACTCCCAGCTCATCCGTGCAAGGGAAGAGCCCATGGGGTAACGGGCAGATATTCCCGAGCAAAACGGATGACCAACAGGACAGACAGCTGAGAGAATCGCTATGCTCAGGCCTCCCCTCCCCAGGCACCTCAAGTCTACTGGGCTACAAAACCAGCTAAAAACTTCCTTGGAAAGCACGGAAGATACATGTATGCCACGTAAACCTGAACCAGTAATTCCAGGGTAAAAATCCTGCCTGATGCTTGCTGCTGTAGGTTGGACGGGATGCGGAGAGGCCGCGCAGGGCTGTACCCACACGCGCTCACGCAGAGGTCCCCTTCCAGGGCCGACAGCCCCGCGCCGGGCAGGGCGGAGCGGCCGCGGTCCAAGCTGTCTGCTGGCGAACCGGCTGCGGTGCAGCCCTGCCCGCACCCCGAGACGCAGGCGAGACTGCCTTCCCTCCCCGCAGCCGGGCAGCACCTGAGGCTGCCTGTGGCACCGGGCAGCTGCGGCATCCCCACTCACGATTAAAGAGGATTCATTACCAAAAGCGCCAGCTTGCCAAAAATGGAAGCACAATTTTTGAACACTAAAAACCATAACTCACAAGGCTTAGGTTACTGGACAGAGACAAGACAGTGCAAGTTCTACTGCAAAATATTCATTTTCCAATAAATGAGAAAATTATTTAATTAATAGTTTTGAAATTACAGCATCAGAAGAATATTCATTTTCTGGCTCATTGGTTTTTCCTTTTTTCACTGTCAAAATATCTGGAAACTGGTACAAAGACTAATTCTACTAAAGAGCAAGAAAAGCCGATTAGAGAACTTCTACTTCTTACAGTAAATAGATAATAAAATAAGAAGATGATAACATCTTCATATTCATCATCCAAATTTAATCTTAGACCTAAACTGTAATACAATCCCCTCCTGAAAAGTCAGCTAGCAATGAATAAAACTTTATATTAGCTGCATGAAAAAATTGCCATTTCTATCAGATTAAAGCTTTTATCAACCCTAGTCATTTGTCATTAATGAGGACACGGTTCTTTGGAAAGCTGACAAATATACAAAGATGGAAAGGGAAAAACACTTGACATTAGAACTCAGCTGCCTGACGCACCGGCTCGAGACAGATCCCACACACGAAACTCCTCCTTTCACCAAAGGATGCATCTAGTGATAGACACGGGGTTCTTAAAGGTAGTTACACATTCAACGAAGCACCGCGAGGCAGTTTCTTCAGGCATTTTAGGCATTTGTTTAACCTATGTGAACTTTAATAAATTCTTTAATGCCCTTCTTGCGTATACCTTTTTGAGTTACATTTGATTGTCTCAAGGAATGAACTGTGGATTTTTCACTACATGAATCATAATATAAGCCAAAATATAAATTACTGCTCTATTAACTTGTTCTGCTTTCCCAAGCATCATCATCAAATTTAAATTACAGCTGACCATCAAGATATAAGCCTGAATTCTACAGTCTACATATGGCATCTTTAGCACTGTAGCCTCAAGTGTAGGGCTTGCACAAGGCTTCAGCAGAGCTAATTATAAAGCATTGCCCATCAGCAAACTTCAAGCAACGTATATGTGCAATTTGGCAAAGATTTAATATTGTTCCCCCAAAACTCTTGTGCTCTAATAACCAAAATAGACCATTTCACTGTATAAAAAGTAAAACATAATGCGTTTTATGTTCCCATTCATTGGGCACAAAAGTTCAAGATCACCGAAGCAAAAAAATCCTACAAGAATTTGCACAAAAGCTCAGCTTCTCAGGCTGAAATGAATGGAAAACCACTGCAATAACACCTGCCGTAAGCAATCTCTTGTGAAGCTGTCCAAAACTGGTTGTGTAACAGCAGTAGGTGTTCATCTAATAAAGGTGGTGCACAAATGCAGCCGTACATTTGAGAAATCTTTGAGATGATCTCTCAAAATAAGCAATTGCCTTGAGCAAAGTCTCTCTCTCTTCCCCCCCAGCTTGGGATGTATTTAAGTAGGCAAGTCTCTCTCTCTTCCCCCCCAGCTTGGGATGTATTTAAGTAGGCAATTTGGAAAAACCTTTTGAAGGATGAGCTGGATATTCCTGAAACAAGAGACTAAGAGCACACACAGCAGCCAGCAGTTTCCCCTGCAAGCTCGCTGGTGGCTGGGACAGAGCTCCCTGCACATTGTCAAACGGCAAAATAATTACTGAAAAACATTGTTTGCTTAGTGCCAGCAAGAGACAAGCGTTTGAGTGGCCCATCTCCAAGTGCCATTTGAGGTAAGTGGAAGTACGGATATCCACGGCAGCACTGTACCAAAGCTGCGCTGCAGTGGCTCAGGACCTCAACATTGAAGTCTACAATGAAGTTCCCATTCTTGACTTGTTCCCTTTCCCACAGGCAAAAGAAAGTGTTACCACCAAAGTTCTCCACCCATTTCCTCAGTAAGACATTAGAAGGCAGACATTCAAAGCTGCCAAAATGCCTAACACAACTTAAGTACATATCTCCCTTACAGGCTTGGCCCTCAGTTCAGTACATCCAGTCAATGGTCTTTCAAAGGTGAAGTAATGGAGCGCCCAGACCGGCTCCATCCGTTCCAGTCTGAACGTGGCAAGGTTGCATGAACTACCGTTTCCCTTCAAGCAGAAGGTGTACACCGACCAACATAACTTTTGGAGTTAATTCCCACAGGTGGTCGCAAGCATGAGTGAATTCCAAAAAACTTTAGAAAAAAACCTTCTCAGATGTAAAGATAATAAATGCAATTATCTACATGCGGCTTCTGTCCCGGGAAGTACTACCATTGCTGACCAGTAGGCACTGGGAGCATGTGCCGCAGGAAGGGTTATTACATACACACTGGGGTTTTTTCCCCCCTTTATACTTTTAGCCCCAAACATCTGCTGGCAAAGTAGATGGACGTTTGGTCTGACAACACAGCCATTCCTACAGTGTTATTGCCAGCAAACAGAAAAAATACGATCCACATTTACAGCTTGAAAACCCTAAGAAAATAAAAAAAAAAAAAATCTTTTTCTAAGCCTAGAGGCATGAGGTACTTTGTACTTCGGTACTGTTTGCAACAGGAAGGAAAAGAAAGTGGGTTCATCAAGTCCTCAAGGCCATTCCAAACATTATAATTGCTTATCTGATCTATTCTACAGAAACCACTAAAATAGCTTAAACCCAGATCTGTCCTCAGTTTGTTATTCTCTGTGTGCACGCACAGTGCTGTACCTCGCTTTTACTGAAGAAAACTGACATTTTTGCTTCTAGGCAGATAAGACTCCCTAGAGTACAAGACACAGCAGCAACTTCCACTTCTGTAACCAAAAATTTCAGACATAAAATTCAGATAAGAATTTTAATATCCTGCGAATGCAGCTATTAGCAGCTTTTCCTAATAAAACTACAAAATTATGAGAAATCCTTAGGCAATTTTGATGCATATAGTACTTCAGCGTTACATGTAGCAACGTTCAGTCACTACTCAAAGACAACCCATTAAAGCCCTGTGGAAAGGCACACAGTTGTGTATCAATACTTTTTCTGACCTAACAACATGCAAGTGTCTCAAAGCATCATTATAATGTGATAGAGAGCAGCCTGATCTGTGTACAGCAGCGTTTTCCAGAATAGAAGAGAAAGACTGCTGTTTGTATTCGCTGTTCACTGCACACAGGAATTGAATTGGGACCACTTAAACAGTTTTCCAGCCTTATATTCACATTAGTCCATATATTGCTTGCTACTAATTACATTTACAACCTCAGAGCAAGAGCACAGACAGGATGCCTTAACAATTTTCCCGAAACTTGCCAATCCCTACCTCAAAGTACTTTATTTTTTCCTGTGTCTATTTATATACTTGTGGACAATTTTCAATTTGCTTTTGTGCCAACTTCCCCATCAGTTCAAATAAGCCTTTTCTTCCCCAAGCTTTCCCTTTCCCTTCACAATGTGTTTATAGTCAGCTAAAGCTAAACAAACCAGACTCATCTTGTCTCCTCTTCTGTAGTCCTTTCCTCTGCCTGTTCCCAAGCTCCCCTTGCTCAAATACTGCTGACCAGAACTGCATTAGGCTGGGCCTCGCAGCACTAACACCTTCATCTTACTCCATGACACTAAAGATTGCATCCACCTTCAACTAACGCATCACACGAGCAAGGTGCTTGTCCTCCTATTGCCATATCTCATATGCTTTGTCCTCTACCACCTCCCCACTTGCAGCCAACGGTCTCCCACACTGGAGCAGAAGCATTCACTGCTTGTCTTCCAAGTGAGGTTCTCTGACATTCACACGGAGACACTGTGCACTCCAACAGGTCATACCTGCAGTGCTGCATGTGTGTCATTTGGGTGTTCCTGCTCTAAGTTGTTATTGTGGGGTTTTTTTCCCTTTGTGTTTGTGGGGTTTTTGGGGGGGCAAGGGGGTGTTTTTGTTTTGGTTTTGGTTTTTTTGAGGGTTTGATTTTTGGGATGGTTTTGTGTTTTTTCCTTTTTACATGTGTACAAAAAAAAAAAAATGTTTAAACTACTCCAAATAAACAGAGCTTCAGCATTCTAATCTATGCAGTCCACAAGAGTTTCTTGCATTTAAACACCTCAGCTAGAGTTGAACAAATGGAATACCATCTATTCAGGTTCTTAAAGTAATGCAGGCCCCAGAAGGGTATGAAAGAAATACCAGAGATGAACACAGCTGAGCAGCAAAGTTCATGTTGTGTACCTCTCTAGACAATTCCAGTCCTGAAGTCTCTACGGGGAAAGGTGTTCCTGTGCTTTTTAAGAACAGCAACTGGTGCAGTGGGATATTTCTATCTGGCTGGCTTGGACCTAAGGTGCAACAGTTCTTCCAGATTACAGGTTCAGTTATAGATAATAACCATGCCACTGTAATGTGACCTTCCAGACAAGCCCGATATAACTGAATTAGTCCACTGCTCTGAACGAAAGAGTGCAGTTTAGATAGTATGAGCAAGACTGAATTAACATGACATCCTACTAATAGCAGTCAAGTCCCTATTGACAAAGGTCTGGAAATAGCAGAGGAGGCCAGAAGATAAAATTAGAAACTAAGAGAGAGATTTAATTACAATTATGGAAATGCAATTTAAACAAAGGGTTTGTATTTCTGAGAGAACTTAAGAAGAAGAGATAATCAGCTTAAGTAACTGACTCTATTAAGCCAAGTATGAACAGCTACTTTCAGAACTGCTGAGACAAAACCAGCTGTTTGCTAAACATGTCGCAGCTTCTTTCTGTTTAAGAATTACAGAATATTAGTATTCATAAATGTAGAAAAATAAGCTCATCAGCAGCTCTGTGTGCTTGCTCCCTTAAGACCCATGCTATCAATGTCAGAATATGAAACTATAATAGTCATAACTACAAAAAAATAATGAAAACCACTGTGTAAATCAGAACTAATATACACCAGAGCTGGACAGATACAACCCAAACACTGAAATATCAGCAAGTCACAAGGGGTTGGATCACGGTACCTTCCCTGCTAACAGATAGTAACCTTCCCACATAGAGTTTGCATTAGATTTTCTTTCCTAATTTCCCAGTGGTGTAAAAAAAGTTTTAAACAAGTACAATTCCCTTACGTCTGCTGGAGAAAATATGGTCTCAGACACAGGTAAGGCCCAATTTAGTTGTTTGGCATTTGCTTAGTCATGCAAAGCCCAAAGTTCACTGCTCAGTCCCACTCAGTCTCTCTGCGGGAAGCAAGGTGGATGAGTCAATCGTAACCGCGAGGCTGCCATCAGGAACGGGGGCGAGCACCCAGCCCGCTCACCACCACCCATCCCACTGCCCTTTGTCAGGACCTACAGAATCAGAAGACTCACTGACAAAAAGCAAATCCTTAAAAGGCTCCATCAATCCTTGTATCTAAATCAGCACAGTCCCATAGGAAACCAACTTCTCTCAAGTGTCAGGAGCAACATGTTAATTTGTGGGGACACGCACACATCTCCTTACATCATGCTGCTGGGAACTGCCACCTCTGTCACTGTCCGGCGGGGACTTCAGCTCCCTCCATAAACTCACAGTGAAAGTAACTGTCACTGCAGTGTCTCACTTAGACTGAAGAGACAAATGGGAAGCCCTGAAGGATTCTGTCAGGGAAAAATAATTAATCCTGTCTGGTCATGAATGAAAGACAAATAAATTAAGCCATAGAATCTTTCTGGTCTAAGATTCCTGCTAATTATGTCTTCTACTTTAGACGATTATCACTTTGCAGACTCATCACTCAATAGCTGTTTGTGGATTACTGGACTTTGTGCTAATGGATCATTATCCAGGCTTCACACCATTAGCGGGATAAAGACATCGTGCTGCTCTACGATAAAATACTGCCTCAAGTCACAGAGTACAGACCAGACTTTTCTTTCACTTGATCTGGAATAGCAAAACTGCAAACATGCATCCAAAACATAGCTGCTACAGTTATACACTCATGCTAGAGAGCGGACTCTTTCCTGGAGAGAAGTATGATTAACAGGCATTTGCCAAAACACTGCAACAGCTCAGACTCAGCAGAAGAGGATTTGAGTGAAGACATCTGAGAGACAGCTCTCTCCTTCCACAGTGTCAGAGAGAACTCAGAAGGAACATGATCCCACCAAAATCAGTGGGCCCCACAAATGGCCTGATAAATCCCCGGAATGAATCTCCGTTTCATTTGAGAAGCAGAACAGTTGTGCCGGGAGGTGACAGGTTCACCAATGACAGACTTGTGAACCATCTTCCCTGTAACACATGTCCCACATGAGGCACACAAATGGATTAATGTGACAATGCCGCTGTCAGACTGACTTACAGAAAAGTTATTACCATTCTTCTGGTGTCCCAAATAGACCTAGCCATACCTATGGGCAAGAAAAAAGCAGTACAGGGGAAAATGGGTGTTATCTCTCAACAGCCTTTCATTAAGAACATGCACACATTGACAAATGATTAGTTCTCCCACTAAACCATTCGCTTCATCAATGGTGACATAACTGCAATGACAAAAATGCAGATAGTTTGGTTTACAGTGAGCTGCATCGTAGTTCTATGAGCTGCAAACTTCCCCAGCTTCCTGACAAACGCAGTGAAAATGGGGATGTAGGTTCTCTGGTGAAAAAAATTACCTTTGCTTTTGAAAAAGATAAGTATTTCTATCTTCAATTTACAGGCATTCCATGCTGCTGTTATTAATAGTGCCATAAATCTGCCCTAAAGTTACAGTTTTTAATCACTGACCTCAAAGGAAGTAAGGAATACAAAACTTGGGCCTCTCAGAAACAGCATTAGGCAGTCACTCCCCCAGCAGGACAGGTAGATGTCCAGCTGTCTTATTAGACTAGACCTGGAGGAGTCTATTCCAGGCAAGGACAGCTCTTGAATCCTGGTGGTCCCTCACCCACTGCGGGAGCCCCGGTTGGGCTCAGCACTGCTCCTTGCCCTGTGCCCAAGGGTCTCCCTTTGCTCTCCCCAGCAAAGGGAGAGAAACCTGCGTGGGGAACGCACGTGCTCTCTAGTTAAGTGGACATATCAAGTTTTAGGCATGGAAGAAGAGGTCCTGAAAGGAAGTATTTTATATCAAAATGTCTTCAGAGTATTTCCCGACTTCGCTGTTGGACGGATACTTCAACAACTGAATGACTGTAGCATGTAATCTGTAATGGTAAGGGACTAAGATGTGAGGGGTTGATAGGGGATTAATTAGGCATCACTATTAGGCATCTATTTTGCAGAAACGTCTGATCAATAGTTGGAGGCCCAGCTCTTCGTGACACTCTCAATTGCTGCTCACTAGGAGCACAAAGGGTGCATACCTGCAGATCTCGCTGGAGCGGTTCTAGAAGTGCCTCTGGAAGAAACGTTTAAGCGTAAGGCAGACCCGGCGGACACAGTTAACCCATTTCACTCCAAAATACAGTCACCACCTACACCAGAGCGGCTCTGCCTATGCTCCAGCTGCTCCCTCGGCTTTCCTGCCCCGCAGCTTGAGCTCTTCCCCGGCCAGGGGCGGCCGTGCCGGTGGCCTCACCCAGCGGGGCAGCGCTCCCGGCCCAGCCCCTCTCCTGCCCGGCGTGCGCGGCGCAGGGAGCCCGCGGGGCCGAGCGGCAGCACGCGCAGCAGCGGGGGGCTGCGGTGGCAGAGCGCCCCCTGGCCGCGCTGCCGGCAGGCAGCCCGCGTCCGTCCTCGCAGCACCGGGGCGGCGGCAGGCGCGGGCAGCCGGCGCGAGGCGCGGGCACGACCCGCCGGGCCTCTGCAGCCGCGCTCAGCCGCCGCACGGTGACGGCACGGCCGAGGCTGGGCTCCCGCAGGACCGACCGCTAACTGGCCCCGAGGGCAGCGTTACCAACGCGGACGCCTGCGGCGCCCGGAAGCCTCCCCTGCGTTGGACAGCAGGAAACCCGAGGAGCCAAACCGTAAGGCAGCTTGGAACTTACCGTGAAACACACCGTTGTCCACCAAGAAGTGCCTGCAGTACTGCAGACAGCTTTTCTTATCCAGGCTCCAGTAACTCATGGTAAGACGACTTTCGGCTCACCATCCAAGGCAGCAACCCTACAAAGTGAAACAGAGACGGATAGTTACGAGTTAATTTACAAGGGATGCGTAACTACCACAAGCACTGTAAGAGTATTTATCTGTGCCCTTTCTGCAAAATAGTTCATTAGCTTCATAGAAAGCATTACAACAAACTCCTCCGCTCTCCCAACACGCCCATCTCCAAGGCTCACAGGCCAAGGGCACAGGTGGATCACTCGGACCGCGCCAGAGACGGGCTGTCGGCGATGCTTACGGCTAGCAAGCTCGCAGCTGCTGGGGCGAGCCCACCCTACCCGGCAGTGTGCCACGGGCGCTCGTTGGTACAGTCAACCCCCACAGCACCTGCGGGCTACTGCGGGGCCGCGGAGAGAGGATCAATTTAATCCATTTAATGATGCTGTCCCATATTTAACAAACTACAGACACATCAGACAACACCACAAAACTATAATTTCTCCCCAGTGAAGGTTACAAACAAAGTGAATCAAACCTCCTGATTTTGGGACCACAGAGCAGCATTAGGTGGATGCAGAACCCCCCCAGCACACCCCTGCCCGTGGCAGACATTCACCCGTGGGAGCTGGAGATGAACTGTCCTGGGGACAGGCAGTTTGAGCGGCACCTTTGGGGAGGCGCAGTTACGTCAGCCATGCAAAATGTGTGTCCTCCAGCCCCAAGGGACCCCAGCTTTGCACAGGGAAGAAATGCTCTCAACTCAGAGCACCAATGTGACCCTGTGCTGAAGCACGGGATAAATTGACAATTGGCTTTACCATCTTTTCTGCTTCCTCTGCCTCCATTACCCCCCAATTACACAGCTCATCACCAACAGGACCAAACAGAATGAGCGGGAGCAACACCCTTCCCAGGAAATGCCACCAGCCGAGCACACCCCAGAGCACAACCAGAGCACCTGGGAGCCTGAGCACTCCCCCTTGATGGCTGCCTGAACCAGGCGTCTTTATCGGCAGGCAGCAGCCCACATTGCTGCATGGGAAGAAGATGGGGACTCACCTCTGAACCACTGCGCTCTTCTCAGAGGCAGAGAACCTCCCAGGAGAACACAGCAGCCAGGCAGCAACCCTTCCCTGTATAGGTCTGTGCTGGCCCCTGCCTCCCCGGCTCGCCTGCCAGGGCTGAGGCTCCCAGCACTGTCACAGGATGAGTTTCGCCTGTAAAGCCAGCAGCATCAGAGACAAGCCCATCAAAGTATTCACGGGTAATTTGCCACAGATGCTATCATCAATAAGTGCTGGGAGTGGAGAGCGGTATTTTTGGACGCCGGCCCCAGAGCTCTGCTAGGCCAAGCCGTCGACTGCCAATTTTTCTTGGATCCAGCCGATAATGTTTATAAACTGGTTAAAATGGAAACGCACAGCAAGCCAGCACAAAGCAAAGACCAGCCAAGTGAGGGGAACGCGAGTGGCTGAAGCCAGTCGCTGAGGTGAGAAACAATCCCCTTCAGCCCCGGGAAGCGTTTCCATCACAGCCGCTCCGCTGTTCCACTGCTGCAGTCCGCGACAATGGGAACAATCGGAACAATTATTTTCAGAGACCTAAACAGTAGAAGTTAACTCATTAATAAGCTGGTGGCTATAACTCAAGACAAGGCTGTATTTGTTTGAGTCATTTCATTGAACTTCCATTCAAAGAATTTCAGCCTTTTGTTTTGCAAGTTGGGCCCTACAAAAATCCATCCCACCCAGCAGGACTTAGTATGCGCAGTTAAGGTTACAGCAAACCAACCAGCATTCTGTATTTCTTTGATATTTGCTGCTGGAAGAAAACAAAACAAAAAACAAAAACCCCCACAGACTCCTTGATCTCCTGCTCTGACACCAGATCTTTTCACTGGGTCCTCCTTCTCCTTTTGTTATTTTATCAAGTTCAAGACTCGCATTTCAGCAATCCAGATACCCCTTCCTGTTACAAGCCTGCTTTGGTCTCCTGTTTTATCTCACTCCCACCTTCACTCTGGTCAACCCAGCTGCCTTCTCGCCCACGCTCGGCACAAGCAACACCAACTGTCTTTATCCAAGCAAACCACTAGCAGGATGTAAAGACACTGCTGTTCAAGCCTCCTCATAAAGCTACTTCCAGGGGGGCCCTAATAACAAATCCCCCCAGATGAAATACCACAGCATGCTGTAAATGCCCAGACTGCGGCTCTGCTGAGGAACGCAGGTCTGTTTTGCCCAAGTAATTTCAAAACAAAAAGGAAAACAAGTAACTTTAAATCATAGACAGGACCCACATTACCCCTAATGACCATTTCCTGCTACAACCATTTCCTGGGACCCAACGACTGTACTCAGCTATAAGGGAAAAGAACAACCTGAAGAACTTTTCCCCTTCCCCATATGAATGCTGTCTCCTGCAGTGGTGAAGCAGCTGGTGGTGAAGAGCCCAGAAATATCTGCCATTTCTGGTCCACCTGGAAACAACCCCAGTCCCATTTCCACTGCAGTCCCCTGCAATGGCTGAGCAGACCTGCTCCCCCACCATCATCCCTGCCACTTGTCAGACACCTGGTACCTCTTGACTGATTCAACCCACAAACCCAGGGAAAAAAGCAGGCTGTTCCTGGAGGGCTAGCAAGCTGAATGAGCTCAGAGAAGGTTCAACAACATTGGCACTGTGAAGGGGTAGCAGTATCTTGTGATCTGGAGACAAGGCACATGGGAGCCAGCTTCCCCCTCTCCTGCCAGCGAGCTGTGGGATCAGATGGGCTCCCATGGACACCCCAATCAGAGCTGCTCCACTCTGGAAGGTGGAAAGGTTTTCTTCTGCAGGAGAAGCAGCTAGCATGGGGCTGAAGACAATAGCTTGGTGAAAAAGTGTAAAGTGATGTTGATCTTTACTTGCACTGTTGTTGCAAGTATGAGAGACCGATAGGCAAATACTAATCTGATACCTACAGCGTTTCTGTTGCAGGTTTGTGAGGAGGCTGTTCAGCTGCAGATGTGGGATTTGCCTCTCCCTTATTGCCTCTGTGGGGAGAAGAGATGGTCTGAATGATCTGCTGCAGGTGTGAGCCAAAAATGCCTGTTCCTGTTTTGCTCTATCCTATCACAGTTACCATAGTCTCCATTACAGTGCGTGTTTTGGGTATGGCCCACGTAGTGTTTACACTAAAGGCATATTTTACTAATATTTGGAACACTAGCCGTAATACCTGTTACCTCTGCCAGACTTCATCTTCTACTTTTCTCGGACTTTTGCCCTTGCCAGCCATGCGCTTTCATTACAGCTTTCCATAACTGGGGCCACTCTTCCAGCGTTAATTAGTAAGGCACAAGTTGTTAGTTACTTTAAACGTGTAAGAATAATTCTACCATCACGGTGCAGCCTACTGCCAGGCTTTTTGTGTTAGTCTATAAAAAAATACAAGTAGCACCAAGTTTTCATGAAGGAAATTGTATCAAATATTCATCACTAAGAATTTACACAAAATAAGAAGAGATCTTATAGCCTACCCTGCTCCCACACAGAACAATATATATATTGATATATATCCACACAGTGCCTCTGAAAGAAACCCTTCGGCCCTTCGTCTCATGCCGATACAATACTCCTTTGTTCTTGCACAAAGCATTCTCCCGCACCACGGTGGCCCCTGGGAACAAAGGTTCTCCCTGGCACATCAGGGATGAAGGCAGAATCCCAAAGTGGCTGCATCAGCTGACAAACATCCTGTAAGAAAACCTTCCTAAGAAACACCAGCAGTTATTTAGACGGCCCTCAAAGTTATTTGCTTTGTTCGTTAAAGAGCTCTGGCAGAGCCCAGCCAGGGTCATGCCTTACTCTACCAAAAAAAGCAAACAAAAAAAACCAGCCAGCCACATGCTTGGGCCAAATACCATCATTTCAAATGAACATGCACTTAGGAACTTAACCGTACACAAATTTGCACCATTTCAACAATGATGACACAGTAGAAAAAGAACACCCTGTTAATGTCATAGACCAGAACGTTATACAGGCTATACCTGTATAACTTATTTTATACATTATAGAATAAGCTATATGAGTAAAACGTGCCAGTAAGCATGTAACTATATTTAAATGGGAAGTGCATTGTACCACCAAAACTATTTTGGCAAAAGGTTATCAAAATCCTGAGCAGATATAGATCAGAGTTCAAAACCAGTTTGTGTGGTTACTTGATAACACAACCAACTCAGAAAAAGAGTTGAAAACACTCTTAACTTTTTTGCTCTGCAGATTTCTCAACTTAGGGGTATCACTCTTTCACGACAAGCAAAATTCCTGCAGGTTCAGCCCTGAGCCGAGCACATTCATTCCAAGAGGTAAAGCAACTGGTGCTTTGCTACCTAAGCAAAGAGATGTTACTCCCAGGTGTCAAGAATCCATCTACTTTATATCTGGATAAAGTGTATTAACATGTAAGTTGAGCGAGGGAGTCCATCATGTGGTCTGCAGTAACATAGGAACTCAAAGGAACTGTATCTTCTATTTTGTCTGATAAATTTCCATTAAACATGTGCCAGCTGCGTTATTTTAGTACTTTGAGTAGTGTGCCATAAGACGTGTCCTTCCAAAGAGGAGGGCAAGAGGTGCGATTAGTTCTACTGAACAGTACTTCACATAAGAGTTATTAATGGATGTAAGCTCAAAGAAATATGATACAAAAAATTAAGTTAAACATATGTATGCATGCATATACATGTCTATGTAGATATAGATGGATAAGATGAACAATATGATTTTATGTTCTTTGTTCTCAAGATAATGGGTGAACTCCTCACAAGGAAAGTTTTGTTATATGCACGCCTTATGAAATTATTGGATTATAAAAGTTGTAGAGATGAACGTATAAGATACTTCTGAACTTCGCAGAGGATGCATATGCTCTGCCTAGGTTGCAATAGATGCTTCTTATTACAAGAGGCTTAACGCGGAGAGCCCAACACCTGGCAGCCCCCGGTCTCGCAGCATGCTGCGGTTTCCCTCGTGCGCAGAAAGACCCCACGCTTTAGCGAGCTGGGCAGCAAGGCAGGACGCTCCTTCCAGGGAATCGCAATGCATCACACCAGCAGCCGGAGGGTGAGCGGCACTCGAGCGAAACATGTTCTCAGTTCCGGCTGTTCCGGTTAGCAGTAAACTGCAGCATAATCCAAATACTTACCTGCATTATTTAACCTGGACACTGTGCAGGTCTGGCACGTGAAGAGGGTATTAAGCACACGTCCATTTAGCACCAGGCGGGAGCTCGGTTTGAGCCCTGTGCACAGCTCTCTTGGGACCGCTCAGGCAGATTAATCGGTAGTTAAGTGAGCAGAAACAGGGTGGAGAGATTGCTAGTCTCACCTTTTCTCAGCTGCCCTCTCCCCTTCTTGTTTCTGAAAGCACTTCAACAGATAACATTATTAAGTCAATCAGATAGTACGAATGGTTCCTACCAACAGGACAGATACTGCAGTTTAGCAGTACTTCTCCCTGACAAAACCACAGCTCCAGTTTCAGAGCTTGCTGTTCCAGTATCTACCCAGTGAACACATTTTGAAAGTGTGATTTATTAAAAAATGTATTCCTTTCCTTAGCAAAAAATGGTGTATGGTAAAAACAAGTATTTTGTAAAAAGTTCTACTAAAAAGTTTAAAAAAGAAAAAGCGCATGCCTCTGGCAATTCTGCCTTCAACAGAAAAGAAAGTCCAGAAAACACTGAATATTCAGAGACCTCTGGATTTTGGAAGCTTGCACCTATTTCAGATACCTGTTTATGATAAGTTTTACAGTGAAAAATAGTTCAGAGATACTGGACGCTACAAGTGACAAAGGAAAAGTATAATGAAGGGGAAAAAAAAAAAAAAGGTTAGAAATAAGAAGAGCAATCCAGAGTCAAGGAAAGGACACACTAAGTGTGTGACTGGAAATAATACTGTATTAGCTCTAGATATGGCCAGAAAGCACTCTTACAAGCATTAGAGACATCTGTCCGGGAGGGCAGAAAGACCATCTGGCTGGCACTAAGTAAGCAGGAATATACTGTCCAGAAACACCGGTCTTCAGTCTGGCAGCTGTGATTGCGGTGGGGGCACCCAGAATCTCTGCTGACTGCCATCACGTGCATCCAGTTATCGCGAACAGAAAAAATAAACACCAAATCACAGTACAAATACTGCTGTGAACTTTCCTTGGAGAATACTGAGGTAATATTCACAAACTAAGCAATTTTGCTTCACAACAGATCTACATATATCATTAGAACAGAGATAGGTTAACTGATTTACCTTAAGTTTGAGAGTAAGCAAAAGATTCTCTTGCACACCTCAGGAACAGAACAAGGGCTGCCCAGATGGGATCGCTGATCTTTGTGTATAACCTCGTTCTTAGTTCTATCAAAAAACCTTCCAGATCAAGCTCTACATCATTTCTAAAGGTGCCATCTGCACCCAGCAGTTTGGCAAAGACGTCGCAGTGGAAATCAGAGAAGATGAGACACTTATCCCAGCACATGCTCTCAATAGTCCAAGGGCTCAGTCCTTTGTTGTACTAATATTAGAAACTAACAGTTACACCACAATATGCAAGCAGGAAAATTTATGCTCTCACCAACTTTCTTTCCCTGGAGCATGTTAAAATATGCTGCAGGATTCCGCCTAGGTTAGTTTATCAGTAGCTATCAACAGGAACTTCTTTCCAGCCCTTACACATTCGAAAGAGAGCTGCTGTTTCCAGTTAATGTTTTTACTTTCTAAAGAAAGTGTCAACAAATCCTCTGGTGGAACAACCTTCAAGCTTTGAGAGACCAGCTGCTACACAATATTGGCTGTAATTTTTTTAAACAGTATCCACAAAATGAAGTAGTCATCAGGTGAAAAGCTTAGCCACAGTTAGACCTGAAAACCAAATCTGAAGAGATTATAAAATCCTAGTATGACAATATTTCATGGAGCATCCACCCATCTGCAGTCTTGGGCTTCTTATTTCACTAAGCCACCAACAGTTGCCCAAATATTGCTAAGCATTTAAGCTGGCCTGAATTCAAAGCAGATTTAGATTTAACTGTCAAACAAACCTCTAAAGGTTCCACACATCATCGGTGCAAATCTTCACTTCAATCAGCATCAAATATCGACATTCACTCAAAATAACTTGCATGAATGTTGATAAAGTTACACGTATAGGAGCCGTGCAGAACAGGCAAGGCATGTTAGCTGCATCAGATGAAAGATCCACGCTGCTGATACAAAAAGACATTTTTGCCCACAAATTGAAGTCGCTCTGGTAACTAGAAAAACAAAGTTTCACCTACCTATGGTGTAAACTATTTCATCAATGTACGGATACTCTCCAGAAGTTAAAGTATCTTGTATAAATAAAAAGCTTAAAAAATGCCCACAAAGTTATGCTCCCTTTTCAAGAGCAAGTATTTATTCATAAATATCACCAGTATGAAAAAAATATTATTGATAATACTTGCTAATAGAAAGGAAAAACATCCAGTATCTCATCCTTTTATTTCTCTAGGAACTGGGGTGGAAGAATAAAGTAAGAGATTTTTGTTTGGTTTCTTTTTCTGTCAGATCAGTTCCCTAATCTAATGTGCCACGAGAACAGCCGTGACAGCACAACAACACTGGCAGCAAAGGTGTCAGTGTCAAAGCCAGCACGGTAGCAAAGAAAAATTTCCTGTGGATTTTGCTGGGAGCAACTGGAAACTCTTAGAAGTCAGAGTTGTCTACTCAGAGGGAAAGGGTGACAAGAGAACTTGGATTCAAGATACAGATGTTGCACTTACACGCCCTTTAGACTGATGAGGTTTCCTGAAAAAGCAGGATTTTTAATTTTTTTTTTTTTTTTAACCTGGCATTTCAGCTATTCCCCCATCAGAGCATTAAGTACTAATCTTAGTCATACATCATTCACCAGATGAAGACAGATTCTGATGTCAGTTTGCTTAAGTATTTGAAAAAGCTGCTTCTAAATCTTTGCTCATTTTACAGCAACTAACAATCTACATCAGCAAGCCAGAAAGAGCATCATCATCACTGACGCTGCTATTGCCGCATCAGACCACAGCTCTCGGCATTGTCCCCTTCTAGTTCGGTCCCTTGTCCCAGTGCCAACGCTCTGCCCGGGACACTCGGGAAACTGCACCCAGCTTCACTTGGCCGGCGCTGAAGGTGCGGGAAGCAGCCAGCGGTGGCACATCTCCCTCCTAATGCCACTAGCCGTCTGTGGGGTTCAGCCTACCCCCCACGGCACCTCATTTGGATCACGCTAGAGGACTGATGCCCACAATTTGCTCCATAGACCACCCTTTCACTTTCCAGGGGAGGGGCAGGTAGACTTCACTCCACAGCTATGGTGCTGTGTCTGGCTGACAAGTTCCCCAGCACCCAGTCCTGCCCGCCGTGTAGCCCACCCAACGCGGGCCGGAGGCCGGTCAAGCTGTGTTGGCCTGTATAACGGACAACTTTCTTATCTGTCCTACCCTCAGCTAACAAACAGCAAACTTCAATCTTCCTATGGCTGTTAATGGTGATGGAGCTTTTGTTTCAAGTCATTTCTCTGCTCTTTCTGGGAAGTCATGAAAAGCATGTGTCAGCACAACTTGCTGCTGAGGACGGCATTAGAAAGGATTTGAACTGACTCGCCATGGCAACAGACCCTGAAAGGGAATTAGCATTTGCTCCCCATTCCTCAAGAAGCCTAAATGGAATTTGTTTTTCTCTGATTTAAGGAATTATTTCCAGGAGGGTGGCATGCTGCTGCCTTTATTGCTCAGCGGGCACCGCTTCAGAAGACACCTACCTTGCACACCCTGTGTTCAGCGTAACAGTCATCCCACCAGCCATGGAACTAATAAATATGAATATGAGATTTTAAACTACAGCAAGAGAAGTCACTCACATTGGCAATGCTATTTCTTTTTATGCATGATCAGCAACACATCTTCACATTCTATTATACTCTTTGAGATTCTTTTATATTTTCTTCAATTTCTTCTATAAACACCACCACTCCCTTCAAAGCAGGCAGAGGAATGCACAGCAAGCCCAGAACTGTCAGCTCCAAGAGCCATCCACCCCAATACGAATGGTCCCAAAGCTGGGCGAATTGATTCATCTCAGAGGTAGTTAATGAACTCCCAGAGATTCCTAGCTCATGCCTCAGTTCTCTGGGTAAAAACTGGGACAACTTCACCTCCCACGCTGAATGGTAACGTTCCATGGACTCTAATGAATTACACTACTGCACATTACTGGTCAAGAAACGAAACTCCCATTCACACCACTCGGTCCAGTGGTGCTGATGCTGACTAGGGTGAACTATTTGAAGTGTCAGCAAAAGGGGACTGCTTGTCTCCAAGAATACATCCAGCACTGCTTTTAGCTGAAGCTCTGGTTAGCACCGCTTCGCCACGTGCATCCCTGCCTGGAGCGTGAAACACAAAAGGCAAGCAAAGGGAGTAGATGTTCTCACAGAGATTCAACACAGCAAGAAGTTCACTGAACAGCTGCTAATAACATTAAGAGCTTCTGAAAATATCTGGCACAGAGTTTAAGACCTTTTCCCAACAGCAAAAAGATGCTTTAAAGACATGAAGTTGTAATAATAAATGTGAAGTGTAAGCTTACTTTTTCTTATCTATCATTATTTTAGAAAATTATACTTGTTTCTAGAAATTAAAATAAATGTTTCTCTCCCATAGGTAATTTCACAGCTTTAAGAAGGACCTTTTCTTCCTCGACAGATCAGCAGAAACATATCCTGTAAAAAGCAGCCAGTACACAGCACACCAGATCGTGCCCGAGAGTACCCATCTCTCACTAGGAGTAAATATTTAATAATTTGCTATAACCTATGAAACCCTGGATGTTGCTCAGCTGTAGCGTAGAAGAATTCAAACAGTGTGATAAAATATGAAGATAAAAATAAGATGCCGGGAGAGAACTTGTGCCAACATAGCCAGCCATGTGCATGGATGATCTGCATCTTGTATGATGTTTGGCTACCTGTTGTATGAAATGTCCACTCTTTGGGGGACTGTGTATCAATCAACAAGACCCCTTGCGTATGTCATCAGTTGACACAGTCGGTAATTGCCAATATTCTCCCATTTTTTCTTGTGGGAACACTACCAAGTTTGCTGCCAACCAATGTGTCGGTCACCTGCAGTGGGAACTAAGACCAAGCAAAGAATATGGGAAACACATTGATATGAGGCTCAGCAATGCCCATTTTAGGCCCAGGCAGTTACAGTCGACATCACCCCACACTCCATCTCAGTGACACGCTTGGTCACGCTCGGTGCGCACGGGTACGTGAACTTTGTGTCAGTTCCAATAAATCAAGACTGTAACGGAACATGGACTGCTTTACACAACAGCTTGTCTCTACTTGAAATTTCTTGCAAGCAACCTTGAGTTATATCAGGTTGAAGAGACTCGCATGGACATCTCTTGCCAAGAATGATACACTGCTTTAATGCACGCAGCCAAATGCCCTTGAAGCAGTTTTGCATTGCTCACCAGTAGACCTGAGCCTCCAGAGGGGAACATGTTACACCCCCAGCACCCTGTCCCTGGCTTTTTCTAGCACTGCAACATGCGTCTGCTTCCGAACCGCTGCCAGCAGCTCTGCCCACCTCTCCCTCTGTACTCCCACTGCTCTTCTGGGAGCCTCTCCACAGCAGTGGGTATTTCCTCACCTCCTCCATCTCTCAACCTGCCTTTCCATCTCTCAGATGCATGCTCTGCATCACTCTCAGCTACCCAGGTACAACTAGATAGTGCTTCTGTAATGCTAGGTGAACAGCAAAAGCCTTTGTGAGTCAGGAAAGCAGAGAGCAAGCTCAGATCTCTGAAGTAATGAAGTGGCCATGGAGACTGGAACAAGGAAATCACCTTTGTTACAGAACACAATTCTAGTTTTCTAAAATAAACAAGAAAGAAAGAAAAAAAGAAAAAAGGAATACACACAACCCCCCTCCTGACAATTAGATCAGGCTGCGCTAACATTGGCCAACCTCAGCAGTTCTCCAGTGGAAGCACCATCTGCTTGCGGACTTGGAAGCAAAGACAGGTTTGTCCCTAGCACAGTCCAGTCCCGGTGGTTCAAACCAGCCAATCTCTGGTGCGTTGCTCAGCCCTGCTCCACCGCCCCGGGGATCCCCGCCTTGCTGCTCAGTGGCTTTAACACCCTTCCAGTGCGACAGCCGTGATGATTGCTCAGAACACGCTCTGCATCCCACTGTGCCAAAGGGAAAACACCATAATAACTGTGTTTCTAAAGCACCTTCTTTTCAATGCATTCGAGTAAATTTGAAGCACTAATAAAAGAAATTTCTGTAGGACCCCATAAGGCAATTATGCATGGCAGTCCTACCTCCCCTGAAGACACAGGCAGAGAAAACTGTCCTACTGAAGATAACCCAGGATGTCTAGAACAGACCTGGAAACAGACCTCCGCTTTCCAAATTTGGAGCATTTCTGATATTTCTTTAACATTCAGACTTCTTTAGACTTATTTAAAAAAAAACAAAGCAAGGAAGCAAACAAACAAAAAAACCACCACAAACCAAAAACACCACCTTGTGACATGGCTTTCCCATCTAGGTTATCAATTTGAACTGAATTGGATTGGAACTTGAGTGACACCTTAAAGAGAGAAAAATCCTTATTCAGATTTCATTATAGGAAAACTATTCTATTTATAGAAAGACTACTTTATAGACCCAGCAGAAATACACAGCTTAAGCATTAAAGCTTTCCCAGAAATAAGGGGAAGATAAACACTGAATGGCAGACTAATTTTTGTTCTGTGTTTTGACGCTCATAAAACTGTTTTACTGCCACAAGTATTTCTTGACAGTGTTTTAAATTACAGATCGACTCATTTAAAACTGGGATCTGTTAGTAGCGGGTGGCCTTTCCTTTGCTTTTATGGAGTGAAAATTTTATTCTCCTTTACAAATACTGGTCATTTTGATCAAAGTCATCATGGGACACCTGCCTCAAAGGCTGAAAGGACAGAAGCATTAAATCAATTCCCTAGGCAACCTCCCAAGCTGAGCCAGTATTGTTAAAATAATGAGTTGTGCACCACTTGATCCAAAACCACCAGCTGATCCCCATTTTTATAAACAATAGGTAGCATTAAACCAGAAAGTGTCTGCAACCAGTCAGATCATTTTTCACAAATCATACATCTTCAACTGATAAAACTTAACATCTTTTTTTCTGTAAAAGCCTACTGGCATTTTTAAACCTAGAAAAAGCATGCTTCAAAGTTTAGGTTTTTTAAACTGCCTTTAGTAGTGTTCTCAAACTTATGCCAGGGAGCTAACATTTAAAGAAGCAGGAAGATTTTTAATGGTATGCATGCACTCGACTGTCTCTCGCCTCCCAAAAAGTCCACATTTTCTTTCCATATACCACGTTATCTTTAACTTCGGTGTCTCGTTGCAGGGTTGAACCCTGTCCATCTTTTCAGTAGTGTTACGTGCAGGTAATCTTTCACATTCCAGAACAACAGACACCCGAAGTTTTCTTTCACTCCCTCTAAGTTTTGTACCATACGGGCCAGAAGACCCAAGGACAAGTAAATCCGGAGAGTCCACTGAAAACAGGCAAACATTGTGCTTTATAACCCAGGAGTTAAAGCACACTTTAAACAAAGAACCTATGACTAGTTCATCAGATAAGGCTTATATCTTTCTCCCTGGAATTTAATAACACTTCTAAAAAACACTTTTCGGTCAGCTAGAGTTGAAGTTCCCAGAATTATACAGCTGCTTAATTACAACAAAACGCATATGGTGTGTAATTCCCAGCTCATTGTACTTTCTTTTTTTCTTGAAAAAATGGTTCGTGGAGTAGTTTATCAGCCCTCAAAGAAGGTGTTTTTAGGAAGGATTCAATACAGCAAGAGACTCCCACCTATTTCAGCATCTCACAGGGTGGGGACCAAGCGTGAGCGTTGCACCCCGCAGCACTCTTCGGGTGATGTCCTCCGCTCCTCTCAGCGGGGTCAGGATTTTGCGTCAAGCCTCATTTAACACGGCCTGGCCCAAGTCTAATGCATACCCAGCGGCCGCAGCTTGCTCTGGTTTCAGCTCGCCACCGAGCCGGGTGCTGCAACTGTTCTGACACAAGCAGAAGGAAGTTTTACCCCCACGAGAGGGGGGCGAAGAGCCCCGAAGGCGACTGGAAGCCTACCCGGCGTGACTCATTACCTCACCGACGGAACAAACACGGCCAGCGCCGCCGGCGGAGCCGCCCCGGGGGCCTCCCCTGCTCGGCGGGGACCCCGCCGTGCTCCCTCGGGCGCCCGGCCGCGCCTGGCAGCCCCGGGGGAGGCCGGGCCACCGTTCCTTTACAAAGCGGCATAAGAGCGTCCCGTGAGATACAGTGTCCCGCCGAGCAGAACAGCGTTTTATCCGGGGAGAAAAAGGAAAAGAAAACAACAAAAAAAAAAAAACACAAAAAAAGTTACGCCTTGTAAACCCTCGTCGTACCTTTCGGCTGCAAACAGCGGCAAAACCCATCACTAACTCCCAAAACGAAAGCCCAGCGGAGGAGCCCGCGCCCGCCGATGCCCATCCCCGGCCCCGCCGCAGGGAGCCCCCACGGGAGCCGCGCCGCCGCCGTCGCCTCAGGGGCCGGGGCCCGCCCGGGGCCCGTCCCGCCCGCACTCACCGCGGGGCGCGGTGAGTCGCAGTCCCCTCCCGTGCCGCCGCCGCCGCAACCTGTTCTCCCGTTCAAACGCACGGCGCTGCCGCCCGGCCCGCCCCGGCCCGGCCCGCCCTCCGGCGCGGAGCGCAGGGGAAACCCGGAGCGGCGCGCCACGCGGAGCGGAGCGCGCTCCCGCCCGCCAGCGGCGCGGCGGCGGCTGAGGCCGGCGATCCAGCCCCGGTGTTGCGGCGGCCCCGCGCCCGCTCCCATTCAACCTGCTCCATTGTGTGTGCGCTGCGAGCCGGCGGGGCGTCGCGCTGCCCCTCGGCGCCGGCCCGCCGCCGCGGGGCGGGGGGCCCTTTCCCCTAACCGTCCCGGTAGAGGCTCCCCACGGCGGCACTCACGGAGTCCCCGGGGCTCGCTGAGGCGAGCCGCGCTGCGGCGGGGACTGAGGGCGCGGGGCGGCCGCTCGGGCTCACCTTCGCCCCGCCGGCGGCGGGTGCCATGGAGACGCGCGGGAGGGCCCCGTCGCCTCAGGGCGCCACGGGACGGCGGCCGCCGCACCTGCCGCGGGGCGGCCCCGCCCTTCCTCACAGAGCCGGGGGCAGCGTTCAGGGACCTTACCCCGAGCAGGCCGGGATGCCCCGGCGGAGGGAGACCATGGGCTTTGACTGTCTGGTTGGTTTTGGTTTTTTGTTTTTTCCTTTACAAATCGACGGTGAACTTCAAGGGCTGCTCACCTGCGTGGGCTAACGGAACCTAGCTGCAGGGAAGCGGTAACCGGTTCTTACACAGCTCTTGTCTCCCTGGCGTAGGGTGAACCGACAGCCCGGCGTGAGGGAACGCGCCTCTCTGCTGCAGGAGGTTAAGTCCAAAACCCTCACTTCCGAAATTACAACTTTTTAGATTGGATAGTCCCGTGGGTGGCTGCGGAGCAGTGCCTAGGGAACCAGCCGGTGTGAGCTCTGTGAGCCGGGGAAGGGAGCAGCGACGTGGCAATGAAGGAGAGCCACGACCCAAGGAAGGCGATGGCTGTCTCCCCTGTCCCAGCGGCCATGGCGGGGGAGGCCCCCAGGCACCCATGACGTGTGGCAGCGAGGCCTCGCTCCACGCGCAGGGCCCGGCTTCTTTGTTAGTCCCTCAGGGAAAGAGGCTAACCGCACCGTGCCCC
This sequence comes from Phaethon aethereus, assembly GCF_964289735.1. Lineage (NCBI taxonomy): Eukaryota > Metazoa > Chordata > Aves > Phaethontiformes > Phaethontidae > Phaethon > Phaethon aethereus. The sequence continues at coordinate 27,743,079 of NC_138585.1, read as the reverse complement.
CCGCTTTCGCGGGGGCTCTGAGGAAGGCCGGTAATGTTTATGACAACCATTTGCCTTACATGCCGCACCAGCAATAAAAAGCCTGTGCGACACCGAAGATATTTTCCTTAGTGGGCCCATTTGGAGGCATCTCCTTGCACTCCCTATGATCTTTTTAAGATGTTGTAATGCTCACAGCATATTCAGGGTTGCAGGGGCAAAGGCACAAGAGCTAAACAGTTTCTAATTCCTGCTCTTATTCCTAATCACACAAGAACTGCATCCTCTGCTTGGAAATACTCGTGTGCATTGCTGCTATGGCTGAAGGAATGGGACAGCGCTCCTGCGACGAGCGTGGGGTGTTTTTATATAATGGAGAAAAGTGCTTTTTCTCCCCCTGACCTCCCCGTCAGTTCCTCAGTTGGGTTCTGCAGAGCTATTTGTTTCTATTCTGGTTACTGTTTTTCCAATAGACAGGCCTCCCATGGAGACAAGATCTGCAACCTCTCAAGCCTTGCACAGATGGAAAGCAGAGCTTTGAACTGAGTTGTGCTCTTTTCAGGGGGGAGGGTGTGTTGGTTTTTGTTGTTTTTTTTAAAACAGATAAGCCCCAGCTGATAAGTAAAACAGCATTAACAAACAATTAGAGGAGTTGACTCTCATGAAATCAGTTGTCAGTGCAATCTCAAATCCCGCTACTATTCTCTGTGAGACTAGTGTTGCCCGTTACAGCATGGATCCCTTATGTGAAGCTTCTTCCCTGGGTTTGTATTCTGACCAACAGCTATAGTAAGAGCACATCACCAAAACTTCTTGTCATGTGCAACAAACATGAAAAGAGATCAGAGGCCTGAATTCAAAGGTTTTAGATACCCCCTCTCCATAGCTCCCTGTGAAACTATTTGTTAGGCTACCTCGTGGCCACAAGTACAGGGAAGGAAACTTCAAAAGTTTAGTTCAAACTACGAGGAGGCTAAGTGAGTGATAAAGCAGCTGTATCACCACCTTTTGAAAATCCTTCACAAGCCACAATAACAGAAAGGATAGAACAATTTGCTGTAATTTAGAAAAATCTCTAGGGCTTTTCTGAACTTCATCAAGGGTAAAAAGGGCTAAAAGGCAAGACTGTGAGGGAATAAACTTGCTTCATGTTTGCCCACACCTCACCTCTGCTTGCTAGAAGCGTAGCATGCAGTTTTCTGAGGATTTTCTCAGCTTTACAGTAGATTTTTATGATAAATCCTCCTAGGACTCATTTACAAACAAAAGCGCAAAGTACAGGTAGAATTATGTTTAATTATCAAGGAAAAAATCCATCATAACTGTACAATGATGCCCAGTTTGGAAAAGCTCTTTCTACTTACCAGGTGTGAGAACAGGAACAGCTATAATCACTCATGGGTAGTGGATTATTGCTGAGACTGAACTTGTAGTTTGGGGTTAAAAGCCAACTTTGAGTTTTACTTCGGAGGATGCTACAGCCTATCCCAAATCCCTGACCATCTAGTCCCTTGGACTTCTATGTCCAAGTACCACAGCATTGGCTGGCCCAGCCCTTCGCTGTATAGTGCATAAAACCAAATGCCTCACTTTATTTTCTGCTTTTTTTTTTTAAGCAGGCAGAAATATCTGCTCTCCAGCTCCTGTCGAGGTCTGCCTCTGTCCCCAGAGCTGCTTCCCCTCTCACCCACACTGGTTTCCAACACCGAGATCTGTGCTACAGTTACCTCACGGCTAGCTGCTCACCATGCTTTACAAAAACCAGCCTCACCCCTGAGAGGACCCAGGAACTAAGGTAATAAAGAAGCACTAACATCTATTCTCACACAAGGAAAAGCTGCTTTTTTTTTTTTTTTTAGGATCTCATGATTTACAATTTTGCCCCAAATTCAGAGAAAATGATGACATAGCAACTAATTGTCAGACAAGCAATGCTCACCTATTAAGGTGTTTTTGTACCACACTCTCCTCCCTAGTATTTCACTGGCAAGGAATCACACAGAAAGAAAGAAAATCTGTAAAATACTTCACTTTAGATAAATATTTGGACTGTGGGAGGTTAAACAAAGGTCAAGTGCTTGGTATACAAGACATGTAACAATGAACATAAGAAATTCAATCTTTATTCTGAGAATATTTACAAAATAAATAACACACTCATATACTTAACATGTTTCAAAAATAAAAGAAATAGATTTTAAGTTCTTAGCACAGTATGGTCCACCTTTTCAAATTTCATGTTAAAGCTTTATTTTCATCTAATTTTAGATATTTATAGAACCATCAGAAGAAACAGCATAGGTTTTCCTCTTCAAATGAATGTTGTCTTCCAAAAATTTGGATTACTAACATAGTAATCTATATTCTTTGATATACCAACTGACTTTTTTAAACGAGAAACTTTAGTTGCTATGAACTTATCAGCTTTTTAAGATCAGCCATAACAAATTACCTTTTATATCGGTAACAATGCAACCCATTATCCAAGATGAAAGATTTTTTAAAACACAAATTATACATAGAAGTAGTATAAGAATAGAATTCAAACAAAATGCTCATGTGCAAACACATACCACCAGCTTTGTAAAGGTCAGAAATGGAGTTTTCCAACCAATGTGGACTACGTAGTAACGACATGTAACAGGGAAGCATTTAAGGCCGTACACTGTGAACTAACACTCTGCACCTCTTAAACGGGACTGTTGACTACTTTCACTGGTTAGTTAACACAGCTGTGCAGGGATTTAGCAGGTGGAAAACGGGACAACTCCTGTAGGACATCATTGTGGAAAAGTTTGGCTTCAGAACATTTTAATTTGTGGCCTGCATACCACTACTAAATCTCAATCCCATATGGGTTATAATATGGTGTCATTTATATTTATAAGTTATTATTTATATATTATTGTTTATATTTATTGTTATTAAGTAACTATGGGTTTTCTGTTCAAGACAGTGAACCTCCAACTTATGGCACTGTTTTTTACCATAAACTTCTACATTACAGAAAGCACATACCATAGGCAACCGGCATTCCTCTAAGCAAGTCTCCCTTTTTACCTTTCAATGGAGCTTCTTAACCAGCTCGCAAATTGTTTCAGTGTCTGTACAAATTTATTGTTGCTTATACGATCTCTAATTCTTTCAGAGTAGCTTTCTTCTTTCCATATTCCTTTATTTTTCTTCAAGGCCTTTAACTCTGCTTGAAGCAGTCTTTTGTGAATTTTCCAGTACAGGTGGGAATCATGATGTAGTCCTTCAATGCGTGCTGTTCTGCCAAGCCCTTGTCGCAAGATCTCTTCGTTTAAGCACATGCTGAGAAATCGACCCTATAAAAAGGCATGGTAAATATAATTGTCACTTCATCTTTAAAACAGTTTTTTTTTTGTGCTTTTGTGGTTTGGGTTGGGTTTTTTTGGCGTGTGAACTCCCTCTGAGATACAAGCTTTACTTCTGGCTAAATCTATGCTCTGGCAGAAAGAGTTAAAAGTTAAGAGGAATCCAGCTGACTGTTAAAACCTAATACTAATGCAAGACATTTGTGAGAGAACATTTGATAGACTAAACATCAGGATAATCAGAACTATACAATACAGCCTAGCACTATCCAACAAAGAAACACAGGTCTTGAAATCAGATTTACAAATAAAACATTTAAAATTCATATCAAGATAGATAAATAATAACATCCTTAAACATACTGAGATAACTGAATTGTATAACCACAGCCGAACTCAAAACTGCAGACAGAAGTCAACTTTTGTCACTATATTTACCTTATTTACTAAAACAAGGCACTCGAGTGCCACGTCCTCCCTTCCGAGAAGCTGGAACCATATCGTTTGTTTGGGTTGCAACTCTTGCTGTAACCAGGCCATGCCACTCGGAGCCAGTTCCACTCCAGCAAGTCTTACCAGCAGAAGACCTTTTGATTGCCCTGATTATAGAGAACTTTGTTACTGAATGCAGCAAAGGAAATGTCATTCTTTGCACAGACCCTCAGCTATTGGTAATTAATTTATTCCCACAGACTTGAAAAAAAAAAGAAAAAATCCATTTTAGTTTCCCAAAGCACTACTTACTTGCAAATAATAATTTGGTCTCATCTCTCCTTCAGTAAAAAAAAAATTAATTCAAGATTGCATAAATAGTTTAAGCTAGTTTGCTTTATTTTGCATACAAATAGAAAGAACTGCTTTCATTATCAGTCACTATTATTTTATCTGAAGGGGCAGAAACAACAGGCAAGAAGCATCAGCACCTGCAGGTGTTGGCAAAGCAAGCATGTGGCTCACAGGCAGACATCTTCTGCGAAGTCACAGAAAAACCCTCCATGAGAATGGTGGCTGCCAGATCTTCATCCCCAAATGAAAGTGTAATCCCAAGAGGGTCTTTTTGCTGGGAATGAGCAGCAAGCAGATGAACTGCCCATGTGTGAGCTTTTGCTGCCAGACCAGTATCACAATAACGATGCTGCTTAATACAAATACAGTATTGGCAAGCTCCTTTTACAGGTCTCCTCACAGTCTTTTACTCCCCAGTTTCCCACCTGTAAAGTACGGAAAGACTAAGAGGCAGAGCTGGAACTGTACCTTAACCCTTCCTCTCGAGCTTGCCCCCATCCCTTCGCTGCATAGACACATCAAGAACAATGAGGTTTCACTCTTACCCTTGCTCTTCACCTTTCACTTACATTTTCTCTGTACCGATGTAATGAAAGGAATGCTAATGGGAATGTGTTCAACTTCCAGGCCTTTCTCAGTTACGTGGTGTAACTTTCCCCGCAATTTCACACTCTTTTCTACAAACTCCAGAGGTATATCCAAAGCACTTGTAAACTTTGTTGTCTATCGATAGAAGAGCAAGACAAAGTTTAAAAAAAAAAAAAGTAGAGCAGGTCCAATCACATTAAATCCAACTTCTTCTTAAAATGGTTTGGCAAATTACAGTTCTATTACTAGACAGCACAGGCAAGTCTATATATATAGATTTTTTGTTCCCTGTTTTACAGGGCCTGCAGTATTAGGGGTGGGCATGAAAGCGAGGTTTGGAGAAAGAACAGAAACTGACATTTTTTGAGCAGTGCATGTTGAAGTTCCCTTGATTCACCAGGAAAAGAGTGGTTTAGAAGCGGCCTGAACAGTGCTAGAATAGGGGTGGAAGGAAGCCAAGACGTGTTTAAAGACGCTAGCAAAGAACAGACGCACTGGAAACAAAGGCAGAGCAGGGAGGACAGAAACAACACAGACGTTCATAACGGAGTAAAAGAGGAGAGAGAGAAAAGCAGGTGTACACCTTTGAAAAGATCACAAGATTAAATTTGATACCAGAACTGGTATCAAATGGGAGGATGCAAAGGGACAGTTACATGATCACGCAGGAAAACGAAGCTTACTTGGCCAGCAGCAGCAGTGCAGGAACGAAGCAGCCACCTGATTTAGGGGGTGGAGGGGGAAGGATAGGTGCAGGGGATGGCCTAACACCTAGAACTTAAGACACCAACTCTAGAGCTCTCGCTGTAAGAAGCCCTTTGTAGAACACCGACCTGCTTCTACAGCTGTGAAAAGTACTGACCTGCTTGTGTGCAACTGCTGTGACACAGGGGAAATAAAAAACCCAAAACACCACGACTAAACTCTAAGATCTTTCTCCTGTATGTCATCTACTCAGTAAAATCTTCCCTTCGGTGGTTCGTAAGGTCTCCCGCTACGAATACAGAAATTCACGGCCTTGCAGGCAGAAAGCCTGAAGGTTTTTACAAACAGAAGTTGTTTGAAGTCAGATCTCATTTGCAGAAGGAAGATCTCATTTGGAAGCGTCAACAGCCTGGTTAACACATTCACAAACCCTGGGTTTAAAAACCAAACTGACCAGAAAAAAAGGAAAAAATAGTAATTCTGGCAACATTTGTAGTTCAGGCTTCCCGGTCAGATGCTAAGGTAAAAACTTTATACAAGTGTTCTCTTGTACCAAACTGCACTGAGGACTGTGCAGAGGGAATATCAGAGCAACAGTTTCTGAGCAGCTGGAAGAGGGGAGAAGGGGACGCGGCTTTGCCCGCAGCTCGTGGTGCGGCCTTAGCACACGCCGTGGACTGGTGTCATGGTGTAGCTATCGGGAAGAAAAAACAACTCCCTCCCAGCCGAAAACAGGACAACTGGTCATTTCAGGACGGGGAGGAAGAGTCAGGGTCACATTTAGGAACATTCCACAAGCAGCCCCGTTCATGGAGGTACAGCGAGAAGGTGGGAGGAAGCCACCGCCGGGCGGGACCGGAGGCGCGGGGCCGCTCGGGCCGCGCACCGGCGGCAGTGAGGTGGGGGGGCTGCGGCCGAGGGCAGCGCAAGCCGGGGAGCAAACAGGGGCGAGGAGGGAGTCTGAGCTCTGGCCGCGGAGATGCCGCTTGAGTGGAGACACGCGTGGGGCGCTGCTGCGGCCTTCACCTTCCCTCAGGGCCCGGGCGGGAGCCCCAGCCCCGGCCCCAGCCCCGGCCCCGGCGCGCTCACCATGCGGACGCTCCGCGCCAGCACCAGCACCGCGGCCACCGCCATCCCGGCGCTCAGGTTCTGCGGGCAGAGGAGAGCGGGGCTCAGCCGGGCCGCGCCGCGCAGCCGCCGGCCCCTCACCCGCTCCCCGCCGCCCCCCGTTACCCGCAGGAGGCTGAGGTGCGCGTCCGCCCACTCGGAGAGGCGGGCCAGGCCCTCGGCCGCGCCGCTCCGCCGCTCCGCCATAGTCGCCCGCCGCGTCCCTCGCCGGCCTGGAGCGCCGGGGCGGGGAGCCCGGCCGAGAAGCCGGGGCGGCGACCGGAGAGTCGGGGGCGGATTTTAGGGCCGGGCCTCGCAGCGCTCCTGCGCCGGGAGAGCTTCAGAGGAGGGCTGCAGCAATGGCCGGCACCCGCCGGGCAGCACCGGCCGCCGTCTCTTGGAGTGGAAAGGCGGCTGGAGACGGGCTCTGCTCTTCGGACGTGCCGAGAGCCCCGCGCCACCACACAGGTCGCTGCTGCTCCTCAGGGCGCCATCTTGAGAGCGGAACCAACCGTGGCCCAGTCCTGTTATTCATCACTGCTGTTTATTCTCCCTTAGTTCAAAGCTCACACGTATTTGCAATTCATTACCAAAGGGCTCAAGCCAACCGTCTATCTCAGCTGAATCAAATGCCCATCTGTGAAATGCACCTATGCGGTCTTTAAAGAAATACATGCACGGTAAGAAATGATCTAAAACTGGATTTATGTTCACATCGGTCTTCCATTTCAACGCAGTTCTAGGCTCCTACGTGAACAGGCAGTACCTGAGATGATATCGGTAACAGTCACAACTCAGGGTTTCAGCACAAGTTTAGTTGGCATTTTATAATCGAAGGCAGCAAAAACCATACTTGAATCAAAATATTTTATCTAAGGTTCAAACTAAAACAATTCTTGAAGTAGTGTCTATGAGGTAAGTTGGACAAGTAAGTATTACCCCTGGAATTTTTTTCAAATAAAGTGGTATAGTAGTTGGTTTTACTTTATTTACTAAGTATGAAACTCAGTTGCCCTATTCCCTGCTGTGGGGAGATGCTCTGCTTTCCCACCGTGGACTCCACAGCGCTTAGTGACAGAACTCTTCCCTATTTTATCAGATCAAAACCCACCTGAACACCATCTCTTATCAGCCAGGTTAAAACTGTGTTTATCATCACTTGAAACTACGTTGCGAGCACCCAGAAGACAGTGAAGTAAAACAGCTTTCCAGAAAACGAAGGACTGTTGACAATTGGCACTGGCAGATTCTTCAGCGTCCGTATAAAAACAACAAAACATGGAGTTGGCATTTCCAAGTAAGACCTGTCAGTCGTGGTGGTGGATAGGGCCACCAAAGGTCCCAGGACGCAGGACTGGCACGTTCCATCCTCAGCCGTTCCCTCGTGGGGCCGCGGGAGGCAGGGCGCAGTGGCGGCAGGCGCGCGGTGCCATTTTATGCAGCTTGCCAGGCCTTAAACTTTGCCTTGCACACCCTCATTCTGGGGACTGGAATTACAGAATTGAATCTGGGAGCACCAGTATTTGCCTCTTAAGGATTTGGGGAAGCAACAACAAATGACACTCGTGAGCGCAGGCACCGATGGCTTTTCTGCATGGTAAGTCCCTGCAAAGACACAGCCGAGTCTGACAGGTGCTGGAGGGGAGAGCTGCCCTGCACCTCGCCTCCCTGTGCCCTGCTGCACCCACCCTTCGCTCCACGCTCTCCCCTGGGACCTGCCTCACTTCACAATGGTGCTGCTCAGGAATTTAAACCAGGACAAACCCTACAGACTCTCAAGAAAGGGACTGGGTTGCTTCTTTTTTCTTGCCTTTTTAAAAAGTTTTATTTTTTTATGTTAAAGATGTTTAAGTCTACAATAATTCTAATCTTTAAAAAAAAATCCAAACAAATTATTTCACTTTAAAATAGGGTTGGGAGAAAAAAAGACCAAAAATTTACTGGTTCATTTTGGCGACCTGCTTATCAGCTGGTACAGCAGCACCACTTCTGACTTGTGTTAGAGAGCAGCAACACTGACAGAGTGAAAAACCTTATCCATCAGTTCTGTCTCCAGTTTGAAAGAAGAGACATTTAATTTAGGTCACGTTTCATATATATCTGTTAGTACTGATTTGGAGTATATGTTTAATTTTTGTGTTGCTGAGTTTATCTAGTGTACCAGTTAAGCAATTCTCAACCCATCCATATTAATAACAAGTTTCACTGGCACCTTCAGAAATAGTGAAACAAAATTGCCAAGTAAAAGCCAACTCTAAACCACCTATGACTTTAGTTTCCCACATTCTGTAGTTGAGCAGTTTTTCCTCAAAGTCAAAAAAGTTTAAAAAAATTCTCTAGGAATGGACAAAATGTGATTAAAGTAGGTGGTCCATTGTTCTAGTAAAGACATGGAACTGCAGTGCCTCATGCACTCAGTGGAGATGATCTGGCTAGGACTGAAAGATGCATCTACCTTTGACTACAAATCGCCAATATATTCTTGCGTTCTTTGTGCTTATGCAGAGGTGAAGTTGGAAGACTTTTAGTCTGGGATTAAAAACAATGTGATTTTATTTAGTTTGACTGATTTTCCTGTACTTCAAACAAATTGTGAGGATGTGCTGTTGCTGCAGCGCAGATCACAGCCAGGGGAGACCTACAGCTCGGGATTTGGCTTTCTACCACCGACCATCAAGGGTGTTGCTCTGAGAAGGGAGAGGGGAAGAGAGAGCAGGATGGGCTTCAGTGCCCAAAGAAGTAGTCGGTTGCACTGTCCTCTTCGGGCCACCTTCTTACTCCTTATGTTACATAGACACTTTGTACACACCCACCCGTCCCCTCCAGTCAGACAAAAGTTGGTATTCATTTACTTTTTTCCTGAAACGTACAGTAACAAGAGCCACAACCCCCTCAGGAGTTTGGAACACCAAGCTGAGGATACAATACTCCCAATATTGACAAGGCAAGAAACACAGAACGGAAAAGGAAATCATGTACCTTTCAAAGGTATTTTTAATTGTTTTCTTTTTTAATGATGTACCATATACATCCAACAATATCCAAGTGCCCTCTCTCACGGCGTACAGTACGCTTGCTGTACATCACTAAGGCACTCAGGAGGGAAGTAATTTTGATAAATGCAACGGGAATGTTTCCACTACACAGCATAGTAATAAATTTCTGTAGCAGCTCCACCACAGGATTTAGCTTGTTTGATTTGTGTGTCAGCAAGTTGTACACAACTTGCTGGAAATTTGGCAAGCTTGTCATCACCAAATCACTTTCAAAGGCACCGATCATCTTTTCTTACCCCTAGCTGGGAACAGTCACATTTTTTTCACTGATTTTGAGTTTGAATGTTTGAAGTTTAGTGACATAGAGGAACCAACACTATCAACTCATTCCCTCTAACCCCCGCCTTCCGAAGGCCTGCCTGCCCTCTCCTTTTGAAGCCTGTCTTTGTGTGCTAGCTGCTACACTACCCAGTTTACATCTTCAGGACTCAAGGCTGAGAGTATTGTGCGTTACTCCTAGGTCCTACCTTACAGCAATTTTTTGTCAAGAGTCCCTTGAATGTAAATCAAAATGCTTTGAAACAGCAGAAATAAATTAAACAAATGCAATTTGTTTATAAAAATATTTTCTTATAAATCTTTAAAGCTTATAAAAGCCAGAAAATACATTTAAAAGAATCTCTGAAACATTTCGTCCTTTGAGGTGTGGTTACAGTTCAGAAAGTGAGAAGAAACAAAGCCCACAGACACTTTACATTTATCTTCCCACAAGGAATGCCATAGTACAACACGCTTAACCTACGAGTCAAAATGCCTTTGACATCCTTCCCTGGGTCAACTCCCCATGTCAGATCACTTCTGTTCAAAAATAAAGAGTTGGAACTTAGCTGACAATGCTGCTGTTTAGACGGACATGGCACAATTAGCTTTTCCATCATTACTCTATGGAAACTGGGAGGTTGGTTATACCAGCAGCCATGACTCTGAAGCTAGAGCTCGGGGATGTGTATGTAGTGCCATTTGTTTGTAACGACTTCCTGAACTTACACTTCCATACTGGGGGGGGTGAGTGGTATCACACACAAACATACCACTGTCTCAGCCACCCTTTTTTTCAGTGACGTGGCATTTAAAAATACCTATATTCCTGTTTATTGATTATGGGATATGTCTTTGTAATAAAACTAAAATGACCTTGCTAGTCCATCCAAGATTTAAACTGCATCAGTTGGTCCTCTTGCACTTCCAGGAAGACTGTCCTTCGTCCTGCAGCTTTTTAAGTTTTGGCCCAAGTAGGAACCACCAGCCAAATCCCAGAATGACACAGATGACGGACTCCACGTAGTAACCGTCCAAGGTAGTAACACAGGAACCACCAGCTTTTGTGCAGAGCTGAAACACAGAAGCAGAAGTTGATGCATTAAGTATTCTTCGGGAGAGACAGAAACACAGACTTTTAGAAAGTAGGTGTTAGAAATCCATTGGTTTTTACTTGCTCTTGGTTATGACTCAATGTATTTGTTTACTCTTCCTTCTTTCTTATGCAGTTAATAAGAAAGGCTTTTGAGTTTACCATTGGTAGGAAAAGTAACAAAACTGTTCTAAAACATTTGGGAAATGGACCATTTTGGCCCAAGGGGCTAACTCTAGAAAACAGAAACTGTCCACCTGTCTCATGCTGGACTGGAGGTGCAACCACCGTTCTTAAGGCCCTGAATAAAGTTGGTGGGGTTATTCTGGGGGTTTGGTTGGTTGGTTGTTTTTTTCCTAAACATCCAAACAGCTTCTTCAGAAATTACACCCTTGCATCTCACCACACTGAATCTGCAAATGGACAGTACAAAATGCTGTGTATTTCTGGGAAAAGCATGCCCAGAACTGGAAGACAAAATTCCATCATTTAAAGGGTAATTGTATAGCACACGATCGTTTCTGCTATTGTTTAGCTTCCAATGCCGCTATAATCCCAAGATAAATCAATCCTCTGAGTTGAGGTTCTGCCAGCATTTTCACTATTCTGAGCCACGTCAAGATCAGATTAGGAATAAGAAGGGAGTGGTGGTGGAACATTACCAGCTGGGAGGATGTGGAAAAAGATCAGAGCAGTGAGGTGAAGAAAGATCAGAGCAATGAGGAGAAGGAGGACTTAAGTTCAGTAGACACCAGGCACAGGTAACCTAGTTAGTGCCAAGCCAATGAGGGACAGACAGAAAAAGCACACGCTGCAGAAGCAGTTTCCCCTCTGCAACCAGTGAAAAATGCAACTCCAGTTCAAATATGTCATGTTTGACTCCTGGAACTCTTTGTTTATTTAGAGAACCTCCACATCCCAAAGAGTCCTGGCATTCAAGAGTGAAATGAATCTGTCATGAGTAACGGTAAAAGAAAAAACGAACAAAAAAACCCTGAACGTTTCCAAACAGTCGTGTTAAAATTTCTCATTTGCTCATGAGGCGGTGAATTTTAAACCTTGCTTTGCAGGCAGTTTTGCATCCTGTTGTTTGATCTGTGGACAGTAGCACAGCCTGTTCTTTGTTCTCTTCCACAGGGCTCCTCAGAACCAGGAAGTCAGCCAGTCACACTACGCAGTTTCACGGGGAAAGTGAAGATCAAAGACAGAGAGCAAAGTAACATCACGGGAGAAGGTATCAAGGTTTCCAGATAGGAAGTCTCCAGAACAACAGAAGGAACACAAACCTACCACAAAGCTTAAGGAACTTGGGGGACAGAGAGCCTCCCACGAACAGGGTGCCTTATTACACAACTATGAACTTAGCAAGGTTTACTCTCAAAAAATGTAACTACAGCCTCCTTACACCACAGAGAACGTGGCACCAACCTAGTGCTTCTACCACCAGCTTTTCATCCCAGCCCAGAAAGAAATGGACAACTACTCTACAACTGCAAATCTTTGGTAAAGATGTTAGTTTATTAAGATAACAACAGGCTTAATTTTATAAAAGAGGAAAATAAGCTCAATTAGTTGGAAATTTTAAACATAAGCTATGCACTATGAAGGTTTTCAAAAGTGAAAAAAATACTAAGAGAAGCCATTTAATTAATAAATAATTGAACAGAGACCTTCACAGCTTCCAAAACTTACTTCTGCAGCAACTGCAGTTCCACAGGTCTGTTCCTGGGCCCCTGCACATTCTTTCACTGTGAGCGGGTCCACAAGCCAGAGTGCAACAGTAGAAGGCCAGTTTCCTCCCAGATTCGACACAGTATTTAGGAGCGTCATGTAGGTTCCTCCGATCAGCGGATCGCTGACTTTGGCGTTGAAAGCCATTATTGCAACATACATGCTATACAGCGTGATCTATAGAAGAGGGAAGAAAACCCACAGGACGGTAAGGTCTCCCCAGTTACAGACAACAACAACTAGAAACCCTAGCATAAAAACTGTTCTAAGAGATTACTTGAACTTAGCAACATTGACGGAAAAATAATCACAACAGGTTAAAAATTGCACAAGAGCAAAATTACTTCTGCAGTCTGTGTCTCTGCTGATACCAAGAAGTAGCCTTGCCACTTGTCTCAAGTCATGCTGAAAGGGACCCAGCCTCACGTGCATTGGAATGACTCGGGTTATCAAACTGAAGTACAATAAGGCCAGCTAAAATAGCATATAAAAATAACACTTCTGCATTTCAAATCAACTCTCAAGACATTGCATACATTTTAGTTCTGATCTAGAGCCTGGTTTGTACCAGCTGTTTGTTTTCCAGGCTTTTGAGTCAGATCCATTATGACGTTCCTCCAAAAAATCTATAAAGTATTTTTTTTTTTCTAGGACCAGGATCATATAACTTTATGGATCTGCACAATAAGCACAATCATCACCATGCCTATGAAACTCAGTCAGAACGCTGGGATTTCTCCAACTCCACCATGCTTTGGAGCTTCTGGTTTTGGGGAAAAAAAGAAATCTGGGAAACAAAAGCAGATCTGGTCAACTAAAAGTGACTTCACAGAAGAAGTTCGATGGAGCACATGGAAGAGGGAGAAATAATATTGGCAAGAGTGTCAAAAGTAAATATAGCCACACAGCACAACAGGTCAGACTTAGAGGAATTCTGGTGTAACTACAGAGGAAAGCAGGTAATGGCATTTCTAGTCCTCTCACTGACTGACAGGAAACACCCTCCTGTCCCCCTCCCCTTCCCACATACAAGGTACGTTACCTGATGCAAAGCATAACTCAACAGTACTACGACATAGTAGTAGACAGGAAATCCTCCTCCATGTTTTACTTTAGGAGTCCACCATACCAAAAAAGCAAATTCCAGACCAAGCAGTAATCTAGAGGAATAAGAAAGATAATTTGCAACTCAGGTAATTCTCCCCATGTGTTTCCTTGATACAAAACAACTATTGAACATTTATACCTACAGAATACACAGAAACAGGTTTAACTATTTAGATATGAACTATTTTAATCTTAGGTAGAATTAGATATTAAATACTTGACAAGCACTGAAACTGTAAACTTTTTATACTTAAACAATCCTCTCTTCCCTATAAACATAGTTCACTACCAAACCTCCTATACTAGCTTTCTCCCCTGCTCCTTCACACAGAAAATTCTTTTTTGTAGAAAGCAATGCACAAGATACCTAAACAAATTCAGCTGGAACAATATCTACGTTTTTTTTTTGCAAAAACATACATAGTTGCAGAAGAGCATGTTAAAGTCACAGCTACCTGTAACAGACATGTTACATGATTTACTGAGTAACAGCATTAGATAATTTGCTGGATTCACTGGTTTTAGAATTTCATAAGCAAACTCCTGTATAAGACACTTCACACAGGAACAAAACGTCGCCTTGTCTGTATCAAAATCATTCACGTCCTTTTACTCTCAGTTACCTCAGTAAAGCATATGTCCAGAAGATGCACCAAATGACTTGTCAATGCGTTCTGCCACTCTCACGTTGGGAAGCACATGTAATTTTACAGATACAGTCCCAGATCTAGTCAGAGTGATTCACAAATAAGGCACTATTGACACTGGAGCAGGACAGTACTGCTCTAATGCTGTTGGATATGCATCTTAAGAACACCGCATGTCCCGCGTCCTTCCATGTGTTACTACATGAATCGTCTTCAAGGCACAAGACACAGAAAGTTCAACTTACTATGAGAATCCTAACATAATTCCTTGTATCTGGAAGTTTAGGAGTTACACAAGAAATCCTATACTTGATCTCAATATGCAAATTATATGTTTCTGTCAAATAAGATTTGTTTGTTTTTACCGAAAAGGCATAGCTTTGTAAAATGTGTTCAGTGGCTGGGGGCCCGCTGTGTATTTGCTGATAATCAGGGGCAATATTATCTGTAAAGGAACCATTGGAACCGCTAGCAGAGCTAAGTGCTCTTTTGGGACGCCCTCTTCCACCAGTTTGAGTCCTGTTACAGCATCTGCTGCTGAAAATCCAACCTGCAATATAAGTTAGACAAAATAAACTGGAGAAAGCAACTGATAGTTTGGCTAGAAATTCAGTTTACTCAGTACTAAGAAAATTGAGAAATGCGATAAAGTACAATTCACTTTGTGTCTCACTTGATTTCCTAATCCATTCTGAAACATATTCTACACTTGGACATTCTTCTTGTCATCAGTGCCAAAACTATACTGTTTAAGAACATTAAACATAGCAACGATATTCATGCTCGTGCCTTAACTGCTGCCGGTATCCACAATGGCCAATAAGAAGCTGTGGAAACCTAGTTTGTGCAGAGTTGCAGATTCTGGGAATAGCATTCGGGTTAAAAGAAACATTTCCTGTACTTTTAACTGCAGGCTACACAAACAGCCTTACTGCTCAAAAATGTGTAAAAACAAATTACTTTAATACTAGTTTGTAATCAAACTTGTCTTTAATGTTTGTGTAAACACTTACAAAAGCTCAAACAAATGTTTTCTATTGTACAACCTTACTTGGCACAATGATATAAGCAATTTTGTTTCAAACTTCATGTGAAAATTTGGAAGTAATGACAACCATTAGCAAAACTAAAAAATAAGTTACACCACAGGGACTTGGCGACCTTTCAGACACTCATATCATCTGCATCTAACAATTCATATATGTATTTACTTACTTTTGCTGTGAGAAGCAAGAGACAGAAGGTAAGAACTGCTGGCATCTTGATTATTGAGAATAGCAGCCTGTATGTATCAGTGATGCCTTTTGTTTCTTCTTTTGTTGGTGTTAGTTCCTTGTTTTCCTTTTTCAAAAGGGCAACCAGTGTAGTGGTAATTAAGAAGACAGCTCCCCAGAAAAACAGGAAATCTGGAGGGGGAAAAAAAATTAAAATTAAAAATCTTTCTAGCAGCCACCAGCAACACTTCATTAACAATTCACTGAGTATCTAAAATGCATTTATTTTGCAACAATATAAACCTAATAATAAAAAACTGAATAAGAACATCACTAAAAGCAAGCAACAAAAGCAAACCACAAACACACAGCTACATACAGTAACTGACACAGCTCTTCCCTGCCCCTCACTCTATAAGCACATTTGTTTGAGATCTGAGACAGAAGAGGAGCAGCAATCCGGGTCACTTCCCTGGATCATCGTTACTACAATGAGCATGTTGGAGGAGAAACAGAAGTAAAAATGAAAATGTTGAGGGATTACACATACAAATCACCAAAAGCTGATCAAGGAGGAAAAAAACACATTTAATAGTTACAAGACGGGGAAAAAACTTCTAAGGAAGAAGTCATTCACAACTCCCCAGTTGATTCACTATGTAGTTGTGTAGCTTTTTTGTGCCTCAATTCTATACTCCCTGTATAATATCTATCTAACATCTGAAGGAAACAAAGATTTATACTTA
The DNA here is from genome assembly GCF_964289735.1 of Phaethon aethereus. Taxonomy (NCBI): domain Eukaryota; kingdom Metazoa; phylum Chordata; class Aves; order Phaethontiformes; family Phaethontidae; genus Phaethon; species Phaethon aethereus. Next base: position 27,726,724 of record NC_138585.1, on the reverse strand, counting down.
TAAGCGTAAAGATGTCCTGACAAAAGTTCTTACACAGTCGTCAAGTAGAGAGTCACTCGATTATGTCTGTTTTAAGTGGCTATTATACTTGCTAACTCTTAAGTGCCCTATTTTAAGCAGATACAATGTTTGCTAAATTGTGGATTTAAAGGCAGCAATAGTAAAAACGCACCAATTTATCTAAGATAATCCTATCCTCTACCTTCATGAAAGGGGCAAGAAAGAACTCAGTAACATGCAGAGGGTAAGACAGATGTAGCCTTTTGCCTTCCTGGTCACAAGCAGCTCCAGAAGCCTCATGGTGACTTGAAAGTAAGCCATGAGGGCTGGTGAAAGGGCAAAGAGTGCAAAGGTTTAGGCAATTATTAGCTGCTTCTTATGCACAGGAAGAGAACAAGCACAACAAGCATGGAAGAACACTTGGCAACACTACTTTAGCTATATCCTAGCATTCTCAGTGTAAGAGAAAAAAAGGCATCTCAAACCATTTTCTGCTGCTTCCACGTCAGTTACTCTTCCCTTTTATAATGAAAGGGGAGATGATCTCATAACCAATGCTGTCAGATTGCTCTCTCCTCTGTTAAAAAAAGGTACTTTGAACATATATTTTTAAGTAAAAGATGAGTTTTGAGGGAGTCTTGCAAATCACAGCTACTGTCTACAAAAGACATACCGGAGTGGTGCTCTAATAATAACACTAAGCATCATCACTACAGTGAGAGACCTACAGTGCGAGGACAGAACAGAAATAGCTTTGAGCATCATTGCATGAATACTCCCGATCAGGTCATCCCTGTCAGCTGCAATACAGCAATGGCTGGATTTGGAAAAAACAGAAATTACAACAAAGAACCCAACAAAAAAGCAGCCACATAGTCCACTAACAAGCCGCAAGCAAAAGAACTTTAACGTTATAGTTTACACAAGGAATATCTAGGATAAAGTTTCTGGTGCCACCAGTGTTGCCTCTTCCCATCCCTATTTTGTCTCTGCCTCTATACTATTACTAGCAAAATAAACCGTTGTGTTGGGGCAGAGCAAACCTTTGAACAGGGACAGACCAGCCCGGAAAATAACCATCGATGAGGTGTGTGTGGAGGGAACAGGCGTTTCATCACAACAGCTCTACATAATCCTAAAGTGACACATCTCTTCCCAGGAAAAAGGGCGCTCCACAGTCACTGGCCCAGGTATGTTTGGGCTGCTCTGAAGGGGCACCTTCTTCCTGCACTTGCTCTTT